>NW_022103898.1:53316841-53345592 GCF_000313985.2 Echinops telfairi
ACGAGGGCCATTCTACTCTGTCCTATAAGGTTATGCATCATATTTATAAACTGGTAATTAAAAAGACTTAAAATCAAATAAATATTATGCTTTAAAATAACCCTAGAATCTGGCATAAAGGTCAAATAAATATGGAAAGAATTGTTTGGAGAATAATACTTTCAAAGGTGAAATGGAATTTTCAGATGTTAGACAAATAATAACATTGTATTAAGAAAAGCATTTATTTCATTGAGTATAGCCCTGCCTCAATATCAGCCATCTATGAATATTTTATATGGGTTTCACCTGATCTCACCTTTCCACCAAACTCCCAAATCTACACAGGTAGACTAGTGCTTAAAATAGTCCTTAACTCAAATATCCACTTTCTAAGAATGGTTAAAAATATGCACAAGTCTCAGCTATAAAACTTTGTTCTGGTTAATTTTGTGCACTATTTTAGCTCCTTAAAACTAAACCAAATGTATGGCGATCAAGTCAATTCAAACTCACAATGACCCTCTAGGACACAATAGCACTGTCCCCGGGTGTCTCTCTGACTGTAATTGTCGAAGGGAGCAGACAGCCACGTCTTCTCCTGCAGAGGAGCTGGTGGAGTTGAATGACTGACCTTGTGGTCAGCAGGCCAAGGAGTAACACACGATGTCTCCAGGGCTCCCTGTATATATACCACAGCCATGGATAAATATTGCTGTAGGCCAATAGGATATTAGGAAAGTGAAAATATTTTTCTCTTAAAACATTAATGAATTTAAAGATAAAACATTTTTCTTTTAAAACATTAATGACAGTTTTAAAAAAACTTGACTGAGTGACAGTTATTTTGATAACTGACCAAGCATAACAGAACTACTTATATTCTAGGTTGTAAAATATATAAATATTTAACTAAAGAAGAATAAATAAGGGGAAAAAAGAAATAATCTGAGGAACACAGACCTTTAACATTTGAATTATATTATGATAAAACCCAAGCTCAATGCCATAGTCTATTCTGACTCATATCAACCAGTTTTCTGCTTCGTAGTACAGGAACTGCCAAGTCATTAATAGAATGATTTGGAATCCTGTGAAGCAAAATACCTTAGGGTGAGGACTAAGAACTATCTTTAGGTCATGAAGCACAGCAGGAGTTTAAATTCAGAGAAGAGAACATCAGAATTTGGGGAAAACTTCTGAAAACATCTGAGAAATGCATTGCCGGTCCACATTCATTTGCAGTAGCACCTTCTTTGCTACAGGAACACTTTCTTTTCTATAGGAAATTGGATAGTCCCGTGAAAGTCTGAAAGTTTCATCTCTCTGGATATGCTTACACACACACACACACACACACACACACACACACACACACAGGATAAAATAGTTCAGACACTTTTCAAGATATGATTCATCTTGTACTTTTGACTGTTAACGTTTGGAAGTCAAAAGCCAGAGTCCATGAAAGGAATGTTAGGGAATTTCACATCTTTATCACTTTTATCTCTGAAATCAATGCATTTCAGAAACATGAAAGTGACTATTTTAGGATCTGTTTTATCACTTTAAAAATAGGTCATAAAGACAGTTGTATGCTGTGTCCACCCTAGTAGTCTTTATTGTAGAGAAATTGAAAAAATACATACCTGGGGCAAATGACAAAAGAAGGGCCGTGGGTTACTTTTGATTAAATTCACAATTTAATCTACAGGATAACAGAAGCTTTAACTGCGGACTAGCGTACGTCAGAGGTTTGAATAAATTTCTTAATCCATTTGCGTTTTCTATTGCTTAATATCCTGTGATCCACATTCATTTGCAGAACCAAATTAAAGATTTTGTTATAAGAATACTTATAATTTAATTCAACTTTCAAAATAATTTGGGGCAGGGAGCTCACCTGCATAAAAGGGATCCCAGATCTAGCAGTGGGTTAAGCACCGGGCTGCTAAACCAAAGGTTTGTGGTTCAAGTTCATCTGCGATACCATCAGGGAAAGACGAAGCAGTCGGCTTCCACAGAGACTGACCTCCTCAAGAACCTTACTGAACAGTTCCATGCTGTCCCACTTGCTGTGGCATAGTATTATCATACCACAAATTTATTTTTTGTTTTTGTTTTTCAATCGTTTTATTAGGGGCTCATACAACTCCCATCACAATCCATACACACATCAATTGTGTAAAGCACATTTGTACATTCATTGCCCTCATCATTCTCAAAGCATCTGCTCTCCACCTAAGCCCCTGGCATCAGCTCCTCATTTTTACCCCTCTCTCCCTGCTGCCCCCTCCCTCATGAACCCTTGATAATTTATAAACTATATTTTTTGTTATATCTTGCCCTGTCTGACGTCTCCCTTCACCCACTTTTCTGTTGTCTGTCCCTCAGGGAGGAGGTCACATGTAGATCCTTGTAATCGGTTCCCCCTTTTCCAACCCATCCTCCCTCTATGCTCCCAGTATCGCCACTCACACCACTGATCCTGAAGGGATCATCCGCCCTGAATTCCCTGTGCTTCCATTTCCTATCTGTACCAGTGTACATCCTCTGGTCTAGCCAAACTTGCAAGGTAGAATTCGGATTGATTTGACACAACATCATGTTTGCCAAGAAAGCCCAATGTACCACTATGGCTTTTATGCAGATTCCACTATATTTAGAGAAAAGCATTTAATCACAATCCAAAATTCTAATTGATCGGTCAGTAGTTACTTATGAACAATGAACTCTATAGTTCCTTAGGAAAGGTCAAAAGCAAAAACTATCCTTTGGAAATGCTGTTAAGACATGAGAGCAGGTGGTACACATCTTCTTGAAGCCCCATTTTGCTAGTACAGCACATCTGTCTTTGGTCCTGGGATTGAGTGGTGTGAAGGACACAGGACCTTTCTAGCCAATGCCTTCGGATTTAAGTGACCCTGTCTGCTGTCAAGACCTCTGGGAACTCCTGTAAAAGCTATGCTATTGCTGTCTAGAAGAAGCAAGACCAAGCGAGTTATGTAGTGGTCAGAAGAGTCACTGTGTAAAAAGTTCTGTAGAAGAGAATTGCTCAGTTTCGTTGCCTGTGGCTTCTCCCTTGAAAAGGGAACAAAAAGAGCAGTAGAACGAAAATCTTGTGAATTTTCACTTTTAGTGGAGATGTTATTGGCATAATCTGTGAATAGACAGGAGGATGCTTTCCAGCAAAGTGCTGGCAGATTAAAAAAAGACAAGCTGCAAAGTCAACCCAATTACTGGGCCTTCCTTCCTCGCCCATCAAGGTGAGCTAATGCCATTTGCAGACATAACCCACTCATCATCTCTAACCACAGTGCTATTCTTTGTTGGAAAGAAACAATATGGTGGAATTAACAATGCTTATATTTTAGTCAATTTTATTGGGAGTTCTCTGCATGGTTGCTAATCGATTACACTATGCCGCTGCCTAAAGTGTTATGGGTTTGATTTCACTCAGCGGCATCTTGGAAGATGTCTGGTCCTCCACTTCTGAAAAACCAGCTAAGGAAGAGAGAGTACAGTTCTACTTTGAGACACTTGGCATTTTCATGATTTGGAATATACATGTGAATACCAACATAGTCTTTAAACCTCCCTGAGGCTGTTGGTTTTAGCAACATAGTTGCCTTCTAAAATTAACTCATCCATGTTAAGGTCTGTTACAAAATCAGCTCTCAGAAGATTTCTGTATCTTGGCAGCTCAGCAAAAAAAAATCCTCCATTTCAGTGAGCTACCAGACCACTTTTAGAAAATCACTCTGAGACCTGAAACTCATTTCCTCTAATGTTACAACATCCGTAAGCCTCCTAGGAGAATCTGAACTCTGAGTCCTAACAAATAGCTAGCGATGCTTAAAAACAGTAACAAAACAACAAACACAAAATGAACTTTAAAAGTTGGACAAGAGAATCACAATACAGTTTAAATATCAATGTGAGTGTGAGGACAGGTACTGTTTCACTGTCAAGGTTAACACTTCACAGGTAGTAATTCAAAGACAGGAAGAGTGTTAGCAAAATGAGAATCCTCTGGACTGGAAGTGGGCAAGGATTTCATCTAGTTTGGATCCACAGTCAATGCTCATGGATGCAGCCCTCAAGAAATCCTAGGACACCCTGCATGGGGCAAGTCTGCTGCATAAGACCACTTTAAGGTCCTATGGATAATCTTTTTAACCTTTAAGGTTAAAAAGCGGACACATTGAGAACCCAAGCCATTGACTTATATGCCTGTGAAAGCTGGACAATAAATAATGAAGGTTGTAGAAGAAATGATCTATTTGAATAAATTGAAATGTATTATTTACCTGACAAGGAAGCAGTTTTAGAGAGGGGAAGAAATCTTCCCTGTTTCACATAGTTGCAAAGCACGCGATGGATCTTGGACTAATGAGTCTGAGCTTTACAGCTTTATGCCACGCTGTCTCTGACTTAGTCACAGCACTCTGTCCCCCTTCTGAATTGTGGCTCTACAATCTACATTTCTACCAGGAGGCATTTTACTCAACATTTGAGTTTGGATTTTTGTTATTTGTGAAAAAGCTTTTCAGGTGTCTATAGTTGTATTTCGTCAGCCTCCTTTGCTGCTAAAATGTACATGTTCCCAAGTAATCTGTTTTTGGCTTCATTCAAATTTGCCAGCCCCAACCTTTTCCCTAAATCCCGGCTTTCCATCTCGGACTGCCTGCTTGCCATCTTCCCTTGCATTTCAGCCTCCACACAATATGTTTCTTATTGAAACCAATTTTCTTCCTTCTCAAATTCATCCTGTCTGCTAGATTTTCTACTTCTAGTCATACTTTTCTCTTGGGGAAAAAAAAAAAGAACAAACTCACTCACTGCCATTGAGTCAATTCTGACTCAGAGAGAAATTACAGGACAGAGCAAAACTGCTCCTATGGGCTTCTGAGACTGGACCCTTTACTAAGGTGACCAGATTTAAAGCGGGACACTATTGACCTGGCAGGTGGAGGGGGAGTTCTTGATTAAAAATTTGGTCTATATGGACCAAATAGACCATTCCCTAGCTTGTTGTGCATTCTTTCCAAAAATCGGGACATTTTTAAAACGCCCAAAAGCGGGACGTCTGGTCCACCTTACCCTTTACGGGAGTATAAAGCTTCATCTTTCTCCCATGCAGCAGCTAGTGGTTTTGAACTGTAGACCTTGTAGTTAGAAGTCCAAACTTGTTACCCACTATGCCCCAAGGCTCCTTTTTCCTTATAAGAAGGAAACAACTTTGGGCCCTCACTATACCACACATATACCCCATTGGCCTTGGCTATGAGTCAATAGACATAGGCTACATCCTTTGAAGGACAGCTTAAGTTTCTGGCAGCCAACTTGCTCCTCCCTTCTGCCCCAAGAACAGATCTCCAACAGAGGTTGATCCTTCAGTCTGAGACCAGGAAGGAGAAAACATACAAAGTGGAGCCACAGTAGCCAACCCACAGCTGCACCACGGAGTGTGAACAAGGAATACATGCTTATCTTTAGTTGTTACTGAAAATTTAGCCATTTTTTTTACCCTCACCTCACCTTACCAACAAATCAGTTATCAATTGACATTAATCCTACATCTTGATATTTCTTCCAGTCTTTCCTATTTTCTTTTGTAAAAAATCCTTTTTGGGGTGGGTGGGGGCTTATCACAATACATACATGCATCCTTTATATCAAGCACATTTGTTGCCATCATCATTTAAAAAACATTTTATTTCTGCTTGAGCCCTGGTATCAGCTCCTCATTGTTTTTCCTTCCACCCTCATGAACCCTTGATGATTTATAAATTATTATTTTTTCACATCTTACTCCTATTTTCTTTTTATAGTACCACTGCACTGCTAACCCCAAATTTTATCTTCCTTTACTTTGTCTACTATCAATTTGATGATTTCTCAGGGAAATTTGATCATTACATATCAGCAATGAGTCTCGAAGGTGGGCATATTTCACAGAAACAAAGTAATCGATTGTATCAAACAATGATGGCAGGTCAAGCCAGAAGAGAAATGAGAATTGATTACTGGGCTTAGCAACACATGTATGTGACAGCAATGAACCACTGAGGACTCTATTGAGAACAGGTTTGCAAGACTGATGGGGTAAACACCTGAATGTAGTGGAGTAATAGAAAAGATAAATTGAAAATAGCAAGACTTAAAAACAAGCAAACAAAAAGCCCATTTCCCCCTAAGAGTTGGCTGTAAAGCAAAGAAGAGATAGATGGTAGTGGGTTTTAAGAATATATAGTTATGGGACTTTGTGTTTTATTTCGCCTTATTTTGTTAATGGTGAAATAAATGTCAATATGTGGTTATACTGATGGCAATGACCTAGTAAAAACACACACAAAATATTGGCGATGCAGGGCAGCTTAAGGAGAACTAAAGATAGAACTTTGTACTTTAAGGAGGGGATGGGATCCAGTGCCCAAATAGAGAATTTGGCCTTGGATACTGGTTGAGACAGTTTATTCATGCCCAGAAACAGGAACACTAGTTGCCAAGGCAATCTCAAATCACAGTAATCCCATGTGTGTCAGGGAAAATCTATTTAGGAAATAGATCACCAGGCCTTTCTTCCAAGGTGCCTCTGGGTGGACTCTTCCCGACAACCTTCTGGTTACAGGCTGAGAATTGTACTCACCTGCACCACTCACTGACGCCACGGTAACAGAATGCAAGGCAAATCGAACTTAGAGCTCTAAGTAAGGGCATCGACAGAACAGTGGGGGTTATATTTGGATGAGCTCTACTTTCTCCGGGAAATGGAAAGCATGCTAACATAGAATACAGAAGGAAAAATACATGAAGTGCTTGAGGAAAATTGTGTGAACTGATTGTTGGGTGACTATATGAATGAATTAGAGAACTATAGTGCTTATTTCAGATTTCTAGTCATGAAATGGGGAGCCTTGGGGTGCTGTGATTACATGTTGGGCTGCTAACAGTAAGGTCAGCTGTTCAAAACCACCAGCTGCTCCATGGGAGAAAACCAGGGCTTTCTACTCCCACAAAGAGTTAGTCTTGGCGACTCATGAATATAGTTCTCCCTTGCCCTATAAGGTTACTATGAGTTGGCATCAACTCAATGACAGTGATTGAGTGAGTCATGAACTTCTCTTGAAATCAATGTACAAATTTTTAAAGTTATTCTTCAGTCCCATTCAGCTGAGCAGATGTTGGATTTCATTGAGGTCTAGGTTTGCTAACCAAATAAGCAAAAGGACCAGGAAGTTGAAGGTATAGGCAAGGAAGTAAAATGTCCTTAATGGATCATGGAATCTAACTTATACACAGAATATGAGGAAATGTGCAGGGTATTACAGAATGCTGGAAAGTTAAGGGTCAATGGATCATAAGTTCTAATTATATTACATTTTTGTTAGAACTGGGATAATAAATGGGAAGTGGTTGCTTGAGAGAAGAATGTTGAAAACCATTTTGATAGAGAAAGTAATGTTCTTATTAATGATAAAATCTAAGGTATGACTGTGGGAGAGTAGGGTTCATGTAGAAGGGAAGGCAAAATCATTGGAAGATAAAGTGTTAAGCATCTCAAAACCTAGCTTAGTGGAAGGAGCCCATGGATCCTTATTTCATAATTGAGTTATGACAAGTATCATGTTAGAATGACACAAAAAATCAGAGTTAAAATCTTGAAAGAACGGGGAAAGTAAAAGATATGTCCCTTGAAATAACACCAAGGAGCACTAGTGGGTAGTCTAGACTTATCGTTGGGACTTTAAAGCTAGGCAGTTTTTATTGGAAATGTTTTAAAGGAAGGAGGATATTTAACCTGCTTCCAGGTTTCATGTGAGAGGTCTGTGGGAAGGGGCTGTAGAAGAGGAATTCTAAGGGAAGAGGCAATTCCAAGTGAAGGAAGAAGGAGGGGTGTGTTTCATGAGTACATTGATGATAATAGTGATTTAGCTGGCTGTGATGTTATATTCTAAAAACAGGGGAAGAATTTCAGGTTTTATGAAGGCCTGGAAAATGGTGTTAAAAAGGGAGGCTTCGACAAATGTCAGTGTGAAGTTATGGGCATAAGGAATAACCTGTCTATGGCCACATTAAAGACATTGTTTTATAAGTCTGCTGTATGTAAGAACAGTTTACAAATCAAACACCTTCTATTACAAACGTTAACAGTAGGAGAACTGGATCACACACTGCTTGTGTTTAATAAAAGATGAACAGAAACCATACACAGCTTACCCAAAACAAACAAAATACCAAAGTACTGAACACATAATTTTCTTACCCTCAAGTGAAAACTTGCTAAAAATAAAAGAACAATTTGCTCTTAAAACATGGAGAGAAATATCTAAAATAGGTCATAATGGGAGAAAGCAATTAAGATAAAATAATTCACCAGCTCATCTGCATTTGCAAATATGCATGTAGCAGGGAATGGGAAGGAATAGTGCCCAGGGACACTTCTAATTAACCTTCCTGTCTTGAGGAAGGTTGACATTCATAAAGGGAAACCATCTCTGTGATGTGATCAGAGGGTGAGCTATACAGGGTGGAAAAGAGAGGGAAAGGAGGAAGTGAACATGGAAAACTCAGTCATGAAGAGGTTAGTCCCAATCCAGGCAGAGGTCGACTTAGGAAAGGGGGATGGTCATTTACACACAGACACTTCTGAGTGCCTTAGAAACACATCTCGTTCCCTTCTACACCTCTCCCTACCAGACTTCCCATGTGGGTAAACAGGCCCAATCACACAAAAATTAAAGAGAGAATGCAACAGGGACAATGGGAGTAAGTGTTGACAACGAGCAAGAACTGTTCCCAAGATAGACTCACCGGTGGCCATTCATATCCTCATGAAGAAATGCAACCACCCCTTGGAGCCCGCAAGCGTCTGAGCACTAGGCTTTGTATCCTGCCCAATGATCCACCCTGTTGAATTAACAGACTCATTTCTTATACCCCTATAAAGGAATAGTTAAAGGCATGATACTATCTGTTAACTTTGATTAATAAAGAGTTTTTTCAAATTAAGATTTTTATGAGTCTGAAAATCAACTTCTTAGCATATTATAGTGCTATAGAGGTAATAAGATAGATATTTTATAACAGTATCAATAGTTAAATTTTCATATATACAATAAACAAAGAGTTAGATATCTTGATGGGCTTTTCTTACAAAAAGAAAAAAATCAAATTTGACTTCTCTATTTCTTGCTTTATTGCTTTCTCTCTGCATACCTGCTAGCTTTTCACATGGATGCAATCTCTAAGACACACCAGACTCCATTTACAACTGCTAAATTGCCTGTGGTTGACAGGATTTTGAGTTAGCCTATTTATTATTATCGTGCTCAGCTAAATAAAGTCCTAAGACAAACAAGTTTGAGATAATGAGATGGTGCTGATTGTACCTGCAGTGTGCACTTGACTTTCATGATTAATTCTGCGCTGAAGACTACCTAGACTCTTTCATTTTGCAAAACAGAGCATCCTAGCAGAGAAAAAGGCGAGTTCCCAGCGACTACCAGGATCAACTTGAACACCATTATCCTACCATGAATCGTTGGTCCGATATCTTGGAAAAACTCCCAAGCAGCAGTTGATGAAGAGATATGATCTATTTTAGATAAAAATTAAGTAGCATGGGAACAGGTGAAATCTAAATGTCATAATCAATACGGACACCCATTGTGTTAATGAGTCATTACCATAACAATAGAATCAGAATTACAAGAAAAATATGCTAGGTGATTAAGCCTTTAGTCTGAAAAGAACATTTATGCAGGTGAGAATTTATTTTTAAAAGCCTGTTTGAATAGAAAAACATTTAAAGTTAATTTACAGTTAATGCCACACATTACACAGACAACTTAATTTTATAAAAGAGTTCTACTGATCTTTAGAAAATGAGAGAAGGCCTGCTCTGTCATACTGTTGTTTTCTACTTTCTCTGGGTTTTGTACCTTTATTTATCCTTCATCTCTCACCAGCTGAGTACCTACTGTGTGACTGATAATTTTAATTTAGGAAAATTGGGAGCTGTAACCTTCCCCTCAAATATTCTCATCTGGAATGCCAGGTGCAAGAAAATCCAGGTACAAACCCAGCTTGGGATTCTATTTGTCAACACAATGGGGTAAAACAGAAAGCAAAGATGCATAAAGTATTAAGACAAAAGCAAAGCATAATTCCTATGGAAAACGCATTAACTGTCCTCATATGGTCTCCATATTTTTGCTTATAAACACAAGGTACTTGGCATGGCATCATGGCACAGAGTTCAATTAAGGCAAGCAGCCTGTCTGTTCTCTTCTGGATTATGAGTGAGGGGGAGAAGCTTCACTTCTCAGACGTGGTCATCTGTCATTTTATCATGATGCAGTAGATTGTGTATTGAGATAACACTGGAAGCTCTGCCACTGGTATTTAAACTGCTAGCAGGATCACACACAGTGGACAGGTCTCAGTGAAGATTCAAAACTAAGAGACTATGAAGAAATGATGGGTGAATTACTTCCAAAGATTTGCCATTGACAATCTTCTGGGTCACAACAGATCAGTGTTCATATCTACTTGCTTTGGACAAATTATCAGGGAGGCCCATTTTTATATGAGGAACAGTATATTTGGTGAAGAAATGAGGCAAACTCTGGTCCATTGGTCAAATCTGTAAGCTAAGAATCACAAATAATAATATTTTTAAATGGTTGAAAACTTGATGGTAATTTATTTTCCCTTTGTTATATAAATACCTACACACTACCTTAATTTTGTTTCTTGCCCCATAAAGCCTGAGTGTTTAATATCTGGCCTTTGTACAGAAAAAGTTCCCTGGTCCCTGGCCTAGAAAAGAGTCAAGTTTACAATTGATGTGTGGATTGTTCTAAGAGCTGTTAGAACCCAAATAAAATGTTTATTTAATTAAAAACTACAAAGGATCAATGTGAGTTCATTCAGTTCTAACTTTACCACTTTACAATTGATAGGTCAGTTAAGAAAAACTTTCATGTTTTACTTGTAAACAGCATGTCTTATTAACTTGATTTAACATAATATGAAGGAAGGCATAAACAAGAAATCAATGTGGCATAACAACTAAGAAATACATAGAGGTTGAGGGAAACAGTTTTTTAAGGAAAAGGTCACTTAAAATGATAGCTACTAAACTTTAGAAACCTAGATTTTCTCTGAAGGAAGAAGCCTAGTGGCACAGGGGGTCAATGGTGGGCGTCTAACTACAACATCGTTAGTTCCAAGTCCCCCAAGCCGGACAGGGCTTTCTGCTCTGGGAAAGAGTTACAGCCGCAGGGACCTGCAGCAGCGGTTCCACTCTGTCCACAGGGTGAATATGAATCCGAACTGATTCTATAGCAGTGAGTGTAGTTTGACTCCAAATTGTCTTCATCCACAGTGGAGAATCAGCTAAACAAACTTGAGGAAGAATTTCTGAAGAAAATTGCTATTGGTTTACTCAATACTGTCTACTTACTACTGAAATACCTGGTTTGATTATTTTGGTCACAATATTTCAAAAAGTTTCACCAAACAGAAGTCCTTGAGGTTTATCATATAATAGAAGAAAATTACGATAGGGCATTGAGAAAGTTACATTTAAATTCTCCATAGTGCTTTCAAATGGTAACACTCCTACATGCATGCTTTTCAAAATATATAGGCTATAAAAAAGCTTTTCTTTAATTTACTTATTCCTTCATTCACTTGTTCTTTCACTTCATAAATATTTATTGGGTACAATGTCTCAGACCATGGGCTGTATGCAAAGGATATAAAGTGAGATAAAACATTCAATAAATATGTTTAGAATTATGTGGAGGGTTTTATAAAATAATACATCCATAATGTAGTGGGATTTCATATATATATATATTCACTCACTGCATCGAATCAATGCTGACTCATCGCAGCCTCCTGTCACTTTTAACAAGAGTAGAAAAAGCCCAATTTTCTGCTGTGCAGTTGCTGGTGGTTTCCAACTGCTGACCTCACAGATTGTAGCCCAACTCTTAACCAATGTACCACCAGGGCTTCCTAGAGATTTATGAACTACAGCTGAAGTTTTAGGGAGGAATAAGCTCAGTGTCTGTTCTTTGATCTTTCACAGGCTTCTGTGAGAAACAAACATCTAAAGAGATAACACAAAACCCTATGTTAAGATCGACATGTACATAGTGCATCGAGAAGGGGCACTGAGCTTACTATGAGTCTTTAAAGAAATTTGTCAGAAGAGATTACCTTTGAAATAGTGCTTTGGAGGATGAGTAAGAATTATGAATGAGGACAGAGTGAGTATTCATGGTGTTCCAGTTAAAAAATAAAACCAACAGGCACTGTTAGGAGTAACAAGTAATTCATGAGAAGTCCAGTGTTGTCGAAGCATCAACCGAAGCATAAACTGGGGGGTGAAGTGAGGCTGGAAAACCTGAAGCCAGAATGCAAGGTTTAGAAGGAGGGCAAAGAGGCAGGGTGCATAGTAACTCCAGGGTTAAGCATGTTAAAAAGTAAGACTTAGGCAGTTCAAATGCTTCTTGGCCGTGATAATTGTTACAGGAACTGGCATAAGACCTAAACGATCCAATCCAGGAGATTCTTAGGAACCCAGCAGGAACTTGCCTTTCCCTACTGGATACGAATCTTGAATTATGTAGCACTGGAAGTATATCAAAGATCCCTGGTGACACATTGGTTTAAACAGTAGGCTCCGAACCAAAAGGCTGGTGCTTTAAACCTATTAGTTACTCCTTGGGAGAAAGTTACATCTGCTTCCATAGCGATCTACCGCCTTGGGAATCTCACAGAGCAGTTCTCCATTATGGGAACAATGCATGCCTTCTTTCTCCCCCCGTAAGACAGCTTGAATATGATTTTTGTCACTTGTAACCAGTAACTACTAGTATGGCCTTTCATAAGTATGAAAATGAGGGAAATAATAACCTGCAAGGGGTTTAGCGAGGATCAGAAACAAAGAATCCAAAGACATTTTTCACTGTCAATTATGTTAAATTCTCTCATAATACTATATTTTCTCCAAGTACAGATTGTTTACAGTAATTTCCAATTGCACTGGCCACACTTCAGATATACAGGAAAATGTAGCTTAAGTACGAGTCTTCATGAGATAGTCACACCTGGTTGCCAGAGTTATAGGTATGGTAATAATTTATTTTGTAAGAAGTAATACCAGACTATTCCCAAGGAGTTAGAGATTGAAAATATGCCAAAAGTCAACTCTTGCAAGATTCTAGTCTGTTCCATTATGCTCACCCTCCACCCCGTCCATCCCCCCACCACACCCCCTGAAAAATACTTCTTCCTGTGTATATGCCTTCGTGTCTCTGGGTTCTGCAAATCACTACAATGCCCCACTGAATTCACGGAACTTTGAGCTTGTCTCACGTGGTGGTGGGTGCTTTTCAGTCTAAAGTTCGAAGGTCAGGAGTAAGGCAGATGCTCCGGCCAGAGGATGCGCTCCTGACTCTTGCTTCTTAGAGGGCTTATTTTAAATGCAGCAGGATGTCATGCAGGCAATTCTGCTCACAGTTATTCACAGGCAAGTCCTACTAGTATCTTCCCTCACCTTCTTACCAGGCCACGCAGAGAAAGGTCTCTTAGTGACAGTTACATGGTGCAATCAAATTTCATTCAAATGTAATCATTTATTTTCTACCCCTGGACTGTATCTTAATCATGTACTATGACCTGGAACCTCTGGCAAGGTATTCCCAGTAGACACTGGCCTCCTACTAATCTTAATCAGCCAGGCTTTTTCCCTGGCCACGCCAGAAGCAGCTTTTATCCTCTCATCTATAGCATTTCATTCATTACAAGTCACAGTAATCAAAATAACCTTAAATGCAGGGTGTGGTCCAATTCACATCCTCAATTAAGGTCATAACAATCTCATTCTATTCCTGTTTGTTATCTGATAATGCATTCCAAAGTGGGACTATAGCCACAGTATGAAATCCAGAATTATAATATATCACAGAGGGGATAATGGCTGAGAGGGCCATATTACTCGAGAATAACTCAAAAGGGTCCAACAAGGGAAAGGAATTCTGGGAATCAAAGTTTCTTATGCAAACTTTGTTTGTTACCCTACTCTTACTCCTCCATTGTGTCCTGTTTCTCATCCAAATTTCTTTTGTACCCTACTGGAGAATAACTGGGAGAAAGATGACACTTTCTATTCTTGTAAAGAAGTTACAGTTTCAGAAACCCACAGGGGTACCCTGTCCGATGGTATCAATATCTGTTGGAATCAACTCAATGGTAGTGAGTATGAGTGGGGTTTGTTTGTTTTTTTTTTGAGAACAGTTCATTAACTATCAGGAGAGCAAAGAGCAATTCCTCATCAGTATGCAGGATTTGGGGTTTTGTGATATACCGTGAAGCCCGTGAAAGCTGAAATCTGTGTAAGGTGGAAAACTGTCAGAAAAGAACTCAAATAGTCCCTACTAAGACAAGTAATAGAAAAATGGCAACACTGTGCTCTGTCAAAGGCAGAAAACCTGTGAGACTCAGTAAGACCAGCAGTCCTGTTGAGTTCTGGGTCTCACAGGCTTCACTGTGACTACTTCTTAAAAAGCCTTTGACTTAATTGTTTCCATTTTCTATTGATTTATATATTCCAATGTAAACAAATGCCACATTTCAAAGTCCTGAGGTCCCTACACTGTAAAATGGATTCTTCTTGAATTGCTCCAGTGTTCTCCATATACTCTGTAAGTGCTGCTAAACCAGTTGTCACTCTCCCTCTGTCTTACCAGTTTTACAACTTGGATATCATTGTATTATTATTTATACACACACACACACACATACAGAGAGAGGGTTTTTTTTTTGTCAATTCACTCTAGAATGACACCTTTTCATGGGGAATGGGTTCCTAGATAGACTTTTACCCTTTTTCTTCATCTTATTACCATTGAAACTAATGAAAATGCATAGTCTCACCATTCATTAATGCCAATTCATTAATGCCAAGTCACACTACTGGTTAACTTACTTTCATTTCTCATTATCAGCTGGTGTTAGAGCATATAGTTTCTGTGCCATTAAAAAATAGCTCTGCCAATATATTTTAAATATTTAGCAGTTACTTTGACTCTATTCATTTTATTATGATTAATTATAGCAATATTTTTCCTAATCACTAGGAAAGGATGTTACTGGTTTAGGATGGGAGGTTGATATAAGATTAATTTACTCTAAACTAGACCCAAAATTTATTCCAAAATAAACAAAAAATGATGGACATCATTTGTTGTTTTTATTTTACCTACATTTAAATCTAGGACCATATTGGGATAGTGGTTATATTTTGGGGGCTAACCACAAGGTTAGTATTAAGCTACAAGTTGTCCCAGTTGCTCCAGCGCTCTGCAGGAGAAAGATGAGGCGTTTTACTCCCATAAAGAGCGCCGGTCTGGGAAACTCCTGGGACACTCTACCGGTCCTAGAGGGTCACTGTGAGTGGGAATTGACTTGATGCCAGTGAGTTTTTTTGAATGAGGTTTAAATCCAGCTCTTAAATTTACTAAACATGTATGATCTTCAGCAAATGCACATCCTTTTGTCTGGCATATCCCATTTGGACAAAAGGAAAATCATCATATCAAATTCAGAAGGTTATTGTGAGGGTTAAATTGGTTAATATATGTAAAGTATTAAGAATTATAAGCCAAAGCAAACCTAGCCCATTGCTTTCAAGACAATCCCAACTCATAGCATCCCTATCGAACAAAACAGAACTGTCCTGTATGGTTTCCTACAGAATAGGGCATTTCTGACAGAATACGGCATTTTTCTCCCATGGAGTGGCTCTGAGTTTGAACTACCGGTATTTTAGTCAACAGCCAAGTATTTAACCACTGGTCTACCAGGGAACCTTACTACAATCTACCCCTGACACCAATTAGACACTCAATTTAGAAAAGTAGTAGTATAATTTATTTTAATTTTTAGTTATAGATATCTGGGCTTTCAATAAGCCTGGCTAATACAAATGGTCTGGAGATAGAAAAAATATATAATGTGAGAGAAATAAATGATAGTGTTTTGATCTGTAAGAAATAAGGCACCACTGGATATTTTAATTACACTTGAAGAAATGTTAAGAGTTTTAGTTAAGAGGGCTTATTATCTATCTTGTCAGCGGGAAATCCTGCCTGACAGAGGATTTTAAGATCACAACAAATTCATAAGTTTTAATTGCTTACGGAATTTTAGACACATACTTGAAATAAAATATCTTAAATTAAAATGTAACATTTTATCTTAAGAAATAGAATTTACATGGAAATTTAAATTAAATTTTGTATAATTTCATATACATTTGGTACATATATAAATATATATGCACAAAAACACATACAGGCCTATACATGAGACCTTCTCCTGAGAGAGGTTCAAAATTCTATAATTTTTAGAAGTAAAATATATGAACAGAAACATGGAGCCAGCACTGGTAAGTTCTGTTAGTGATTTGGTCAATAATTTGACAGATGTCTTAAACTTGTTGGTTGATTAAATCAGATCCACATGGTAATTTTAACCACTTGATAGAAAAGCATGCTATCATCATGTCATATTTATAAAATAATATTTAATGCTATGCGGTTATGGTCATTATAGAATATTAAATGAAGAAAGAAAAATATTAAATCGTGTCTGTGTAAATAGAGCCTAGCAATTATTCAAATGGAACAACGATGTTACATGTTTAAATTCAGGAAATGTGTGTGGCAGGTGGCACCCTTTCATCATGTTCATTCAGCAAACAATCCAATAAGGTGAAATACTGGAAGAACAGCATCAGGATTGGCAGAACACTCGTTCATAATCATTATTATTAATTATTAATAATCTGTGATGTTCAGATGACAAACCTTTGTTTACTGAAAGCAAAGAGGACTTGATTACAACTCAATGCAAAGAAAAAAAATGCACACAACTGGACCAACATCGTGTTCAATGGAGAAAAGACTGAAGTTGCCAAGGATTTCACTCCACTTGGATCCACAGTCAATGCTCATGGAAGCAGCAGTCATGAAATCAATACCGTAATGCAAGTTGGGCAAATCTCCTCAAAAAGCCTTCATGAAAGTGTAAGGGCTAAGATGTCATTCTGAGGATTGAAGTGCACCTGAGCCAAGCCACAAAATTTTCTATCGCCTCATAAGCACGTGCAACATTGATGATGAATAAGGGAGACCAAAGAATAATTACACCTTTGAATTAAAGTGTTGGTGAAGAATAATGTGGACTTTCAGAAGAACAAACAAATCTCTCTTGGAGGAAGTAGAGCTTGAATGCTTCTTAGAAGCAAGGATGGTGAAACTTCATCTCAGTATTATGAAGATATTTTAAGGAGAGCCTTGTCCCTGGAAAAGGACATCGCACATGGTAGAAAGTTAGCAAAATAAGAAAAGAATCCTCTCAGTGGAATAGCCCGACACAGTGCTGCAACAATGGCCTCCAACCTAACAACTGTAGGAGGTGCAGGACCAGGAAGGGTTTTGTTCTGGGGTCCATGGGGGCGGCGATGAGTTAGAACCAGCTGCCCAGAGCTCACCCTCACAGCTTCACCCACAGCAACCAGAACCCAAAGCCTAAGTAGAGAGAGCAGGAAATAAACCAAAGCATTATCCTTGGTTGTTTGAAGATGGGAGAGTTATGATCTATTTTTATTCTTTATTCTTTTTATTCTTTTATTCTTTATCATAAAATTCTTCTTTATGATAAATTCTTTAGTACATGTGAATTTTCCTTAATAATCACAAAAACAAGCTTAATATCAAAATAACTGTTTAATTTTGATAGTAAGCACTCACTCACTTGTGACTAAAACATTAATTGATCATTTATTTTAAAAAGGAAACAAGAATGTAGAAACTGTTAGTGCTTTAAAATAAATTTATCCTATTGCAAATACCTTTAACCGTTTCAAACAAAAACTATGTCAAGAAAGGAGCGAATATAAATGAGGCACATAGGATTCTACTAAGCCTGTGCCTGCACCCACTCTGTACAGTTTGAATGAGAAAGATGCAGAATGTCAGCTGTCAGCTGAAGTCCTCAATTTAATGATCCAAAGTTGAATGACTTACTCCATTAGTTCGCCTATTAAAAACTAACTCAGCCCAGCAAGCCAGAAACCAGAGGACATTATGCTGGATGAAATAAGTCAAGCACAAAAGGACAAATATTGCATGTCTCTATTTATGTTAAAAAGTCAAGAATGAGTATATACATAGAAATTAGTGTTCTTTGATGTTTACCAGGGATAGGACGGGGAAGGAGAGGAGAGGCACTTACTAGATAGAGAACAGATATTAATTATGGTAATAGGAAACTCAATACACAGTATGGGGAAAAGTAGCACAGTTTGATCAAAGTAAACAAAGTAACAGAGGTGAGTCAGCATGGCTGAGAGGTAAGTCAGAATGAATATGGCAAATGGGTCACTCTGAGACTGAAGTGACTCAAAGGTTAGGTTTTTTAGATTATGACAAATCATATATACAATTTTGCAATAACAATAATGGCAAGCCATGAATATGTGAGGGGTTGTTGTTGTGCATCGAATTGGTTCTAGTTAGAGCTACCTTATGTACAACGGAATAAAACATCATGCAGTGCTTGACATCCTCGTAATTGCTATGCGTGAGCCCATTATTGCAACCTCCATTCATATCATCAATGATATTCTTTTTCCCCCCATACTGTTCTATCTTACTAAGCATGATGTCCTTTTCCACAGACTGTCTATGTGGATAACATATCCAAAGTACACGAGACAAAGTCTTCCCGGCATCACTTCTAAGGAGCATCTGGGGGTACTTCTTCCGAGACAGATCTGGGTGTTCTTTCGGCAGTCCACGGTGCTTTCAATGTTCCTTGCCTAATTCTCATGCATCCGTTCTTCTTCAGTCCTCCTTACTCAGTGTCCGACTTTCACATAGCTGAGGTGACTGAAATACCACGTTTTGGTTGAGGCACACCTTCGTTCTCAAAGTGACAGGCATCCTTGCCCTTCAATACTTTAGAGATCTTGGCAGCCGACTGACCCACAGCAATGCATCTTGTGTTTTCTTGTCTGCTGCTTCCATGAGCATTGACTTTGGGGCTAACTAGAAGAAATCCTTGACAACTTCAATCTTTCGCCCTTTATCATAATTCTACCTATTTGTTCAGTTGTGAGGATAGTGGTTTTCTTTACAGTGAGTTGCGATCCATATCGAGGACTGCGATCTTTGATTTTCATCAGCAAGTGTCTCACGTCTTCCTCATTTTTAGCAAGGAAAGTTGTGTCATTTGCATGTTGAAAGTGGTTAGTAAGCATTCTTCCTATCCTGATGCCATATTCTGCATATGCTCCAGTTTCTCTGATTATTTACTTGCATACAGATTGAATAAGTATGGAGAAAGTATCCAACTCTTACACACACCTTACCCAATTTTATTTCATTTTTAAAAATCATTTTATTGGGGGCTCATACAGCTCTTATCATAATTCATACATCTATCCATTGTGTCAAGCATATTTGTATATATGTTGCCAGCATCATTTCCAAAACATTTTCTTTCTACTTGAGCCCTTGATATCAGCTCCTCGTTTCCCGCCTCCCCCACCCTCCCTCTCTCATGAACCCTTGATAATTTATAAAGTACTTTTTCCCCATGTGTTACACCAACTGCTGTCTCCTTTCACCCAGTTTTCTGTTGTCTGTCCCCTCAGAAGGGGTTACATGTAGCTCACTGTGATTGGTTCCCCCTTTCTCCCCGCACCATCACCCTACCCTCCTGGTATTACTACTCTCCTTATTGGTCCTGAGGGGTTTATCTGTCCTGGATTCCCTATGCCTCCAGCTCTTATCAATACCAGTGTACATGCTCTTGTCTAGCCAAATTTGTAAGGTAGAATTGAAGTCAAGATAGTGGGGAGGAAGCACTAAAGAACTAGAGGAAAGGTATATGTTTTATCAGTGCTACACTGCACCCTGACTGGCTCATCTCTTCCTTGTAATCCTTCTGCGAGCAGTTGTCCAATTGTCTACAGATGGGCTTTGGGTCTCCACTTGCGCTCCCCCTCATTCATATCGATATGATTTTTTTTTTTTTGGTTCTGGGTCTTTGATGCCTGATACCTGATCCCATCGACACCTCATGATCGCACTGGTGTGCTTCTTCCATGTGGGCTTTGTTGCTTCTCAGCTAGATGTCCGCTTGTTTACCTTGAAGCCTTTAAGACCCCAGATGCTATATCTTTTGATAGCGGGGCACCAGCAGCTTTCTTCGCGCCATTTGCTCATACACCCATTTGTCTTCAGCAATTGTGAGTGTCACAGAATGCCACCTTAACGATTTTAACCATGCAGGATCCCCTTGTTCTGTATGCACAACTTCTTGATCCATTTATGGTTTCTGCATGAGCACAATAAAGTGTCTGGAATTCTCATTCTTCTTAAGGCTATCCATATTGGTAATGATGCACATAGTTGAAAGCCTTTGCATAATCAATAAAACACAGGTAAACAATTTTCTGTTATTCCCTGCTTTAAGGTAAGATCCATCTGACATCAACAACAATTGACATGCTCTTCGGAATCCAGGTTGACTTTCTGGTAGCTTCCTGTAATGTACTACTATGACAATTATTAGCAAAAATTCACTTGAAGGTTATATTAGAGATATTGTTCTAAATTTCCTGAATTCTGTAGGGTCACCTTTCTTTGGGATAGGTACAAATATGGGTATCTTCTAGTAAGTTGGGCAACTATTGTTTCCAAATTTCCTAACATGATTGAGTGAGTGCTCCTAGTGCTTCATTAGCATGGAGAAACATTTCCATAGGTATTCCATAAATTCCGGGAACCCTGTGTTTTGCTAATGCCTTTAATGTAGCTTGGACCTCTTTGTTCAGTATTATCAATTCTTGATCACATATTTTCACTTGAAATGGCTGAATGTAATCTAGTTCTTGAGTCTATATATGTTCTATCTTCTTTTTATGCTTTATTTATTTGTCAATATCTTGTCCATAGAAACTTTTAATATTGCAACTCCAAGCTTGAATTATTTTATCCACTCCTTCAGCTTGATAAATGCTAAGCATGTCCTTCCTTTTGCTTTTCTAAGCCCAGATATTTACATACTTAATTATAATACTTTGTCTTCTGGATCTGCCCTTTGAAATTTTCTGTTCAACTCTTTTACTTCTTCATTTCTTCCACTTCATTTAGCTACTTTATGATCAAGAGCAAGCTTCAGAATCTTCTGATACCCACTATCATTTTTTCTTTCTTTTCTGTCTTTTGAATGATCTTTTGCTTTCTTCTAGTATACATCCTTCATATCATCCCACAGCTGGCCAACTCTCCTTTCATTAATGTTCAATGATATAAGCCTTTACATGAGATAGTCTCAAAATTCAGGTTGAATATACTCAAGATTGCATTTAGCTTCTCCTGGAATTAAAAAAAAAATGTTCAACTGCAACTTGAACTTACATATGAGTAATTAATTGTCTGTTCCACAGTCAGCCCCTGGCCTCATTTTGGCTGATGATATTGAGCTTTTCCATTATCTCTTCCCAAAGATGTAGTCAATTTGATTTCTCTCTACTCAATCTGGAGATGTCTACTCATATGGCTCATATTTATGTTATTGAGAAAAGGTATTTACAATTGATTACATTGTTGACCTCACAAAACTCTATCATGAGGTTTCCAGCTTCAATTCTATCACCAAGGCAATACTTTCTAATTACTTTACCTTCCCTTCCCCCAACTTTGCATATCAATTGCCAACTATTATCAATTCATATTCAATAAATATTTGATCAATTTCAGATAGAAGGCACTGATAGAATTCTTCAATTTCTTCTTCATAGCTTTAGTGGTTGGTACATAAATCTGAAAATTACTTGTATTTCCTAGTTTTACTTATATGTAGATATATATTATCCCATCATAGACAGCTTTTTTTTAAAGATCATTTTATTGGGGGCTCTTAAAATTCTTATAACAATCCATACATCAATTGCATCAAGCATATCTGTACATGTGTTGCTATCAATATTTTCTAAACAATTATTTTCTATTTGAGCTCTTGCTATCAGCTCCTCTTTTCACCCTCCCTTGATAAATTATAATTATTTTCATATCTTAAACCTACCGCTGTCTCCCTTCCCCAATGGTTCCTGTTGTTCATCCCCCTAAGCAGGAGTGGGTGTGGGTGGGTGGGTTATGTGTCCATTATTGCGATTGATTCCCCCTTTCTCCCCTTCTCTCCCTACCTTTCTCCTACTCTTCTGGTATCACTGCTCCCATTTTTGTACCTGAGGGGTTTATCTGACCTGGATTCCGTGTGCTGTGAGCTCTTATCTGCACCAGAGTACATGCTCCAGTCTAGTCCGAAGTGGAAAGCAGGACTGGGGTCATGATAGTGGGGAGTGAGGAAGCCTCAAGGAACCAGAGGAATATTGTGTGTTTCACTGGTTCCTATGTTAGTCTGGGTTGACTAGAGAATCAAATTCATAGACACTCATATGTGTATAAGAAAGAGTTTTATATAAAAGAACAATTTTATATTGAGAAAACATCCCAGCTCAATCCAGATCAAGTCCATAAGTCTGATATTAGCCCATAGATCGGAAAATAGTCTATTAATTCCTCTTCAGACTCACATAACCCATGCAATGATGCTGAATGCAGGAAGATCACAGGCCAGCGGATGGAAAGTCTGATGAATCCAGTGGCGGTAGAAGCACTCAGCTCAGGCATGGGTCTCCCCATGGCTCCTCCAGCTCTAGGGCTCTGGCTCCATCAGTGTAGCTCCATGTGGCTTGTCAACAGGAACGTCTTGCAGGGAGACAGTGTGTCCCACCTCCAGAGAGGAAGACAGGAGTTCCCAGAATCTTCAGGAGAAGGCCATGCCTACACAGAGGGCTCATTGGCCATGACCTGATTGACAGGCTAGACTCCACCCCTTCCTCAAGCTGACAGATTATGTGACTGCCAGAGTGCTATACTGTGCCCTGGTTGACTCATCCCTTCCTTGTGACCCTTCTGTGAGGGGATGTCCCATTGTCTACAGATGGGTTTTTGGTCTCTGCTCTAACCCCCCACATTTTCAACTATGTATTTTTGTTTGTTGGTTTGTTTGTGTTTGGTCTTCTGATGCCTGTTATCTGATCTGTCAACATCTGAGGCTAGTTTGCTTCTTTCATGTGGGCTTGTTGCTTCTCTGCTAGATGGTTGCTTGCTTAACTTCAAACCTTTAAGACCCCAGATGCTATATCTTCTAATAGCTGGGTACCATAAGCTTTCTTTACCACATTTGCTTATCACCCTTTTTGACTTCAGAAATTGTGTCGGGAAGGTGAGCAACACAGAATGCCAGATTATTAGAACCAAGTATTCTTGCATTGAGGGAGGGCTTGAGCAGAGGCCCAAAGTCCGTCCAGTACCTCAATGTATTGTCATATAAATATATGTACAGTCCCTCTATTTTTATGAATTAATATATTTACATATACATACCTATGTTTTTACCTCTATGCGGAGCTCTGCTTCCTAGAGCATTCCTCTGTTTACTTTTACCTTCCTCCTGTCCCACCATCATGTTTGCCCTTCTTTTGCCTCTTTTTAAGTCCTCTCAGCTAGATTGTTGTTGCCCCAACACACCCAGAATCTCTATGAACTCCTCATTATTGATTTTAATTCCCTAGTTGTTCCCCTGTCTATGGAATTGTTTGTTTGCCACTCCCCTTTCCCACCTCCTCCTCCCGCCAAGTTCTTACAGAACAGTCAGTGCGGTTGCTTTTTCCTCTGGTCTGCTTCCCATGCCTATCTTATATAGGTCGGCAAACCAACAATAATGGAGACAAAACAAACGATTGAATTAAAAAGAGAAAAGAAGAAAAAGGAAAAAGTACACATAATTCCAGGTCTGTCCACTGACCTTATGGCTATCTCCCCACTGGTCCTGGGGGGGGGGAGGGGAAGGGGTCTGGGAACTGCCCTTCCAAGCCTGAAGTCTCTTTTGGGGGCTTTTCAGGGGCTTTGTGGCTTTGCCTGCTACCCACAGGCAGCTTTGTATTTTAAGACAGAACTTGAAATGTACTTTTTGACAATGAATGGGTTGCCATTCCTCTTGAACTTGTCATTGCCAGCACTGGATACCATATGATTATCTGATTTTAAATGGCCAATATTGGTCCATTTCAGCTTACTAATGCCTAGGATATCAAAATTTATGTGGTCCATTTAATTTTTCACGATCTTAGAGTCATACTGCTTACATTCTAATAATTAATAAATGTTTGTAGCTGTTTCTTGCCATCAGCAAATGAGAGGACCAGAATCTTACTCCATCCATGCCAGTAAGGTCCATTCTACTTTGAAAAGGCAGATCTTCCTCAGTCTTATTTTGTGAGTGTTTATATGGGTGTAAATATATGCTATACGGGTATGGGAGCATGAGGGACTAATGTGCACATATTAAAGGATAAGTCAAAAAACATTGCTATTAAGATTCCAGAACATACATTGTTTTATTCCAAACAAAATGCATTTAAACACGCTTCTTTGATTAGTGTATGGCCGAAGACAAGTTCTTTCAGTGATATACTTGTCTTAGTTTTATTAAAGGGCCTTCAAAAGAAGACTCAATCCAAACAGTACCTCCCCATGGCATCTGCTTGACCAGTTAGATTTAAGTGAGAGAGTTCATATCAAGAAAGTGCTTTCACGCTAAAACAAAACAATGACACAAAATCTTTGATGGTTATTATTGGTAGAAGAGAAAGAGAAGGGAGATCATTGGCTAGAGGCAGAAAGGTATTTTAACTTAGATCAAGAAGTGGGCAATATGCAAGATGAAAGAAAGTCACACAAACTAAACCATGCCATCAAGCTGACTCTCACTCATAGCAATCCTACCTGGGGTTTCTGAGGCTGTAAATATGTTCCGAGCACAGAGTTATCCTTCTCCCAAGTAGCAGCTAGTGGGTTTGACCCCCGTACCTATGGTTAGCAGTCCAGGGCTTACTTGCCAACACTATCAGGAAGCTTGACAAAAATTGATGGAGGCAGGGAACGATACTGGGAAGTTTGCAGTAATTGAAGGCAACAGAGCTAAACACTGTCATGTACACAATCCTACAAGTACTATGATCAATGAGTAGATGTATGAATAGACACACAAACTTGAAGTGGTATGAAAAAAATATTACTTTTTGATACATATATGTATATATTGTGTCAAATATATATTTTTACATGTATATTTACCTTTGCTGCAAATTTACTCTAACTATAAATGTGGTGGAGCCAAAAGTGGTAAAGTTATGAACATTTCTTAGATACAACCAAAAATCTTGAGGAAATGAGTTACTGAGCCAGGGTTCAGGATCATAGTTTTGAGGGCCAATTGGCATTAGATAGTTCACAAAGACATTGTTTCAATCCTACTTTGGTTAGTAGTGACTATGGTCTTAAGGCTGATGAGCAGCCATCCGAGGTGCAACTATTGCTTCTTCCTCATCTAGAGGAAGGAAGAGAGATGACAATCAAAAGGCACATGGGAACCACTTCACCAATGGACGGATGGGCCTGCAAGCTCTTTTCTCCGTGACTCTGATACTCGAAGAACTGCACGATGTCAGGTTACCACTACCAACTGCTCTAAAAAGGATCATATTAAAAGGTCCTGGATAGAAGATGGGGAGGCATGTGTAATAAAACTCAAATGATCAAAGAGATCAAGCTAACTGATAAGATAGAGACTCACAGAACCTCCAAGACTATGGGCCTTCCTCATCCTTCAGCTCTGGAACTGAACTCAGTTATGTGACTCAATGTTCAGCCAAGCCATAGTGGGAAAAATAATACAAATGAGGTGTACAAACCTCACCTCCGAGCAATGATAAAAAACAGCAGCATTGATCCAAAGACAAAGCTCAGGAGGTTTAGGAAAGAAGGATGAATGGCAACAGGGAACAGAGAGAGGAAGTGGACTGACTGATGAGACATTCAGGGTACAGAAATGAATGAGAGGAAACAAAATCTATATTGATTACTCAATGGAAAAGTGATGATCTGTCCTATAAAAAACACAATTCACAAGGTATATATTTATACGCTTATATCAGCTGTTTTTGGGGACTCTGAAGAGGTAATCTTGATAGAATTACAGAATCATCACAGGGATTTATTATAAATAGGGATTAAAAAATCTGAAAGCTACATGGGTGATAAAAAGACCCTTAAAATTACGCCAACATTTATTTTTCCATCATGAAAATGCACCAACTCATTCTTTAGGGATAGCTGCCCTCCGAGAATTTCATTGAGAATGTTATTCCGTTCACCCTACCATCAGGATCTCACACATCCAGACTTCTGTTTTGTTTCCAAAACTCAATAGACATTCAAAAGGAGCACAACTTGGGTACTTCAGGGGATCCATTTTAGTGCGTATATTGAACAGTACAGAATATTTGGGGGGAAGATATAGGGAGATGGAAATACAACCTTCAGAAATGTATAGACTTCAGTGGATGATATTTCAAGAAATAAGAGCTTCACACTTTTATATTTTTGTTTAATAAAGGTTTCTATGATCCTGCAAGATTTTTTTACTTACTCCCATATTTTCAGATTATAGGTATATGTATGTCTGTATAAGCTGTATTATATTTGCATATATAATGAAGTACATAAATGAAACAGTCACAAACACTTTCTAGACACACGAGAACATCCTGTGGGATTGATCAGAGTGCTGCCAGGGCGCTGTACACAGGGTAGGTAGGACGGAAACACGGACACTTTGCTAGCATTGTAACCAATGCAAAGGAACAACTTGTGTATGAATTGTTGAATAGGAATCTAATTTGCTGTGTGAACTTTCACCTATTGCATCACCTCATTCAATTAAAAAATAATAAAAATAATTCTTCCTTATTTCTTAAAGGGAATAATGTGTTTCATATATAGTTGCAATTTCTTAAACCCGATTAAACCATTAAATTAGCTCACAAATTCTCCCCTTTTTGATTGATTTTAAAAATATATGAAATAAAAGACCCAAATTTCTTTTTCCTTCACCTTAGTCCTCTTAGTATTTTTCAGTATATTAACTAAACATATTCCTTCTGTTTTCATTGTCTGTTATTTCCTTGAGCGCATTCAAAAGCTATTTTATCAGACATTAGATCTCAAGATTGTGACAGGTTTTTATTTAAAAATAACCAATCTGCCAAATTACTTTATTCATATTAAGTTAGTCACCATGTGGAGGAGTCCTGGTGGTGTCGTGGTTACATGTTGGGCTGCATCCCTCAAGGGCAGCAGTTCAAAAGCACCAGCCAGCTGCTCCATGGCAGAAAGACAGGGCTTTCTGCTCCCATTAACAGTTACAGTCTCAGAAACTCATGGGGGGGGGGGGGGGGGGGGGGGAGGAGCAGTAATACTCTGTTCTACAGGTTCTCTGAGTTGGCAAAACTCAACGGCAGTGAATTTGGTTTTGTAAGTACATGGGTGCACATTATTCTATCATTTGTGATTTAGAAATATTTAAAATAGTCCATGTAAATGGAATATGATTATAATCTTAAGTAATTTACTGATCCTTATGAGGTTGAAGTGTACACTCTATAGATACATTTTGGTTAAAATTGAAATCAAATATTTTATGAAATCAGAAAGCGTCATCAAGAAACAATATAACCTTCCTTTACATTGATAATTTTGCACAAAATAGTAAGAACACAGGAACTGAATGCAAATCAGCTGACACTACCTGTATTAACTATGCAACCATTGAAATTAACTATGTATAAATTGAAGTGTTTCAATTTGATGAAGCACTGGAAGCACTCACTTGTTTATTCCAAAACATTTGGAAGCTACTGGGCCAACTAGCTGAAAGAGTTCCACATTTGTACCTATTACAAAGAAAGGTGACCCAACATAACGTGCAAAATATAGAACTATAGCATTAATATCATATGTAATAAAATTTTCCTGAAGATAATCCAACAACAGTTGCAGCGGTACATTGACAGGGAGCATCAAGAGATTCAGGCCAGATTCAGACGAAGGCCTCGAACAATGGCTGTCATTGATGATGTCAGATGGATCTTGGCTCAAAGCAGAGTGTACCAAAATGATGTTCATCTCTGTTTCCTTGACTATACAAAAGCATTAACCTATGTGGCTCACGGTCCTAACAAAACATGGATAGCCTTGAAAATAATGGGAATTCCAGAACACTTCCTTGAGCACCCGCAGAACTGTTACATAGATCAAGAAACAGTTCTGCAAATGGAATGATGGGATACTACATGGTTTAAAATAAGAAATGTGTGCATCAGGGTTGTATCCTCTCGCCCTACTTGTTTCATCTGTATGCTGAGTATGATCAAAGAAACTTGGTTATGCGAAGAAGCATGTAGCATCAGTAGTGGAGGAAGGCATCTATGATATTCCGATACAACAATCTTGCTGGTTGAAAATGAGGAGGACTTGAAGCATGTGCTGATGAAGAAAAAGGATTGTAGCCTTCAGTATGGATTGCAACTCAGTGTAAAGAAAACCCAAATCCTCACAACAGGATAAATAGCTCATATGATAAATGGAGAAAAGATTGAAATTGTCAAGGAATTATTTTTGCTTGGATCCTCAATCAATGCTCATGGAAACAGCAGTCAAGAGATTAAGCAATACTGTATATACTCGACTATAGCAGAGTTTTTCCCG
>NW_022103898.1:53345692-53378914 GCF_000313985.2 Echinops telfairi
GATTTATTGTGGTAAAATTAGGTGCCCCGGCTTGTACTTGAGTATATATGGTATATTACATTGGGAACATCTGCAGAATAAGACTTCTCTAAAGTGTTAAAAACAAAGCTGTTACTCTCAGCCTGATCAAAGCCATAGTGTTTTCAATTGCCTCACATGCATGTGAAAGTTGGACAATGAATATGGAAGTTTGCAGAATTGATGTATTTGAATTATGATACTAGGGAAGCATATTGAATGTAGCATGGACTGCCCAAAGAACAAACAATTCTCTGTCGGAAGAAGTACAACCAGATCACTTAGAGGGATGGATGGCAAAATTTTGCCTTATGTACTTAGTCCATATTGTCAAGAGAGACTATTTCCTGCAAAAGGGAACCATGCTTGGTAACGTGGAGGGGCAGTGAAAAAGAGTAAGACAGACCGCCGTGGTGGCTGCATCAACGAGCTTGAACACAGTTGTGAGGTGGTGCAGGGCTTGCGGTGTTATTTTCTTTTGAACATAGGGTTGCTCTGAGTTGGACCTGACCGGATGGCACCTAACAGCACCAGCAAATTATTTGATCTAAGAACTCGTTTCCTTCATATAATGGTAATAATAGAGCCTACCAATAGTCCTAAAACAAAGCGGCACTAAAATAATATACGTAATTAATCTGCCATGTTGGGTACATATAATAAGTCTTCAATATCAGTGTGTTCTTGCTGTTAATAATTGTTGGTGGTATTGTTAAGAAACTTGAATCAACATCACACTTTAGTTTAAAATTTTCCCATGCTTTACGTCCTTCAGCTGTAAGACCCTGGAAGACAAGGTCTCCAAGACTGAGCGAGAAACTTTGTGCTGTGCAATGGATTACTTGCTGTGGAATTTCCAGCCATACTCTTTGTCATTTCCACAAAATGACTGGTGGGAACATGCAAACGGGGTGTATTGGACTCTGTTGAGGTGATTGGTCAGATTTGCCATCCCAGTGGGCAAAAAAATGAGCTATCTCAAAAGCATAAACTGGGGGTCCCGTGGCCGTCAAGTAAGAAGACAAGATAAAGCGTGTCTTATGAACTTTGAGAGACCTAAACTAAGCCTCCTTGATCTACGAGAGGGAAGTGGCAGCCAAAGTGGCAAATACCAACATGGCAGAGCAGTGGGTATCCCGTCTCCCGTAGCAGGTAGAGCCAAGTGGCTTTATGCAGGAGGTTCACTGACAGATCTGGTGGCCTCCACGCATTCAACGCAGGGAGCTAAATCTGCTGACCTATGCAGCAAGAATTCAGCAGCTTCTGGCTGGGACTTAAGGTAAACTGGTATATCTTTTAGAAGTTTATCAGCAGTGTTAAAGGAGCTTTGTAATGCTTGCCCAAGTAGGGCATGGACCGCTTGGCGTGGGTCTAGAGAGAGAGGCATACTGAAAGCACAGCTGATAAGAGGCCTTCCTGTCCAGAGAACTGCTGTTTCTGATCCTGAATTATAATCTGTTAATTTCCTTAATAAAGCACACACTGTCAGCATGGTCTATGGGCTCTGAGTGGCCACTGCATTGAAAGCCCAGCAGAGGAGTACGCTTCCTTGGAAGGGAAAGTGGGTGTCAGAATAGGGTGAAGAAGGTGGGAGTATTTTAACCTCTGCCTCAGAGGAAACAGGGCTGTGGGTTAAGGGGGAGTTGGAGTGGCCTTCTCCCTGGTTGGGGGTAGGGGAGTCAGAGGACATCCTCTGCTGCACCCCCACCCCCCCACCCCCCGCCCATGGCATAACCGGTAATACCACTTTACAGTGCAGATGATTTCTAGTCAGGATGGGTATTACCTAAAAAGATTGGAAATGTAGCAGATTATTCACAACGGGTCCACCAATTCTATGAGGACCCAGGAGTTATTCAGCCTGCAGTGGTGAACAAAGGGAAACTGGCAGAGTAACACGTAACAAGATTTTCTACTTTTCTATATTTGACATTAGTCTCTCCTTACTAAAAGAAATCAGGGGTGGGGGCAGGGGCAGACCAGTTGGTTATGAATGCCATAATTACATTTATTTTCTTCTCAGCCAATTAATCTTTTCTGTGTTTGCTTTTAATTAGTATTGAAAGTCAGTAGAGTAATGAAGGAAATACTTAGGCTATGGGAATATAAAGTTTCAGTAATTATGCTAGAAGAAATCAACTCAGAACAAAATGAATTACTAGAGTGTCCACAGACCAGCGACAAGTATCATGAACGTATCCCCTGGAAACATTTGCCTGGTGGCTTAGCTAAGTCTCTGGTGCCCTGACGTTTGCAATGTACAAATAGAAATAGCAGAGACCTCCACACTTGCAAACAACTCTCCATCTGATTATATCAGAATTTTCCACTATCCTCTTTATAGGGGTAGTGCATTTCTCTGCACATAAGGGACTGAAAATGTAATGTAACTGTGGGTTTAGACAAAGACTTTGACTCTATTAGTTATCATGGCTAACAAACAAAAAGTTTGAAAAATCATGACAGCCTTTACTTGCTTTTGTACAATCTCTCAGTAACTATGACTTCAGCATCTGAATCAGTTTTACATATTAAACCAATCTGTCTGTTCATACAATAAGAAAGAATAATTTCTGTAATATACTCTAATGAATCCTGTTGGCATAGTGGGATGTGCTTTGGGCTGCAAACCGTGAGGTGCACAGTTTTATGCCTAGCAGTCAGCTCCTGTAAATTTAAAATTTGGAAACCCAGAGAGGCATGATGGCAGTTGGAGGGTGAGTGTACTAAGCCTTTATATTTTCAAAAAGTCATGACTAACCATGAAAAAAATGACTAGAGAAAATATGGATAGTTAAAATGGATATGTCTATAATTATATTTAATAATCACCTGTCCTATCGGGTCACTGTGCGTCAGAATTGACTCTATGACATGAGATAAGTGATATATTTTAGAAAATATACAATTCAGAATGGGCTAGGAATGGTATCATCATTGTGCTTTACAGAGTTTTTCCATACTCAGTTAAGATCTTAGTCCCTAGAACTTTATTTCTTTCTCTCTCTCTTTTTTTTTTTTGAGAGTCATTTTTGATGATATTGACTTAAATGGTAATCTAGGTGGATCATCTAAAGAACCAAATTTGATCTCTATGAGCATTTTGCTTGGACCTGGTCCAGTCACCCAGGAGACTTTTTTGCCTCAAATGTTAAACATCATAATTTAATTTAAATTATTTCTTAAACACTTTTACCAAGGAAACTTCATTCCCTTCATTTTGGCAGATATGTTCATTTTCTTCTTCCAAACATGTGTTTCTTTAGGTCCCTTTTCTAACAGCCTAAAGCATCCTTTGCTTTCCAGACCTCTCCACCCTTAGCTCAAAGCCCACGAACCCCATAGTCAATATTTAAGCCATACTCTAACCAGTGTATGTTTTCACATTCAAGCTGCCAATTTCCAACTCTGTTCCAATCTAATCATTTAGTTTTTCTCCTTCTACATCCAAGATGTTGAGTAAGTCTATTGAAATGCATACTCTTCAGTTTTCTACAATTTTTTATGTTTCAAATTTTAACTAGGTGATCTTTTGTCAAATAAGCTAAATTATTAGATAAATGACAAAAGGATAATTCATGAAGAATTTAATATTTGGACCCACCAAAATATAAAATTTACTCACTCTATAAGATATCATTAGGAAAATAAAAAGATAAACTTCACACTGGGGAAATAATTTCCAAATCATATTACTTGATAACATAAGCAGACTGCATACATTAGAAAGTATTACTACTACCCTATAAGATGAAGACAACTCAAAATGCACAAAACGGGAACAGAAATTTCATTGAAAAAGTGACATATAATTTTAAAAATTACACCGAGAGATGAATGGATAAACAACCTGTAATCTAAGCATGCTAATGTTGTTAAGTACTGTTGAGTCAGTTTTGACTTACAGTGACTCTATGCACAACAGATGGGAACATCACCTGGCTCTGCATCCTCCTCACAACCAGTCCTTTGCTGAGGCCCATGGTTGCAGCCCTGGTGTCAATGCATCTTTTTGAGGGTCTCCCTTTTTTCCAGTGCCCTTCGAAGACCTTCCCCAGAATAGTGTCCTTCTCCAGGGACTAGTCTCTACTGATAACATGTCCCAAATATATAAACTAAATCTCACAATCCTTACTTCCAAGGAATGGAATGTTACTTCATTACATAAATTGAAATGAAGCTTTTTACCACGTGGATAAAAATTCAAAACATCATTCTGGGTACAATAAGTCATACACAAAAGGGCAGATACTATATGATCCCAAGTCTATGAAGTATCTAGAACTGGAAAATGCATACAGAATGAAACTTATTAGTGGTTATCATTCATTAATAAGAAATTGGTTGCCTAACGATCTATCTATCTGTCTGTATGGGCTGGGATACTGTTGGCCATTCCCTGCCTCCTCTCTCCACTTCAAAAATATTAGTTAACCCAGTTTTCTGATTTCTCTAACTGCCTCTTCAAATAGCTCCACAAACATTAATTCTTTAAATTCCAAAAGTTTTCTCTCAGGGCTTGCTTTTTCACTCCTGACTAGGAATATAGATGTGTTCTTAGCTTGTTTGTTCCCATAGTGTTTTTAAACAAAACGTAATTAGTTTCTGTCAAAACAGGTCTCAGGCAGGACTGAGGCAGCTCCACAAAGATATGCTATGACTGGAAACAGACCTACGTGTGCCTTGTATGTGCCTTTGATTCTGAAAGCTATGTCACCAGCATCTCAGATAACAGCAGAGTCACACGTGATGGATGGATTTCAGTAGTTTCTTGACTAAGATGAGCTATGAAGAAAAGTCTGGGCATTAACTCCCCAAAATGTAGTCAATAAAATGTCCAAGGATCCCCACAGAAAATGACTTGCCAAAGTGCTAGAAGATGGACTTCGTTGGCTGGAAGGCACTAAAATATCCAAGGACACAAGCACACCGATGGCTCTGAAGATGGCCCTAGACTTGAGAACTGTGCCGTTTATTTCCTTCTGTTGGAGGTGGGTCTCTATGAGTCAGAGCCGACTGGACAGCATATGATAGCACGAGACAACCGATCGTACCGATGCTTTAGGAGAATTACTACGATCACTGCTGCTGAAGGGTTTCACTTGAAACTGAAGTAGTTTGGCAACCTTTTGTGTTCCTTAACTGTTTTTTTGTTTTGTTTTGTTTGCATTTTCACAATTCAGCTCCCTCTGAATAAGGCCACATAGCTACCCTTTTAGATTGCTACCCCTTTTAGACTGTTGATAAGAACAACTGAACTCCTCTCTATTATTCATCCATTTTCAAACTAAATTTCTTAAAGGGGAACTTATAATCTTAACTTTAGCAACAAAAATTGATCAAGTTCATTGATATTGTAGAAAGTTATTTTGACCCTGTATAAATACATTATTACTTAACATGTTTTAATTATAATTTTAAGAAACATTAAAATAAAAATGTTGATTTTTTTTACACTTCTAGTCAACAAACTATTGTCACTTAACAACTTTCTAAAATGGATCAACCCATAATAATTAGTATTATTTAGAAGAACCATCATCACTCAAGTTTGGAAACCATAAGGAAAAGAGGCAAGACTTGATTTCTTGTACTAATAGCTGTGTGATCTTGGAGAGGTCACTGAATACTTCTGAATTTTAATTATTATATTCAATAAAGGAGTACATTAGACTAATGAAGAATTTATTAAAATAAAATAATCACTATACAGAAAAAAATGGGGGAATCAATGCTGAAACTGTTTAAGGAAGACTGAACGAAATAAAACTAAGCAGTTTTTATTTTCAACTGCACAACTTCATAGTCCATAAGTTAATATACAATAAATTCTGACTCTTTAAGAAGGGATATTAAAATCAGTATTTCTTAAGTGTGTCAAATTCCACAAAACTCACTTTTAACTCAAATGAATTTCAATTCATGGGGAAAAAATGCTGTCTGGGAAACACGCGCATATATACCTGCTGAAACAGTATTTTTTAAGACTTTAAAATGTTTAAAGTAGCATTTCCATGTTTCAAAAACTGACATAGCTATTTCACTGATTTCCAGTAAAGATATTTTTTTGAGATCCAAAATATGTTATGCTGTGGAGATACAGAGATTAACTAGATGCTGTCTCTAGAATCAAGAACCTCATATTCTATGATTGAAATGCACACATAAGGATGCAATTACAGATGTGCCTGCATAACGAATGATGAGCAACAAGCCAGAGGAGCATAGAGAAGATACTTTTAAAACAAATTAGATGAGGATATTAACAAAGAACTTTTGGCTTTTCAAATGCTACTTGTAATTCAGTGTGTGTTTTTATTTCTAGAACAAGTTCCCTACCTTGCTGCATTCTGCAATAGTATTGGGCTATGTTGAAGTTAAGAAGCCAGAATTAAAAGGTTAAATAAAGCAAATCAGCAGAGGTCAAGTCCACATCCCTCAATGACAGCATTTTCCTTACTTTGTTGAGCAAACTTGAACAAAGAGTTAATAAATTTGTATTGCTTTATAGGTTTTCTTATCTATCCTACTTGGGATGGATATGAAAATTAAGAAAAAATAACTAAAATGAAGACAAGACATATATATGAGATGTTTTCCAGTTACAATAAGACTTAGATAACCACAATATTTAAGAAGATGCATTTCAAACTATTTTATAAACTCTTCAGACTCTGTTATTGGAGGATTTGCACTCTGACCTTGTTGCCGCTTAATTTATCCAAGTTACTAGAGTGCTTTCAAAACCTTTTCAGATAATTTTCAAAAACTGGATAATATCAAACAGACAGACTTTATTTCAGGAGCAGCACATCATTCTTTAATCTCATAGAATGAAAATTGGTATATTTTGACATTTAGATAGTCTCTTTCCCTTGATAGATCTTGTGCCCTTTTTATTTTCAATATTTATGTTACACAATATTTGTGGCCTAGCATCTACTTGGTTATTATAATAAGATAGTAATAGTCTCAAAGTATAGTAAGAAGTTCTCCCAATTAGTCAGCTCTCTTAATTCTGAGAGCTGGGAGCCAAAATGTACATGTTAGCTCTCTAGATTCTTTGAGAGCTGGCAGCAGATATTTACATAACAATAAGGCTATCTAACTAGTAGTTTTACTGGTTCAAGACCATGCAAGGTAACTGAGATTGCTAGCAATGCTTTGAAATCTGAATTGTTAAAACAGAAGGGGAGAAGAGGAGTCTTAACATGTGACAAAGTTCATATGGACAACTTAATAAAAAACATTTTCTCCTTACTAAAAGCTTGTAATAAAATTAGGGCAGATAAACACATTATCACTTTTACAGAGTCCCAAAGAGATGGAAATTGCGTTTGGATCCAGGTCCATTTGTCACCTGGAGAAAGAGCTATCTATTTATGTTTTTGCAGAATAAAGCTGATGGACTCCCCTTAGAAGGATGCAACCATGTTCGGAGAGAGGTGGACATGAAGGACACAAAGGAACCACAAAAGCTTAGTCATAATCCCCTTTTCAGGTTAATGAAACCCTGAAGAGAGGGGCTATTTGTTTATATTTTCACAGGCAAAGGAGATAGGTGGATTTCTCTTCAGCCAGCAAGGCCCAGAAGAAAGGCGGGAAGCTGATGTGTGACCTGACCCTGTCCTGTAACGGAAGTTATCCAAACCATCAAGAAGACCTCGTAGATTCCTGAGAATGGCGATCGCTGACTGCTGAGATATTTCTTCCATTGCTGATGCTGTCTAAGGGACATTCTTGGACTCTATCAAAGTTGAACATTTTATACAATAGTGACTAGATTATTACTACAGACTGATGTTTTGCTGAAAGATCAAGACTTTGGACTTGTTAATGCTATAATGTGATTGGAATGTAACTGATTTCTGTGTAACTCCTTACCTATATAATGTGACATTGCATGATTGGGATTTGATTAAGAAACATTTGAAAGGGTTTGAGGGAAACATTTCATTAGATGTTGATCAGCTTAAGAAGGATATTTTCTATACATTCAAAGATAGGCTTGAGGCATCTCGTGGCTCTAATATAATTAAGCAATTGGTGAATGGAATGGAAGGGTTGGATCCTCGAGCTTGGGTTCAAAGTATTCCTCATAACATGGGTTCCAGCCTAACAGCGTTGCTCATAATCACAATTTTGTCTTGGCTATCACGTGTTGCTTCTGTAGAAAGCTAAAGCATGTGAAGGAGAATCATAGGGCCTCTATGGCACTTTTGAAGTCCGCGCATAAGGCAAACACTGTGAGGAGCAGAGAATGGGAAGAGCGTGTTTAAGGAGGAATCCTTCATTCTCTCGCAAAGCAGCAGGGAAGGCTAGGTTTCCAGTGATAGAGGAGGACCTCCACCCTTGTGAGTTATAGGTGAGTCCTAATCACATTCTCATGATATTGTTCCTCACTTTACCTTCCTATATGGTGCTGATCTGAGGTTGTCTCTCACAAGCACATAGCTGATTGCTGTGTGGCTGGCGGCTTTAACTATAGAAGCAGACATTACTATTTGGCCCTATTTCTTCCGCAGTATCCAATCTCTCCCATACCTTCCTCCAATAGCAGATGGGCACAGGAGAGTTTATGCCCCATGCCTGAATTCAAAATGTTTGCTGTAAGCCTGAATTTTTGGCTATATTAATTGGATCATGAAGTTTCGCCTTGACAGCTTTTAATGTATAGAAAATAACCATGTCGCCCATGTGGCTTTTGAATTTTATATATAAAACAAAAGGGGGACTTAGTGGGGGGGAGGTCAGATGCTTGCAGGCAATCTCCCTGAGGGCGATCAGTTGCCAGACTGCAGTGGGCCCCACTCCCTGTTGTTAAGGACAATGGACAGGCCTGTAGCCAACTATTTGGTTCCTGTAGGAACCTACTGATAATGGTTTACACCCTACTGATAACGGTTCCTATGGAGATCCAAAGAACAGGTCAAAGTTAAGCTGCCATCCTAAATCTAGGATCCGCCAATCTTGTCACATGTATACCCCCAATCCCTCCTCTTCCTGCTGCGTGTATGTCCCTAGACCACCCCCTCTCACTGCTGTATAACCTATAGTGCAACCCCTTCCTGTGACGTATGTCTCTACCTGCAATTAGTGGGCTTGCATGCCCCCAAAGGTTTATAGGCCTTGGTTAGCAAGAGAGTCTCTCTCGCCCCTTGACCTCTCCTCTGCTACTTCTCCCGTTTCCCTTTCCCGTTGTCCTCCTTCCCTTGCCCCACTCTCCACGTGGACCACCAAGCGTGCCAGCCATTTCATTCATTTGTTCCTTCAGTCCATTAAATTTGTTAAAGAATCAACATATAATGACTATGACAAAAGTTTTACATTCACAATCTTAAATCGGCAAACCGGGGCATTGTGAGTTACACACTGGGTAGTTAGCTACCAGGTCAGCAGTTTAAATTTATTATAAGGACATAGAAAATAAAACAAATTAAAATATACTATATTCAAGGCCTGATATGTACATACAGGAAAGAAAGTAATAGAAAACCATAGGTAAGAGAATGATTGGAAAGGAAGTATTGCTTAGCTATTCAGAGCTGTGGGAAGAAATCAAAACCATCATTCATAAAGAAATAAAAAGGTCATTAAGAAGACAGGAAAGAAAAAAAAAGATCAAAGGGGGTGTCAGAAGAGAGTAGCTAAAGCAAATGGCAGGAAAGGTGAAGTCAAGGGACTGAATAAAAAAGTTCAAAGGGCAGCTTGAGAAGTCAAATCCAAATATTATAACAAAATGTGCAAGGGCTTAGAATTGGAAAACCAAAAGCAAAGAATGCACTTAGCACATCAGAAATGGTGAGAACTGCAAAAATAATCCAACCCTCAAATCGCAATATTGAAAGAGTCTATAGGCAAAGTTTTGAATGATGCTGAAAGCATCAGAAGAAGATGGGAAGAATATAGAGAGTCACTGTCCCAAAAGAACTAGTCAACAGTAACCATTTCAGAAGGTAGCACATGAGCAAGAACCAATGGTACTGAGGACGAATTCAAAATGCATGGAATTCATTGTCCAAAAACAAGAATACAGGAATTGATGGAATACCCATGGAAATGTTTCAGCAAGCTGAAGAACCATTGGGAACACTCACTCATCTATGCCAGGAAAACTGTAACTGGATTTTATTCTTCAGTTCTTTCCGTTTCAGATGAGCTAAGCGTATTCGTCTATCTTGGTTTTCCAATTCTAGGTCCTTGCACATTTTGTTATAATATTTGGCTTTGTCTTCTCAAACTGCCCTTTGAAATTTTCTATTTAGATCCTTGACACATACCTGGCCAACTGACTGGATGAGATCCGTATTTGTGCCCATTCCAAAGAAAAGTGCCCCAGTAAAATGCTCAAACTATAGAGCGCTACCACACGAGTAAAAATCTGCTCAAGGTCATCCAACATGACTGCAGCAGCACACTGACAGCAAACTGCCAGACGTTCAAACCGGCGTCAGAAGAGGATTTGGAACAAGGGATCTCACTGCTAATGTCACATGGATCTTGGCTCAAAGCAGAGAATACCAGAAACATGTTTACTTGGACTATGGTGTAGACCATAATAAACTGTGGATAATTTTGAGGAAATTGGGAATTCCAGAACACTTCATTATGCTCATGTGGAACTGGTACATGGATCAAGAGGCAGTTGTGCAAACAGAACAAAGGAGTACTACAGGGTTTAAAATCAGGTAAGGAGTGCATCAGGGATGTATCCTCTCACCAAACTTGTTCAATATTATATGCTGAGCAAATCATCAGAAAAGCTGGATTATATGAAGAAAAGTGTGGTATCAGCATTGATGGAACGCTAACTAACAATCTGGGATATGCAGATTACACAAACTTGCTTTCTGAAAGTGAGGAAGAATTGAAGTACTTGTTGAGAAGATCAAGGATTGTAGCCTTCAGCATGGATTGTAATTTAATGTAAGGAAGACCAACATCCTCACCACTGGAACAATAGGTAACATCATGCATGATAAATGGAGGAAAGTTGGAAGTTGTCATGGATTTTGACTTACCTACTTTGATCCGCAATCAATGCTCACAGAAACAAGTCAAGAGATCAAAAGACTAGTAGAGTACCGACGAGCAAGGATGTCACTTTGAGGACTAAGGTGCACCTGACCCAAGCCATGGTATTTTCAATTGTCTTATATGCACGTGAAAGTTGGACACTGAATAAGGAAGACTGTAGAAGAATAGGTGCATTTGCATTGTGCTGGAGAATAATATTGAGAGTACCATGGACTGCTCAAAGACAAACCGATCTATGCTGGAAGAAGTGGAGAGTGGTCCTTAGAGGATGGCAGGACTTCATCTTACATACTATGGACATATTGTCAGGAGAGACCAGTCCCCGGAGAAGGACATCATATTTGGTAAAGTGGAACGGTGGTGAGAAAGAGAAAGGTCCTCAAGGAGATGGATTGACACAGTGGCTGCATCAATGGGCTCAGGCATAGGAACAATTGTGAGGATGGTGCAGGAGGATGTAGTGTTTGGTTTGTTATGCATTGGGTAGCTATGGGTCGGAACTGACTCAGTGTCACTTGACGACAACAACAACCCAGTTAGAAAGGGTAGCATTAAGCTAACACTAATGATGGAAGGAAGTAATAGTGCAATGATCATAGAAAATTGTATTTCGGGATGAAAAAGCATGAATTCTCAAATTCTACAATGGGAATAAGCTTTAGCTTTAGTTGAGATTACACAAAGGGCAAAACGAATTAGAGTGTATTTGAAGCTAGTGAGGGAGAGTAGGAGGAAAATGATTGAAAAGCAACTTGAGGAGATGGACCAATAGTTTCCTGAGCCATTTTTTTTTCCTGAGCCATTTTTAACCACATACTGCACATAGACATGGTACACAGACTAGGATAATGGGATACACATAGAATGAGAGCTTAGATTATTTGTCTCCCAACATGAATCAAGATACCAGCAGAATTTGAGTGAGGAGAAACTGAAAAGACGAACAGCAGAATCCACTGTCCAGCGTTGGTATTGGTTGAAACCAAGTATGCCCAATAAACTAACAGAGCTATTATTTTAATATGTATATAGAATATGTTTTCATCTTTGAATTTTTCATAAATATGGAATTAAAGAGCTAAGAAGCACTCTAAATATAGTAATCTTGGAAATGGAACTTCATCCTTCTCAATTAATTCAAGATGTCATGCGAAGAAGGGACAAAATCATGCCTGGATGGCATCTTACGATATTATTTTACAAAGGTAATATTCCCTAACAGCAATGATCCTGATATAATTGGCAAAACAATTTCCATAAAAATAGTAGCATATGAATTCACAAACCCCTTTTGAAGACAATCTGAGAGAAGCAGAAATTAGCCTAAAGCAAGAGCTGTTACATATGTTCAACCATACCCTCAGCAAAGCAAAAAGCACGATCATAAGAAATATTTTTGAATCTTTGGATCATTAGCCTCCAGGTAAATCTGAGAGTATATGAGCTGAAAGAAATTAATCAAGCACAGTGACTTTAAAACAGGACACTAAATCTACATTTACAATATGGCTTACAAATACAGAAATTTGTCACTATATAGCCTGAAATTAAGAATAGTCTCACTATTAGCATATTTTTTTCATTATTAAATAATGAAAAATGCTTTGCAAATGAAATTACTTTTGTTCATAAATATTTATAAAATAATCATTATATTAGAAAAAAGTCATTTTGATTTATACTGAAATTCATATGATCTCACTGATGAGCTTGTTTTATTCATTATTTAACATCACACATTGGGAGTGGTACCTGTCTGCATCCACAGTGACATCATGAACTCCTCTCTGGATGACATCCCTGGAAGATGCGGTATCTGGTATTCGGTTCAAACTTCTAGTATACAGGTTGAGCCCTCCATCTGTCATGTATCTGAAAACAAATGTTTAGTTAATCAACAGAAAATTAAATGTCCTCAATGTATAATTTAACTTAATAAACTATTCATAATTTTCAAATATGCTCTATTGGAGTCCCTACTGTATTAACAGGCTACTGTTCATGATAAATTTGAAAATATGTTTATGTTTATTGGAAATCAAAGTTCATTATTACAAGTAATTAAGACTACTATAACTTTATCTTCTCTTTTGTTATCTCTTTTAAGAAACCATATAACAATCCAATGAAAATGAAATAATAGCAATATATTATTTTGTAAAGACCATCTTGAACTTATAATTAGATTAACTGATTTATATATAAGATGTACTACGGAGTTGGACACTAACCTAAAATTAAACAAATATGAATTACGTGTTTAATATGAATCAGGGAGTGTTCTTTTAGCTGTCCGTGGCATTTTCAATTTTCTTTGCCAGTACCATAATTCAAACGTACCAGTTCGTTTCAGTCTTCATCATTCAACTGCCAATGGTCAGAAGGAATTCACTGGTGTTAAATGCATGTGGGAACCTTACAACCGATTTGGATTTCCACTGTCGTCCACAGGATGTTGGCTTCAGGAACCATGATCTTAACAATCATGCAATGCTGAGTCAAGGTACTACGCTGTCTGTCAAGCTACCTGTCTCTGAGAATTAACTTCTTGGCATCATGTGACCACTACCACCATCACAGAGATTTACTAGACCATAATAGTAATGTGACCATTAAGCAATTTTGCTTCCCTAAAAAACCGAATGCTGTCCACTAGATTCTGATGCACAGAGATCTATAGGCCAAGTAGAACTCTTCCATAGCTTTGAGACAGCAAATCCTCCTGGAGCAGACAGTTTCATCTTTCTCCCTAGGAGCCCTGATGGATTCCAACTGCTTTCCTACAAACGAGGAATTACATGACGGTTTTAGTCTCCTCTTTTATGATGACCCAATCAGGTCTCTGTCTTTGATGGTTAGAATTAAGATACAACTCAGCCTTTCCGTAATAGCTAATAACAGAAACATAAAGTTATATGTAGGCATATATTTCTGAATATATGTAGATCCTCATGGGATGTGTATATATATATATATATTTGTGTATATATGTACACATGTATATGTATTTGAGGGGGTACCAAAAAAACCCAGAATTTTTTTCCCCATTTAATTTTTTTTTTAATAAAAACCTTATCACCTTCAAAGTACTCTCCATTACACTTAATACATTTGTCAAATCTGCGATTCCATTCTTGGAAGTATTTTTCAAACTCATCTGTTTGGATGGCTGACAGCACCTCCCTTGTTTTTTTCTTCACCTCTTTTACATCGTCCAATCGCTGTCCTTTCATGTCCCTCTTCATTCATAGAAATAAGACGAAGTCATATGGAGAGAGGTCAGGTGAGAGAGGTGAATGAGGCAAGAGAAGCATGCCATTTTTTGCCCCAGACTGGTACACTGAGATGGCTAAGTAAACAGGTGCATTGTCGGGGTGGCAAAACCAGTCCCCTGTCTGCCATAAATTAGGCCTTTTTTGTCACACACTGTCATAAAATCTTTTCAGAACTTCTAAATAGAAAGCTTGATTAACAGTCTGATCTCGTGGAATAAACTCCAAATGCATTGTCTTCTTCACATAAAAAAATAAAACAAAACAAAAAACAAATGAGCACCGTCTTGATCTTTGATTTCACTTGATAAGCTCTTTTTGGGTGAGGTGACGATGGTGCCTTCCAATGGCTTAACTGATGTTTCCTACCGGGGTCGTCAAAACAACACCGTGTCTCCTCTCCAGGAATGACCTCAGTACACAGTCTGGGCCACTTCAGAGCTCCTCTTTCAAAGCATGGCATATTTCCCCCTAGACGCTCTTATTGCTCTTCAGTCAGAACCCGAGGCTCAAATTTTACAGAGACCCTTCTCATTCCCGAATCTTCCATTAAAATATGCTGAACCAAGCTCCAAAATAGTCCAGATTAATTCCCCATTTTGTCGATGGTCTATGTGGGTCTTGGAGCACATGTGCATGAATTTTCAACCATTTGGGAAGGTGATGGATGTCCAAAACAAAGTTTGTCATCAGTCGACAGTTCACCTTTTTTGAAATGAGAAAATCACTCATACCTTTGAGTTTTCCCCACAGTACTGTCCTTGTAAGCTGTGTTCAACATCACTACAGTTTCTTTGGCATTTTTCCTTGAGCATGAAACAAAATTTCAGCTGCATGCTGTTCTCTTAAATCAACCCCCCCCACACATACATACACACACAAATGCAGTTCCAGTGAAACTGCTTTCGCAAAAAAATTCACTGTGACCAGAGAGAATTACCCAGGTGACATCACTGGGTGTACTAAATCACAGCGAACTGCTTTATTCTTGCCTAGCAGGAAAAATGAGTACTAGGAAAGTAGTGGTACCCCCACTCGTATATACATACTATATACACAGAATGTGTGTGTTCTGTGTGTTTGTGTGTATGTACATAAAATGAGCTCTGGTGGCATAGGGGGTTAAGGGTTGGACTGCTAAGCATAAGGTCAGGCAGTTGGAAACCACTAGCTTCTCTGCAGGAGTAGAATGAGGCTTTCTCGTCCCATGGAGTGTTGCAGTCTTGGAAACATATAGGGACAGTCCTCTGTCCTTTTAGGGTTAGTATTAGTTGGAATCTACTCAATGGCAGTGAGTTGTTGGACACATAAAATGATAAAGTTGATGATAAGAGAAATAAGGGAAATAAAATTTTTCACCAGCAAAAAATCACTGAAAAAGTCTCAAAAGTAAGAAGAATGAGACAGAGGCACAAAGAAAAGAAGCCATACCATATTAGACTCATACCTGTCTTCAATATTAAGAAGAATTCAACACTTCAAGATAAAGTCTCATATTTATTTAATCATATTTAAGTTGACTTAATTTTTTGCAATTAAAAATATAATCAAGCCTTTAATTCCCCTATTTAATTGATGATTAATCAAATAGTTTAAAACTGGGTTACAGAGTAGGATTAATTATATAATTAGTAAGTTTAGTGGCTTACTAATTAAAGACTTTAGATAAACTTCTTAAACTGTACCTTAATTTTCTTCCTCTGGAAATAGGAGAATAACTATTACAGATGGATTATCATAATTAAAAATTTTATGAACCCCTAAATATAGTAAGAATCTATAAAGAGTTGTTGTTTTCTGAATCAGTTCAAACCCTGTCTGGTAGGGTGGCTATGAGTCGGAAGTGGCTTTGTGGCACTGTGGTTTAGAGTTGAGTGTATAATTTGCCCGTGTTGGCTTAGTCAAAAGGGAGGCCAATGTCTCGGCCGAGAAATAAAATGTGGGGAAAAGAGAGGACCTGAGGCAGCCCAGAAAATGTTTAATTTGAAGATTTTTTTTTTCTTTTTTATTAGGGGAGGAGGAGTGGGGGTTAAAGATGTGAGTGTGGGTTTATAGTGTGGGGAGGAGTAGTGAAGATTTTTTTAAAAGGTAAGAAAAAGGGGCATGCGGAGTTACGTGCTGTGTGTTATGAAAAATTGAACAACAAAGATAGCTTTCTGTTCCAAAAATTTCAAAGTATTTTAAATAGACAAAAAGACTCAAAAGATATTCTAATGAATCAAGACGTTTGATTGTTTGATTTAGGTTTGTTTTTTCTTTCTTCTCATATAACCACAGGGAATGTCCTGGAGTAATTGGAGAAAGTTCTTTTTTCCCCATTTGCTTTAGATAGAACTTATAAAATGAGTGAATAGGAATGATAAAAATTCAGAATTTCTTGAAGCATGTAAAGGCCTATCTCTGTCTTCCCTTTTTGGGATTACTTTAAACACTTGGGATATGAACCTATCAGCAATTAGGATTTAGTCAGAGGAAGGCCTCTTATTTGTAATAAGCCTCTTTGGAAAAGTATCCGTTTGGAGGAAAGGAAAAATATATTAAAAAATACACTCTTAAAAACTTGGAAGGAAGCAATATATTTTAATTGGGTGGAATCTAAAGCTATCTGAAGGCGTCACGGTGAATACTTCAGTGCTACAAAGCCACTTGTGACTCCTAGTGACCCTACTGATAGGGTAGAGCCGGCACTGTGTGTTTCTGAGGCCATGACTCTTTCCAGGAGTAGAAAGGTGCGTCTTGCGCCAGCAGAGCTAGCTTGTGTTTTGAATTGCTGACCTTTCTGTTAGCAGCGGAACATAGAACCACCGCACTACGTGGGCGCCTTCACATCACACCACGCACAGTGGGGATCCATGCATGGCAATTTGAAGAGCGCAGCCTGAGTATCCTCCAGCCCTCTACTCCAACCATCCTCACGCCCACTCTGCTTCCACGTGGGAGACCAAATTCCGAGTCAGTCTTTAAATGTCAGTTTCTTGTACTCCGCTCCGGGACACAGAAAACTCACAAGTCTTAGGAGGTAATTACCACCAGAGCACATATTTTATACAGGATCTGTGGTATTTTTACTTTGTTTTCCCTTCCACTTTGAATGCTGAATAAGGATGACTTTGTTCGTCTACATAAAATTTAAAACTATAGTAAATCTTTCAAAGGGTCATTTGAGGGACTCCTTAAAAGAAGTTCAGGAACTTCTCTGAAGGACTGATTCAGATCCAAATGGAGATGTACGGGATCTAGGAGTCAGGTTTCAAACAAGGACAAAGGATATAAAATGTATTTTATTCTCAGTAGTTAATCTGGTAAAGACTAGCTAGCTTTTCACCCAATTACTTCTTCTCCTCCCCCTGAGTGTACAGTTAAACCATGTTCTTGGACTTGCTAAGAGCTAGATGTAGCTAGGTGGCTGTTTGAAGAAGGAGACATAGGTAGAAGTGGTATGCATATGTAAAATACATACAGAATATTCCCATACCATTGTCTTTTTCTTTTTCCAAAGGTTTGTGGAATATCAATGCTAACATATTGGAAGCACCCAGGACAACGGCAGTGGAACCACCCTGCATCTCAGTGTCCAAAGGAGTCCAGGGAGAGGTGATGGCCCAGTGGGCTGTCCAGTGCGAGCTCCACAGCCCTGCGGGAGGAGAGTGGGGCTTTCTTCTCTAGGAAAGAGTTACGTCCTTGAAAACTCCCAGGGCAGTTCGCCCCTCTCCTGCAGGGTTGCCATGAGTCAGAAGTGAGTTTGAGGGCACATACATTCCCTAAGATTGTAAGAAACTCCAGCAAGAACTTCACATGAGTGAGAAATACACTTCTTTGTGTTAAGCTTCTGAAAGTTTGAGATTTGTCTATTTTGGAAGTTTAGGTTAACGAATAGAGATTGAGGCCTAGAAAATACAGAATGTTTTCTAGTATGTATACCCTGCAATATGCATTACTATATATATATATATATATATATATATATACAACCACATTGCCTCAAAAAAAGCCTGCATATGTCAGAAAAATCATATATAAATATATGCATATATGTGTGTACAGTACTATTAATTTGTTAAATAAATTAGAGCCTACAAAAATATGAAAACTAGCATGTATGTTACAAGCAGTTAGGAATCTTGTCCATATTGTTCACCACTGAACTAAATGGTTCTAGTGCCTAGAATGTTGCTTGGTGTATTGAATGAACTTAGCAAATATATCTTGAATATGGTACATACGTTAGTGCAGTAAAACTTGTGAACTTTGGAATTTGTGTAAGGCTTCAAATAGTTTCCCCAAAATTGAGAGAGAGAAAAGTGGTAAGACTGCCCCCATCAAAGTCAGAAAACTTGGAACATCCAGAAAAAGAAGGCAGTCTCATTTAGATGTGGCTCTTACCAATTTCACTCCATAACCTTTAGCTCACTACCCCTTTCTGGTCTACATTTTTTCTCCAGGAATACTTATGCTTCCCACAATTTCTGCCATCTCCTAAATGAGGTGATTCTCTACATTGCACTACTATTGTACATATTAATTTTGCTTTTCAGCAACCAACCTTTATATCTCACTCCCTCCAGCTCCACATTCCTAAAGCTGGTTTCATGGCCCCTCTTTGCTTTGTGCCAACCAAATTCTCTTCTCTGTTTCTTTCCCTCCATCCCTCCTTCCTGTCCTCATTTTGTCTGGTGGTAGAATCATTTTCCGGTGCCATTCTCTTATAATCTAGGTGCTTGGGCTGAATATTTTGCCTTTCTTATACCTTCATGAACTTACAGTGCCTCAACAGGAATTTTCTTTTCCACCTTCTATCCCATGCCCATAATTCTGATGTTGTAAGACTGAGTCTGCTTGCAATAGTGCCGGGAATTTACCCCCGGGCTTCATCTCTCAGTCCATTTTGCATGCTTCTCCTAAACTGGCCTTTCTAAAACCATCGCATCATCATGCGCTCTTCCGTGAATATTAAGCAATCTTCTCAAAGATAAAATAATAGCGTTTTCCAGTGCTTTTAGCACACAGTTTGAACTTGTTAGCATAGTGATACTCATACCAGTCCCAATATCTATTTTTATAATCACAGTTAAGGGAAGAGACCAAATAGATCTGATCTGATTCCAAAATTTATTTTTAATCAAGTTTATTTAATGGCTTATACTTTTCACAATATGTATAATTTTATCTTTGGTATTTCATTAAAAATTTTGTCTCATAATAAAACTTCCTTTCAACTATTTTGATTGAGGAATGTAAATTAAATACTTTCCTTTTAGTCAAGCCTTTGCATTTTATGTCAGGATCTAGCATTCTCTCCGTATCTGAACTCTTGGTTTAGTTTTAGCTTTGATCTACACGAGTGTCTTGACCTTGCACATGGAATTTAAGAGGCCCCTGGAGTTCAGATTCAAGCAGTTCCTAGATATGAACAATTTTGCGTGCACATGTGTGCATGCACCTGGTGTGTATATGTGTATATAAAACTAAATCTTCACCCAAATGTCTTTGTATAATGATTACAAATATGCATGCACACATTTAAAGAGTCAGAAAGAGAAAAGACAGGTGGAGTTGCAGAGGTCAGAGAAGTATGAGAATAAGGAAGAGAAAGGCGAAAGGTGGACAAGAAAGGGTTTGTGGCTGAAAAACCTCTACCTTTGCCATTATGCTCTCTGGACTCAGTAGGATCTTCTGGGAATTTTTATGGCACTGCATTAACAGTGATCTCAAACACACATAAAATTGATAAGTATAAACTATATTGACTACAAATTACTAGTGTAGATTTATCAAGTGATGATAAATTTACTGGATATTTGAACTTTCAGGCTAAATATAATTTTATAGATTATTTATCAAATGATGATAAATTTACTGGATATTTGAACTTTCAGGCTAAATATAATTTTAGAGAATATTTCCTCCATTTCTGACAACTTCATGAAGATTCTGCAATCATACCCTTAATACAGATAACAAAAGAGAGATCTAAAAAAAGTTAGCTTCCAATAGCTCCAGTGATAATACATAACAGAGAAGGATCTCATTTAGAAACTTTAACTGCAGGGAAACTTTACTCCCTTCTACTCAAACTAAACTTTAATTCATCTCCTCATTCTGTTTGTCCGAAGCTCATTCAGAGGATAGATATCAAGTAGGAGCTAGCGAATGCCAGTATATCAGAACAGGATCTTTTGAAACTTTTTATATCTTGGCCTCAAATCACCAGTCAAAGCAAGCCTTTAAGGTCTGGAAGGGCAACTCCTAAAGCATCGATTTCTTTTTTTCCCTTTCTATTCAATAGTTTATTTTTCCTCAATTAACTCATGTTCTATAAATGTTGTCTGTTCATTTATGATTATTATACATTCTGAATCACTAATTTAATACCTATTTTATTAGTAGAATATAATTACTTTCACTTATATTTATTCTTTGAACCTCCATGCACATTATAAGATAAAATCTTCAAGTTCTATGCAAATGTGCACATCTGCACAAACAATTGAAATTTGAATTGGCATTAAAATTGAATATAAAACACACAAATTACCATTGAGTTCATTCCTATTTAACACCCGCTCCACCCATTTCAGAGTAGAGCTATGCTCTATGAGCTTTTCAATAGCTGGTTTTACAGAAGTATAAAACAGTGCCTTTTTTGATGAAATAATTATCCAGTTTGCAGGGATTTGAGCCTTCAATTTTTTTTTTTTTGTTCTTCTGGCAGTCCACGGTACTTTCTTTTTTTAAATCATTTTATTAGGGGCTCATACAACTCTTATCGCAATCCATGCATGCATCAATTGTGTAAAGCACATTTGTACATTCATTGCCCTCATCATTCTCAAAACATTTGCTCTCCACTTAAGGCCCTGGCATGAGGTCCTCATTTTTACCCCTCCCTCCCTGCTCCCCCCTCCCTCTTGAGCCCTTGATAATTTATAAATTATTATTTTGTCATATCTTGCCCTGTCCGACGTCTCTCTTCACCCACTTTTCTGTTGTCTATCCCCCAGGGAGGAGGTCACATGTAGATCCTTGTAATCGGTTCCCCCTTTCCAACCCACTCTCCCTCTACACTCCCAGTATCACCACTCACACCACTGGTCCTGACGGGATCATCCGCCCTGGATTCCCTGTGTTTCCAGTTCCTATCTGTACCAGTGTACATCCTCTGGTCTAGCCAGACTTGCAAGGTAGAATTCGGACCATGATAGTGGGGGGCAGAGGAAGCATTTAGGAACTGGAGGAAAGTTGTAATTTTCATCGTTGCTACATCGCACCCTGACTGTCTCGTCTCCTCCCCAAGACCCCTCTGCAAGGGGATCTCCAGTGGTCTACAAATGGGCTTTGGGTCTCCACTCTGCACTTCTCCACTCATTCACTATGGTAAGATTTTCTTGTTCGGATGATGCATTATACCTGATCCCTTCGACACCTCATGATCACACAGGTTGGTGTGCTTCTTCCATGTGGGCTTTGTTGCTTCTGAGCTAGATGGCCACTTGTTTACCTTCAAGTCTTTAAGACCCCAGATGCTGTACCTTTTGATAGCTGGGCACCATCAGCTTTCTTCGCCACATTTGCTTATACACGCATTTGTCTTCAGCGATCATATCATGGAGGTGTGCACACAATGATATGATTTTTTGTTTTTTGGTGCCTGGAGCATTGATTTCTTACACTGGCCCAACAGGTACACAGAACAGGAGGAGGCCAGAGTCTACACTACACGCTTAGCTAAAGAAAACATATTCTCAAATGTTAAAAATCAAAACAAACGAACAAAAAGTTAGCTTATGAAGTCAAATCTGAGTTTTAACGGGAGTGTTGTTTTCAAGAGGAGTGAGTTATTTAATGTGGTTCTTCTCGCCAAAGTTTGAAACTCCCACCAAATTACCTATTCTTGCATGTGTCTGGTAGGATTCATCTGTGAGTAATTATGGATTCCCAGAATGCCATCATGCTGTGTATAAAATGAGCCTTCTGAGAAGCAGGACAAGGGTTCTCATGATCAGCAAGAAGTAGGAGTGGAGTAAAACCTCTGTACCTGAGATCCCTGCACAGTGAACCTCCTGGATATAGGTGACAGCTACAATATCAGAGTAGCAGCAGCAGAACCAGGAGCCAGAGCAAGAATCAGATTGATAGACTCCATGGAGTAAGAAAAGCAAGTGCTTTTGTGCAGGGGGATGACAGGGCGAGTAGGTTGCCTCTGGGCACTTAAATGGGGAAGCTGGGCTTGCTGAGCCACTGAAGTGGTGCTGAATGCTTTGGAGCATTTATTAGCAGACACGAAAGAGCTTTGTAATGTGCTCGGGTAAACAGCTCCCCTGAGTATTTCTCACTGGCATTACAACTTCTTAAATTTCTTGATAGACCCTTCAATCATGAATTTTGTCTGTGAGTTCTGTGTACCCATTGTAATGAATATTAAACCCAGACAGATAAAATAGAGAACACGAATTAACATGACACTTGTCCTGCCCTAGCATTATACAACGGGGCCAGTTAGCCTGTCTTTGTTAATTGTGTACGACGGCACAAAGAGCAAACCCACTGTCGTCAAGAAGATGCTAACTATAGCGGCCATGTAGAACAGAGCAAACTATAACCTCTCCTGTGGTTCTCTGAGACGGTGCATCAGTCTAGCCACAAAACTATCACTAGAAGGCGTTTTAACAGAATATTTTATTTCCTCTATTGAAACACATCCCTAATTCTAATGAGTATACCAGATAACTAACACATTCAATTTAAGTGTGTTATAACAACTTTGGGGGCATGTCATAGAAAACAGAAAGGAAAAGAACTAATATACATTATATGTTTATATGAAATATATAATATATATATATGAAATCTGAGACCACCTAAGGAGAGTCAATAGATTGAAATATCCACCAATGCTAAAATGCTTTTTTTTACTCAAATTGGAGGTATACAGTTGAAAGATGCTAGAAAGTATTAGTTCCTCATAGCAGCTTCAGGCAGCTCTGACAAGTCAAGTAAGAAAAATCAAGCAGCTCAGCAATGCCTTCTGTCTCCTTCCCGCGTCCTTCCCTACAAAACTCTGTGATTTAAGAAGCCTGTGGGGGGAAAAACACTTTCAAACAATGCAGGCCAGGGGCATGTCTTTAAACTGACAATAGAAAAATTTAATAGCTTATAAATAAACCACTTTACAGAAGCTTGGGATACTGACTTTGCCTGAATGCGCCGAAGAGAAGGTCTGAAATAACCCACAGAACCTCAGGTTTTTAAATACATTTTACAATGACGTAGGGAGCGCACCTAGGCTCTTGTCACAATGAACGCAGCCTAGCCGACTACCTCCTGCTCTGGCCGATGCTCTCAGCGCCCAGGGCCACTCACCCACTGTTGACGTCGTCGGTCCTGAGGCTTTTCCCAAGGATATCGCCATCACTCATGTAGCCACCCACGTCGACTTCCGAAGCTATGTCCAGGTCACTGCTCGCTTTCTCACTCATGTCAATTTGTGACATGTTCCCGAGCCGAGAGACAGCAGCTCGACGGAGAGGCGTGGTATACATGAACCTTGAAGGATCTGTGTGGATAAAGCGACTGGTACCGCTGCGGGGGTAACCAGCACCCAGGGAGGGTGCGTCTCCTGCCTGAAGCCTCGGGCAGGCCTGGCCCAGCCTCCAGGTCATGGGAGTGGGTCGACTGGCCAAGCTGGGCATGGTCCTTCCATTCACCTCGGTCGTCACAGTGCTGTCGAAGGTCGTCTCCAGAGTGCTGTCAAAGAAATCGGTGAAATTACTGTCGTTTCCAGAGTGCTGTCAAAGAAATTGGTGACATTACTGTTCTGCGGTTTCACAGGGGACATGGACCAAGAGTGCATAATGACAGGAAAGGCTAGAGTTGACATTCATTTCTCAGAAGCACCATTTTCTTGAAAGCCAAATGACACGTATGTTTTGAGATGATAATCTCCTCCACGAATGTCAAAATGTGGGAAGGGGCAGTCATTCTCGTACGTGTGCGTTTGTGTGTGTGTTTGAAAAAAAGCTATCCTGAATGTTCAGACAAAACAATGGTATTTCACATTCTCAACAAACCTTTAAAACGTGTGACTTTATCACCGTCCTTCCAGAAGAAATAACAACCTATGTGTGAATGTCTCCCAACCACTGAGAACCAGAGGCATTTCCACTGTGACCCCTACCGCAGACAGACAGACCCCTTCCACTTCACAAACCTACCTTCCAATGTGGAAGTGGCAGCACCTAATTCACTTTGAATGAGGAATTTTATCAAAGCAGAGATGGATAGGAGAAATGCACAAGTAAACCACCTGCATATTTTTAGAGGTTGTCAGTGTGAGGAGAGTTGCCAGTTGATAGCCATGCACAATTTAAGGGCAAAAAGAATAAGGTGTAGCTGAAATGTCTTTGTCATCATTAATAAACATCAAACATTTGACTACGTAGTTTAAAACTGAGGGGCTCCAGGATGCAGAACGGAGAACAACCTGTGGCTTATCTGGGTCCCGCGAAGACTAGACATAGTCTCTTCTAGGTTCTGCCGCAGATCGGCAATGTTCTTAACGGTCCTCATTCTTCGGGCTTCGGGGTCTTCACCTGGAAAAGCAGTGAATGGACATGTCCACATTTATGTTGTCTCACAGTGGCGATTCATGTCATTCAACGTCTTCAAGATAATGCTTATCTAACAACTAACCCCAAAATGTAGTCAATAAATTATCCTCTTTGTACGTAAAAAGATAGGGAGCAAATTCCAAATAATTAATATTTTAAATTATAATTCTTTTTCCAAAGAAATTGAAATGAATCAAGTGCAATGTCACTAGCAGTTAATTTGAAATGATGATTATATAATAGTTTATAGATTTATAATCTTCTCAAACATTGCACAATTGAAATAGGTACTTAATATACTGCACACTGTTGTTATTGAACTTAATGTAAAAATCTGAAGTGAGTTGAATTCTAATTCTTTCAATAATTATCTTATTCTAAGTATATTTGGAGTAGTTGAGATTAACTAGTTTTATATGGCAAATATACATTTGAACTCTGGGGAATAAGAGGAAAGTCATTTTTTATAGAAGTAAGAACTTTAAAAATTTATTATTTCCTTAGGCTCAAGAATCAAGATTTACATCAGCGACTTTATTTTTTAATGATTTCATACTACAGGGAACAGAAGCTCCCCATTTTGATATTAGAGTTCATATAAGATCCAAGGCCGCTAAAGCTGAAATTTGTCTAGGGGGCGAGACCCAAATCGCACGACAGAGGCTGGCCTTCTAGAGCCACCACCTATCATTTGTGGACAGAAATGCCACTGAACCTGTGATCCTTCCATGACAACACTTATGGTCATGTTGACGACCATGTCACGGGTCCCGGAACAGGGCCCAGCAGAAGCTGGTGAGTCTGGACAGTGCTAAGAGGAGGGGAAGAGAGTGCGGAAGCACCTTTTCATTCTGTTCACCCAGGCTAGGAGGTACCCACCTAACATTAATAATCATAGAATTGTGGGGTTTGGGGAGATTATCTTACCTCTCAGCCACTCAATAACTCATTTATACCACAGACCATTTGCTTGTGCCCCCAAACCTCCCAAATTGGGAGACCTGCCCTACCCTAGATAGCTCCTTCCAATAGTAGACAGTACTATGAAATCATTTCTCAGGAGGAAGGATTTGACTTAACTTCACTCAGTGGCTCTATTTAATCTCTGAAACGAATGTTATACCATCTTTACAATGGTAGCCACTCAAACATTACAAGACAATGAGTACTAGTTTTTTGGGGGTTGGGGAGGTTCTTCTGCAAGGATTACTACTTTGTTTACTCATTCTTTTACCTGACTGGTTGCCAAAACAAACCACCATTCTGTTGCTCATCTACCAACCTCTTCCTAATAACTTACAAACTGTTAGACCAATTCAAATATGTTTAATCATAGCAGTTTTACTTCAGACACGGACAACACTAAAAATTTTGCTAAAACAAAATATTTTTTTTAGAAACAGAAAAATGCATCGCTGGCCCTCATGCACACGGCATAACCTTTCTGTACGTTAATTTAATTTAAGCACGCAATCTCTGTCTCATGTTGTTGTTGTTAGATGCCACCAAGTGGGTCCAGACCCGTGGTGACCCTGTGCACAACAGAATTGAACACGGTCTGGGCCAGGGCCATCCGCACCACTGGTCCTGTGCTTGAGTCCATTGCTGATGCGCCTGTTCTCCAGCCCAGTTTTATATTCGGTTGTAGCTCTGATTTTCAAAGGCTCTTTAGACTCTGACCATCTTCTCCCTGGAAATGCTGCTTCTCTTTCTCCTCAGACATAAATGCAATCAAGTGTATTTGAGACATGACTAGAAAGAACCATGCCTCTCACTTCCAAACAATCTGGTAGAACTCTGAAGACAGAGCGGAGCTTGGTAGGGGCGTGTTGAACTGTGGGAAAGCTCTAGCACTGAAGTCAAATGGGAACAGAGGTGAAGCAATTTTACTCAGTCTCAGTCAAAAGAGGGAAGTAGGAGATAAAATTCGATAAACTACAAACCTGGGTTTTAGTTTTAGGATATGAGATACCATATAGAAAAGAAGGGTTAGCTTCAGAGACAGTAAGAAGAAGTCATAAAGGGAGAAGCTTTGCTAGAGATGAGGGAAATACAGGACTTATTCAAGTTCTTAGAACACACGAATACGTGTTCCTTGATTTCTCCTCCTCTAGGAGAGCATTCAAGGGTTACTCAGGTGGTATCACCTACACTTACCAACTGGCATAGTATTAATAGCACTTAATTATTTTCAGCATATTTCCTTTATATTAACTTTAAGAACACTGTATGTCCATTTAGGTCCAATATATATTATTTCACGTCTATTTTGTCACCTTTGAAATCCTTTCTTGCAATTCACTTGAAGTTTTAAATCAGTGGATGCTCCCCGTTTCAATCACTGTCCATTTTTACACTTTCCCTCATGTTTCAGAACCTTAGTTCCCTCCCTCTTTTGATTTTCTCATTAGAACATCCACACAGGAAAAGGCACCGCCCCTGACAAATAAATGCTCCTGGTCGCTCTCAAAACTTCTTGAGCAAAGCACAACTGCTGCTTCATCCATGTTGTAAACGACGATAACTACCTCAACATTATTACATGCAATGTTTCCAATGACCCATGAAAGGCAAGGTAAAACTGTACAAAGCCCCTGAGGATTTCCCTGTGGGAAAGGACATGTAAATTTGTATGCACATGATATCTAAAGGTGTTTTTTTGGAGGTGGTGGGAGATGCGATGAAAAAGGCCAACTCTAAAAGCACAAACACAATGTAATGCTTGTTAACAAATGACAGCTAGCCTGAGAATGCATTTGAAAAATTTATTCAATCACAAAAATGTATTATTGCCTCTCACTTGTATAATTCCAAAATCAATTAATATTCCTATAGGAGGCTGCCTCTGTGTCAGACACAATGGTAGGAGTTTCCTGACATTTGCTGCAGCAGTGTATTCTGAAATTCACGAGTGTGTTTCACATTGTGCACATGACTTTGTCACGGCTTGTAAGGTCTTCTCTTTCAATAGAGCACAGAATAACAGCCTTCCTATGGTTCTTCTGGGTTATCACTTGTGACAGATAGACAATCTGTGTGGTACATCTACTTTCTAGATCTTAGTCAACATTACATATCGTAATGAACTCTCCCAGCAGTATCATTTTTAGTAGGATACTGTGTGTGTATGAACTTAATTCACAGAGAGAATTAAGTTCCACACAACATCTGTATTACCAAGGCATTCTCTACAGTAAAGCTGGCTGATTGGTTTTGAGAAAATACTTTGATTTTGTGGATGATCACAACTTTTTGCTTTTTAGATGACAGAAATTATCCAGCTGCTTTGGGAAAATAATAGCACAAATATTGCCAACAGTTTTTAAATGCTCTCCTATATATTTAGATAAAGCCCCTAATCTATCTGAATTATTAAACTCTCCTGGAGTAAAGAAGTGAACTCAAGGAGTACTGCCTGAAACTCACTTGGAAGAGGCCATTTTGAGTCAGAAGTAGAACCTAGTCAAACACGTGGCAGGGATCCTGGCATTCCTGTGCAGCATGTGCTTGGCTATCTTCCCCGGATTTAACATGCATCACTATTTAGGGAATTATATGATGATGCTTCATTATCATGAGCTATGGCTATTAATATCAGAGCTATTTGAATAAACCCTTCCCCTTGCTTTCTCATTTGCATTTTTAAATGCTGGCTAGGGAGAGAGAGAGATCCTTTTAAAGTGAGTAATCACTTAACTAGAATAAGCAGACACTCGGTTTAAAAGGCATGGCATACACATATTTCTATTGATAGGTGACACTGACAGTAATGCTCAAGTTATTTATGCACAAAAAGACATGTGTCATATCTACACTCGCCCTCAGCATGCTATAATTTAACAGAACAACCAACAGACACTGCCAGGGGATCGCGTGCTGTTCATAGCTTTGAAAACGCTTACACGAGATGTACTTGGAGCAAGATGAATTCCACTGTTTTAAAGGCAAAAGATGAATATTATATGATCCCATAGTTCCAGAGGATCAAAAGAAAACAAACGAAAGATTCATAGGAATTAGCACTCTTTCTCTTGCCTTTGTACTGCATACAGCTCTCTGAAAGGCAGTTCATCACAGGAATCCCATAATAGTGAAGAAGTAAATCTTTTGACTGAGCACCTGGTGCTACAGATTCAGAAGCACCATCCCAACAACTGGAGAAACATTACTCTTCTAAAGCCAAACTGGCATGAAAAATAGAACAATATCTGCCTGTTTTCCCTCTAAGCTTTCTTCTTCTAAAGCTTATTTACTAAGATTCCAGAAAAATCTCATGAAGCACTGTATAACAAGAGAGTCCCCATAAAGACTGAAAATAAACACATATTTAGCATCTCCTTTATGAACAAGAAACTTAAGAGATCCCAGACTAAGTCCAAGTCTTTTGAATGTATAGAGCCCTGAAGAGTCATCTATGGAAACACATGGATATATGATGTGGCCAATGGTTTGATCATTATCTATTTTTGAAGAAGAGACCATGTTATACAAATATGCTTTAATAGAGCAATTGAATTTAGAAAAAAGAATATGGATTCACTTTATCTACTTAGGCAGATGGTGGCAACTCAAGTGTTATTACAAAGCTAGTTAATTCAAACCTTATCAATTAAGATTGTATCAGAAGTTACCATAGACTTATGTCATCAAGAAGATTTGGTAGGTAAAGTATGAAAACAGATCACAGACCTATGCAGTAGTTTCGATAGTAAAGTTTTCACACTCCGAAGCATTTTTTTAAATTCCAAACACCTTATGCCCCAAAGAGAGTAAAACAGGCAGAACAGACAACTGCATTTCTGAGAGTGGTACCAGGCACGGTCTCCTTATCCTCTGCTGACTGCAGTACCATCCACAGAGCAGAGAACTCCAACATACAGAAAAGCCGTTCATAAGGGCCTTCAGTGTTCATTCCATATTTGTGGGGACCACCTTCAAGGAACTTGAATAATGACTCGATTTTTAAAAATGTTTGGAGTTTTAAAACACCAGTATCATTCTATCTTCTAACACATACAGGGTATTAGGTCAATAAAGACCAGGGAAGATTGCTGCTATTTACTGTTTACAGAGGGGCTTTGCCACCAGTCCTCACATTAATTCGGTTTTACAGGGCTGATGATTTAAAGAAAAAAAAAGTTAGTCTGTACAATGGAAGGTATTTAGCTAATGTAAATATGCAACTTCTTACAATGCCATCCACTGTTGAGAGGCAAAGTGGGCTTACCCAGTAAGTCTGTGTAAAGTGCTTGCTCCAGATCCCCCAACATTGTAAGGATGACTTCCTCATCTAGATGAGCAGTTCCTTCCCTCAGGCAGCTTTCTCCCTCCTCCTCTGCCCAGCTTCTGCTGATGCTGCTTAGCTTGGAGGACACAGTTTCATCTTCGGACCTGCTCTCTTCATCACTCTCACGGTCCACCCCTTTTCTTGCCAACCCATCCTCTGAGCCCTCCCTGCCTGACCAGCTGCCTCCCGCAGGCAGGAGGCTCCAGGCCCCGGGGCTGCTGGTGTGGTACAGGGACTGCACAGACCGCGAGAGAAACTTGGACAGAGAGCGCCGGTCTTCATAGTGCCGTTCTCGCTGGCTGGCCTTCGCAGCATTTCCAAACCAGTTGGAAATGCGCACAGTGGGTCTGCGCTCACCCTCGCTGGCTAGAGTGAGATTGGTCAAAGACTTGTGCTTCTGAAGGCCAGCTCCGTGTCTCCTGACATCTTTGCCTCTAAACACAGAGAGTTCAGCAGGGCGCTGCATGGCTCTTCCGGGGCTTCACCTTGTCAGTTGGTCATCTTGGACTGACTGGTCCCCACCTCTTGGTTTTCATTAACACATGCAATGCAGGAAGATGCCAGCCCCAAGCATTCACTTAAGATTCTGCAGCGACAGTGCATAAAATGGCCCTACATCATCGCACTACTCAGCAGTACTTACAAACATTTTGCTCCCAGGTATCTGAAACGAACAAGAGTTCACCAAAGGTTCTGCTCCAGCTGCAAAGTAACACAGGAAGGCAACTCTTTTTCCCCTTCTTCATCCAATTGCGTGTCTCCGTCGGACGATGGGTCCACATTGCCCTCCTTTACGGCGTCTGTGTTCTCCTGCTTTTTCAAAAATCTCCCCTGACGAGCGAGCTTTTGATGGATCGAAGTCCGCAGCCCTTTGCTCCAGATGAATGAGCACGGCGCAGCAAGGACAGCCTCCACGGCGGAGCCCAATAAGAGCAGGAATTAAGCTGGAAAGCGCAGCCCCTGCCAAGCCTCCTGCGTTTAGTATTCCACCTGCATCCTCAGATCTATGGCTCTCTCTGGCTGCTGCAGAGGGTGCGGCAGGCTGCCATGGCAGCAAACGCAGCGCTGGATTAAAACAGAGGCGCCTAGGCGGCGGTCCAGTCTTGAATGCCACAGGTTTCAAAGCCACGCCTGAATGAGATGCTGCACTCTACGCCCCGTGCACACGGAAATCGCTCAGCCACCCAACCTCAGACGCGGAACACACACACTCATGTGCACACCCCCTCTGCTGCCAAGAATGACAGACTAATTCTCTAGCTGCCGGCAGCAGGAGCAGGCAGATTTGCCTTCTGGATGTTGGGTTTTGTGCTGTAAAGGCACAAATCAAATTCAAGAGTGTAAAGGACCTAAAAAATTGGGGCATGAAACCCTCCACCCGCTGAGAGATAACACTACACTTCGCCTTATCTTTTAAAGAACAAATACAAGTGTTTTTGATGCTGAAGCTAGATTTAGCAAATCCTAATAACAATAATAGGCAAGGTTTCTTCCTCCCTTTCTCCATAAAGGAGGCTTGGGGGCAGACGCAAAAGTTTTTATACCCAATATGCTTTTTGCTCATATCGTACAATTAGAAGTTTATGGACAATATACAGAATGCAATGATGTCACTGAGAACACAAAATACACAATAACCATTTCTAAATTCCCTGCATAAACCCATCACAGCATGGAAATACCTTGATTTTTAATATTTTGGTAACTATTCAAACAATAAAGTTCACTAAGGCATCACATTAAAATTTTGATTTCAGAGAAACTTTTGAAAACAAGTATCAGATATGATACACATCATATGCACATTAAGGAGACAAGCGTTAGAGAAAACATTTTGAGAAATTTATCCCCTCAAAATCCCCCTTCTAATGAAAGGGAAAATGGAAATATATATAGAAATATTAAGTTGCACCATTTAAATTGACACATACATTCTCATCAGTCTCAGAGCTAATGTGGTCAAATTAATTTTGATTTTTCATCTCTCATTTTGCTAATTTCCATAAGGGAAAGGTTGAAATCTTAAATATTCATAATTAAATCCAACAACATTATGATACATACTACCTATACCTTTACATATGATGATCACTTTGTATTTAACTATTGCTTAAGTCCTCCCACCTCCAGGCAGATATTTTCTATATCCATTTTATAGGTATATGAAAGGAATCAAAGTGATTAACTCATGAACAGTTATGAATTTGCAATGAACAAACCTGAGACCTACAAACAATCACCCCCCCCCCTTTTTATCCTTCAAAAGAAACACATTGTCTGAAGTAAAATGAAGGTATTCATTTGAATCAGAAAAAAAGTGACACCGGTAGGAAAAAAATCATTTGGTAAAGTAATTTTTAAAAGATCAAAAGGAGTGTCTTCTTTAGATTTTTAAGAACAGATTTTTCTCTATTTCCCTTTATGTTGAATTGTTGCAGTCCAGTGAATCATTGAATGTATTTGACATGCATTGCATTAATATATTGGTGTGTAGTACTCTAAAGCCTTACAAATTTCCCAAAAGGGAACTCGAATGCTCTAACTGAAAAGGCTTGACCTTGCGAATCAACAAATGAAATCAAGAATTACACTGTATAAGTGGGTACAGAAGAATCCCGGCACTTGACAGCATCAGTACTCAACATAATCAGATTTCAACGTGAAATGTCGAGAAAAGTTTGCATTGAGCTTGAACAAAATAGCGGAATCCGAACCGACGGATGTGATTTTTATAAACAAAAGCACTTCGTGTTTCAGTCACTTGATGTTAGCTGGCATTGTTTAAAGCTTTTGCGGCCATGTTCCAAGCGTTTTGCTATAATTTTCTTAGTTTTTTTGGCGTTTTGTACTGTTTTTAGATAATAAAATACATGAGTCCTAAGAAAGAGTGTTTTGAAAAGAATCATCATGATAAGGAACTGGTTAATCATGTTATCGATATTGTTGATGATAATTTAGTAAACCCTTTTAGAAAACAGTTAAGGAAACACCAACAGCAGAC
>NW_022103898.1:53379014-53416949 GCF_000313985.2 Echinops telfairi
AAAAAAAAAAAAAAAAGAATGAAAAAATTAAAAGAAAGCCAGCCAGGTCTTAGTGAAGAAGCAAAGAAGAGAAAAACTCCTGAAAAGCAGCGACCAGTTGATTTGATGGAAGGGGATGCCCCTTCCAAGCAAGGACTGTCTCTCCACCCTCCTCTCCACATCCATGCCCACGGATCCAGATCCTCATCCATCTCAAGGTATGGGCCACACTGTAGTTGTTAAACACTTTTTAAATGTTGTGTTTCTCATTTAAATTATATTACTTAACTCTGAACATATTTACTTTGAAATTTCTGTATAATGTTTTGTATAAAAAGGCAAGGTTAGGGTAAAAACTTGGTGGTGGAGAATGGATTAATCCATTTTCAGTTATTTCTTAAGGGAAAAATTGATTCAGAACTCAACTGCATCAAATCTTGATGTTCCTTCTAGAATGGATTAGCATCGAGGTGCGGGGTTCTACTGTATTGTATCCTAATCAACTCAGACCAAGGGTTCTCAGGTTCTCAATTTTTGTGTTCCTAATAATATGAAAGGCATATTAAAACATATATGGTTTGACCTTACCCCATCTCTCCTGATGCTGTATATCTCAAAAAAAATTATAGCAAGTGATAACATTTTGCTGCCTCCAGGACTCTACTTTTGGAGAATTACTCAGGCCATGAACATTATCTATCGATCTATCTCTATTATATTATATATAGATAGACAGATTCTTACTCCAGGAGGCATTTAGAGAGATTTTGCATGGTCACAACTAGGAACAGGGTGTTACTGGCATCTAGTGGTTAAACACTGAGGCTGTTGCTCAGTCGTCTACAATATACCATAGTTATTTTTTGCCATCAAGTAGATTCGGATTCATGATGTCCCCATGTGTGTGGATTAGAGGTACCCCTGGGGATTTTCAAATTTGTAACCTTTTGAATGCAGATTGCCAAATTTATCTTCCACACAGGACTTGTAGCTAGTTAGGTAGAAAAGGTTCTGTTGTGGTCCATGGAAACAAGGGCACAAATCTGTTACATAGCAATGAAATCATTATGTTTCAGATTTTGACCCCAGTAGGCATGACAGTCTCCCCAAAGATGGTGACTGGACGTGCTGCTTTGAATGTTTGTCATGGTGTGGTTGGCCACCACCTTTGAGCAGGACACCACTGCCTGTTTCCTGCTGAGGTCGACATCTGCCATACATGAGATTTGGTTGCTACATAACATAGATGTTTCCCTTATGCACTTTCCAAATGCAAACCAAACTCACTGCCATCGCTAGCAAGAGATGCCAGTTTTGCTGCTTCTGGGACTCTACGTTGAGAATTACTCAGGCCAAGAACACATACAGAGCTAGATATAGATTCTGAGATAGATAGATAGATAACCTTAGTATAGAAAATGAATTGCTGTAGAGAGTTGGCATCAAGCCACTAAATGGAAGGTCAGCCTTTAGAACCCCCTGCTGCTGTTGTAGTGAAAGATAAGGCAGTCTACTCCTGTGAAGACATAAAGTCCTGGAAACCCAAAGGGGCAGTTCCACTCTGTCTGACTGGGCCACTGTGAGTTGTGTTCTTTAGCTATGGCTTGAATGTTTTGAACGGGCTTGAAGTCCTGCTTCCAATGGGGTTCTAGCATGGTTCCGACCAGTAACCTTATACCTAGTAGTAAAGATCTTAACTTTCGTGACATCACGGGCTTTCAAACACATAAGACAGCTCCCTAAAACAAACAAAAAAAAACATGTAACCCACAATGTCAAGAGTGCAAAGGTTGAAAAATCCTGGCTTACATTCAATTGTTACATTTACCAACAATTTCAAAATGGCAGCAGCTTATAAAGTGAAACCTGTACTCATTCATAGTACTGTTCACTTGGGGTTGTTTGCAGCTCTGACACAGGTGCTCTATTCCAGGATCCAGGTGGAAAGAACAGCCTCACTCTGGGAAATGCTAGTTTTAGGACAGAAGAATAGAGATGGCAAAGCCAAGAAATGGCTTTTTATAATTAGTTGGGATTTCATACATATAACATATCATTCCATATTTTGATCACAAAAAGTAGAACTATACAATTGCTACCATAATCAGTCTCCAACCATTCTTTTACTACGTGGACTCCTTGACATCGTCTTCTTTTACACACACACACACACCCACTATATCCTCCTCCCCTCGAACACCTTATTCTATTTCTTGTCCCTATAGGTTCATCAATCCTGAGTTCCATATACTGAAAAAACAAAAAAGCATAAAACACAACTTCAAGAGGGTGACCTCCATTGACATAACACCTTTGAGATACTCTACTATGAACGAACCCCAAAGTAAACAAAACAATACACACCAGAAATATAGAAACTTTTGAAAACCAGATAAGGTCCAGCCTGCCTCATAGGAGGGATTCTACTAGCAGTTTTCATTGTTTAGGTTAGATTTATGCCTTTGAACTTCTGTACTCCTCTCTCCCAAATTCTCAGTTTAGGGACCACTTTCCTATCATCAAGCAATGGCCCTTAAAGCTTCATCCCCCATGATGTTTTCTACATACATTTCATTGGCTAAGGAAGCACATCATATGACCCAGCCCAATGAAATATAGTTATTTTTATACGAATGAGCCTAATAAGTGGTGAAGCAACTTGAATGGAGCCAGTGAAGAGTGGCTGGTAGAGATACACTGCATATATTTTTAATAAGTACCTTCATAGAGAAAACAACTCATGATCTTGTTTGGCTCTTTTTTTTAGGATTATGCGACTGTCAACTTACAGTTACGGTAGTTTGGCCCTCGGAACTGTATTAGCTCTTAGTGTGAACAGTAGTCAAGAACTGATTTAGTTCCTTCACTGTGACAGCTGTCTCTACTTGCTAGATTTAGGTGAGAGGGCCCCAAAAAGCTTGAAGAATAATGGACTTGAAAGATGATGGAATTTTTCTAGATACTTTTTGAAGTGCCTTTATACGGGTGCATCCTTACTTATGTGTTCACAAAGACATATGTATGTTGGCTAAGTGGAGGAGAAAGCATGGTTGGCAAGGACATAAATAGGTCCAATCAAAACTCAAACTGCGAATCACACCAATTTTGCTAAACCTCACAGATGTATGGCTACTATAATGTTAGCAAAAGGAATGTCCTGAGTTCTTGAGCACATATGATTATCAAGTAGCTATCTAAAAAATGATGACATCCCCCACCCCCAGCCAGCCCCAGGGCTATCTCTGCTCAAGGGGAGCCCCTCTGGGACATGGGGCACAGTGAACGGTGTGACCCTTTGCTGGGCATGCCTACACAGTAGGGGATGCTGGGCCCTCTAGGGTTTCCTTATGGGTTTCAATACAGTTCTTCCCTTTTGCTTAAAAGAAAAGATGAAAGTGGCTATCGGAGAGGACTGTGAGACTTAGCCCTGGAGTAGCCAAGGCAAATGGAAGAAATTATGAGGTCAAAGACCTGGATGGAACGTTTAAAAGGGCAATTTATGACAAAGTAAAATATTATAATGGACTATACAAAGACCGAGAGTAAGAAAACCCAAAAGGAAAAAACACACACTCAGCATATCATAAACTGAAAGAACTCAAGAAAAAATTCAGGTCTCGAGTTTCAATATTGAAAGTTCTATGGTAAAAATGTTAACCAATGCAGGAAGCATCAAAAGAAGATGGAAATAATACTCAAAGTCACTATGCCAAAAAGACCTAGTAGACATCCAACCATTTCAAAGGGTAGCATATGATCAAGAACCAATGGTACTGAAGGAAGCCAAAGCGGCACTGCAGGTATTAGCCTAAAACAAAGCTCCAGGAATTAAAATGTTTCAACTAGCTGCTGAAGCACAGGAAGCACTTGTCTACACCCAAAAATGTGGAAGACAGCAACTGGCCAATTGACAAGGACAGATCGATGTTTGTACCCTTTCCAAAGAGAGGTGAACCAGCAGAATGTACAAATTACATAATAGATAATTAATATCACATGCAAGTAAAATTTTGCTGAAGATGATCCAACAGTGGTTGTAATAGTACATTGACAGGGAGCTGACAGAAATTGAAGCTGGATTCGGAAGGAAATTTAAGTGACAAAACTGCAGATACAAGATGGATCTTGTCTCAAAGCAGAAAATACCAGAAATATGTTTACTTATTTTTTATTGACAATGCCAAGGTATTAAGCTATGTGGATCGCCTTGAGAGGATTAGGAATTCCACAACACTTCATTGTGTTCCAGCAGAACTTGAACATGGATCAAGAGGCAGTTGTGAAAACAGAACAAAGGAATACTGTAAGAACAAAGGAATACTTCAAGACAGGTAAGGACATGGTCTATGAAGAAGAAGGCAGCATCAGGATTGGAAGAAGGCGTATTTACAGGTGTGGTATGCAGATGACCCAACCTTCCTTGCTGAAAGTGAGGAGGACTTGCAACATTTACCGATGAAGATAAAGGAGAGCAGCTTATACTTTACAACTCGATGTATAGAAAACAAAAATCCTCACGATTGAACCAAAAATAGTATTATTATAAAGAGAGACAATATTGAAGCTGTCAAGGATTTCATTTTGCTTGAACCCACAATCAATGCTCATACAAGCAGCAGTCAAATTATCCAACACGCTGTATTGGGTAAATCTGCTGCATAAAACTTCTTTAACGTATTGAAAAGCAAGGGTGTGCTTCTGCAGAGTAGGCGCGCCTGACACAAGCCAGATTATTTTTAATAGTGTCATATGCACGTGAAAGTTGGACATTGAATAAGGAAGGCCAAAGAAAAGGCAATGCATTTGAATTACGGTGCTGGCAAAATACTGAAAGTACTATGGACTGCCCAAAGAATAAACAAAACTGTCTTGGAAGCAGTATCCAGGAATGCTCCTTAGAAACAAGTATAGTGAGACGTGGTCTTCTGTGCTGTGGACATGTATGTCATCAGGAGAGGACATCGTGCTCGTGAACTAGAGGGGCAGTGAAAAAGAGAGAGATCCTTGACTGGATGGATGGGACAATGTGCTCAAACAAACAAACAAACAACAAACCAACTGTGGGGATGACACAGTGCCGGGCAGTGTTTGCTTCTGCTGTCCACCGGCTCATTATAGATCAGAGCCGACTCCAGGGCACCCATACATAGCTAAGAAAATAACTAGTTTCAATTACCTGCATTTCAGTTTCTAGATTTTTATAAATTTTGAAGAAAAAAGCAATAAATGATTATTTACCAAGATCTTAAACGCTAGGTATTTCCCACTATTTAATACAAAATCTGGTAAGTAAAACAACACAAAAAGAAAGTAAAAAGCAATTCCACATATATAGCCAGTAGCTTCAAACTCAGATTAATCCAAAGCAGACTTCAAACTTACTTTCTGAATTAATTTTATTATTTTAATAGTATGGTTTTTACAAATGAAATGCCAGCTTCACTGATATTGAATCAGGATGACATCCATTGACATTTTCTCATTGAATATGAATTCTGGCTAAAGGTTAAACAGTACATTAAACAAATGTTATACATGTTGGGAGATAGCCTTGTGCACCAAAAATGGGGCAAAGGCAAACCTAAGTAGAATAAAAAGTCTCTAACACTGCTGAATTATACCAGAGGCAAAGGGAGTGACATTTGGGAGAATGTCTGACTACCTGATGGGAGGAGATGGTCTGGGGCTAATCTTTTTGCCTCCTAATGTGAAGGCAACCAGCCAGGACAGTAAAACCTCATATTTCTGGCTCATTCTCTTATTATCTCATCATCGTACTTAATCTATTACTTAACCAATTAAATTGTTAATTTTAATGACTAGAAAAAAATTTTTTTAAAAAACAAACCTCACCCACAAAGCCCCTGGTCTTTCAATTTTGAGATCGTGGCATAATCACAGATATGAGGCGAGGAAGAAGCAGCTCAGTAACTTAGTATCCGTTGAGTTACAGAATAAATTACACCTGAGTTTGATAATTACTGGAAGGCCATCATCATCAAGTCTGGAAAATATCATGTGGGCTCCTCCCTGAGAGCATGATGAAAAAGGAGAACTGAATGATCTGCATAAACATTTCTGAAAAATCTACAAACTACAAAGGTCTTCCACTTTTCCCAGTATGCCATCCTGGTGAGTATTTTTGGTGTGACTCTTCACACTGCACTTTAACTACATTTTCAACTAGTCCAAGCAGTTAGTCACAGAGACATTTTTATAACGTCATGTGAAATGCTGCATGCTGAAAATTTAAGCAAGCAGGCTTTCCAGCTAAGTGAGCCTCTAACAGACCGGCTTTGCAATAGGAAACATGCATCTTTGTTCTTTAGCAGTATCTCAGCTCTTTACATGTGATAGATTTGGGGTTATGTGAGCAGGGGACATTTTTTCACATTGTTCCCACACAAAAGAGAGTCTTGTTTCCCGTAGTACAATCATTCAAAAGCGGAGAGCATAGGTAAGGTGCAGTTTCACACCGAGCTTGTAAGGGTCTCCGGTATTTCCTGCAATGACCTTGGGGGGAGGCCTCTCCAGCTCTAGGCTCTCTTTCTCTCTGTTTGTTTCCATTGAGGCTGCAAACAGCTGCCAGTAGCTTCAAACACTCGTTGTATTAGCTTCAGGTCAAGTGAAAAAGAGATAGCTTTGCTTTTGCAATGGTCTCAGGAAAAATGCTAAGCTTGGTTCTAAATCCTTCTTATGGAAATGCATTGGGACACATGTCACTGAAGTCAAGGGAATGGGAGATTCTGATTGGCTGCACTTAGGTCAACTGCACCTGAAGCACAGGATAAAAAGTAGAGTCACCTCAAAGATTAGGAATTTGAGGAATACATGACCAGATCGACAATGGCAGGGAAGAGGCATGATTCATTTTGCCCAGTTCCTCAAATATTTCTCTCTTCACATATCATATCATCTTTCAGAGAATATCTGATGGGTCTATCTAAATGAGCATTCAGCAATAAATTCAAGAGTGTCTGCTTGTGGAGTTGGTGGTTTCTCTAGTAGCTAGAATGCAGCAGCAAGAGCAGAAGTGAGAAAGAGAAAGCAAGCTACGGCAAGAGTCCTAGAAGGAGTGGTGACAGAGACCCAACACAAAGAAGCCATCGTTAACATGGGAACATCCTATGAGGGTTAGCTTTATGACAAGTTCATTCTTTTATAGGCCTAATCAGTCTTAAATCTTGTGTGCTTACCTTTCTTCTGCATGTATGTATGTACATGTATGTGTTATGTATATATACATACACACATATATACACGTTTTTTAAAAGCATATGAAAAATTAAAAGTGTTTCATACACACACATTATCTTTTAAGATCTAGATGATCACAGAGTATCTCTGGAATATTATAGTCGCTCTTTAAAATACCCAAATTTTTCTTCCTCATAATCTTTGATTAATCAGTGATGCTGTTAGTTGTTGTTGAGTTAGCTCTAACTCATTGTAACTTTGAAACAGTAGACTGAAACTTTGTGTGAGCCTGTACTACCAGAACAGTCATTGCTATATTTGATCCCATTGTTGTAAACACGGTATCAGTTTATCTCATTGAAGGTCTTCGTCTACTTTGCAGACCTTCCATATCACATTACCAACCAGGATGCTCTTCTCCAGAGACTGGCCACTCCTGATAACATGACCAAAGTACGGAAGATGAAGTCTCACCATGCTCACTTCTAGAAATATTCTAATCGTTAATTCTTCCAAGACAAATGTGTTCATTCTTTTGGCAGTTTATGGTACATTCATCAATTTTCACCCTCACCATAATCCAACAGCAAAATTTCTTCTTTGGTCTCCCTTATTCATTGTTCACCAACCGCTGGAGAAGGACATAGTGCTTGGTAAAGGGGAGAGGTGGGAAAAAGAAGTCTCTCAATGAGATGGACGCACACAGTGGCTGCAACAATGGGCTCCGGCCTAGGATCAAGGGTGGGGATGGGGCAGGGCAGGCAGTGCAGTGCTTCACTCTGCTGTGCAAGGTCATTTGAAATGAACTCGATGGCACCTAATGGCAAAAACGTTCACTGTTCAGCTATTACTTGTACATGAGGCAACTGAAAATGTCATGGCTTGGGTCAGACACACCTTCTTCCTCAGAGGGGCATCTTTGCCCTTTCACACTTTAAAGAGGTCTATTGTGACAGATTTGCTCCATGCAGTTTGTTGATTAAATTCTTGGCTGCTTTTTCATGAGCATTGATTAAGGATCCAAGTAAAATAAAATCCTTTATAATTCCAATCTGTTCTCCATCTATCATAGTGTTGCTTATTGGACTTATTGTGAGGATTTTTGTTTTCCTTATGCTGACGTGTAATCCATACTGAATTCTGTAGTCTTTATTTTCATCAGTGAGTGCTTCACCTGCTCTTGGCTTTCAGCAAACAAGGTAGTTTGCTGAATATTAGTTTGCTGCATATTAAAGATTGCTAATAAGTTTTCCTCTAATTCTGATGCTACATTCTCCTTCATATAGTTATTTTTCTTAGATTACTTGCTCAGCATAAAGACTGAATAACTATGGTAAATATTCTCTGTTCTACCCATGCCAATCTCTTCATTTGAGTATTAGTTACTCTCTATTATATACTGGCTATGAGTTGGGCTACTAAGTCGGTGGTTTAGAATCACCAGCGAGACAAGGATTAACCAAAAAAAGAAATTGAAAAGGAGCGCATGTTGAGGTTATAGGAAAATAAAGGAAGGTGACATCTTGGGGACAAGGAAGAAAGTTTCCCAGAAGAGAACCCACGCTGCTGAGAGATAAAAGAAGAATGCGACCTTGAATTTGGCCATATAGACAGACATCACTGGTTACTTTAGAAAGACTTTCAGTGGTGAGGGAGAGCTGAAAGCCTAATTGGGGTTGGTTTATCACAGATGAGAGGAATTAGTAGCAGTGATGGAAGACTATTCTTTGGAGGAATGTGCTATAACGAGGAAGAGATAAGTTTGGACAATACTTGAAAGACAATTTGGGGTCTTATGGGAAGTGTGCTTGGCCTTTATTATTTCTATTCAGGCTGCCGAAGCTGAAACTTCACACTTCGAGTTTTCTCTGATAAGGAGGTACCAATTTGGGGCTCACATGGTATGCATGGTATGCATGTAAATGACAAAGTTCGCCCACACTTGGACGGGGAACCTTGATATATATATTCCTTATATCAACATCCTGATTACTGTAAATAATGAAAGTGTGTGACAAAGCCATTGAGCAGCATAAGACTTTGCTCTATTTCAAAGAGCCCTGCACCATGCCATCAGACTTATTTCCCTCAGTCCCTTGCAGGGTCAGGGAAAGCTGACATTCTAACGAGCGAAGAGAGAAATCGGAGAAAAAGCCGAGTGAATGGAGAGAGTCTCTGGGCATGGGTCCACGTGGAGGCATGTCCATTCTTAAAGGTCTGTAAAGGTCCTTCCAGCCTTTTTTCAGTGATGTGGACAAGCACATCGCCAGTTGAGAAAAAAGAAGTGAGACGTAGTTGAGTAGATTTGAGAAGTGAAAGGTATAGAGTTGCCTTCCAAGATGTTGAAAAAGTAAGTAGATCAGAGATCTACTTTTAAATCCTCATTCTGGGATAGCTGTAAGTATCCCCTTGAGGTCTATGATCACTAATTTAAAAGTAAGTTACATAAACATATGGTATGATCACTTACTGCAGGTGAGAAATAGAAAGGTGAATGTTAGCAGGTCTGTGACTTGATCAAATGAGTACAATGAGGGAGGGAAGTACAAGAGAGTCGCAGGTATAAAAGCAAAAGGAAAATTACATGCATGACCAGAGGAGTTCAACTGCCTGAATGAAGAAGAAGAAAATGCAGGATGTGGTGATGAATAGTAAACCTGTCTGGCTTCAATCCACAGGGTCAGCAGTTCAAAACCACTAATTGCTCTGTGGGAAAAAGATGAAGCTTTCTACTCCTGTAAATAGTCACAGTCTTGGAAACTCACAGGAGCAGCACTACCCTGTCCTATAGGGTCGCTAGGCATCAGAATATATGGTGAACTTTGTTTTGTTTTTAGTAAACCTGTGGAGTCATCAATGAGTTCAAAATCACAGTGGAGCCATTGGTAGAGTCCGAGTTTAAAGGAAGAATAATCAAAAGATATGAGGTGGTGGTCCATGAGAGAGGAATGCATAAGGTGAAGTTCACAGAAAAGTTGGACCTGCTGATTATGAGCAGCTATAACATATGACCAAGTTAGAGTAGCTCAGGCGGGCTGGTGGACAAGACAGCTGGGAAGGAGACCATGGCGTTGGCAGGATCATCTATATGAATAGTGAAATCAACACACATTAAGGTAGCGATTATTAGCGAGTAAAGGTGATACAAAGACTAAAACTGAAACAAAAAGGAGGATGTTCAATCCTATTTTATATGATAATTATAGTCCAATTACTGGCTTTAGTAGTACACTCTCATCAAGATTTCTTCAACTTACAACTTACTCTTTGTCCCTAGGGTAAGAATCGTGTGTGCTCAGGCACTAACCTAAACGTTGGCAGTTTGAACCCTCCCAGGTATACCGTGGGAGGAAGACCCGGCCATATGCTCCGGGAAGGGAGCCTGTGGAGCCGCTCTGCTCTGTAGCACCCGGGGTCCCTGTGAGGGAGCGTTCATTAGTGGAAAGGGATTTTCATAGCAGATAAACACTATCCTCCTTGTATACAGTCTGAACTTTGCATTGAGGGTTATTTTATTACCACACGGTAAACTAATTTTAAACAGATGACAGCAGGAAAAACACACTCAGATAAGCCTCACTTCTATAGTTATGTGCTTTTTATTTTATGTCTATACAAGTCCTACAATCAAATCTATGATACTATATAAACATTTCATTATTACTAGAACTAATCTCATGTCTTCTAATATTACTAGAAAATATCATGTCTTCTAATAATTCCATTAAATTATTACCATATGCATTATATACTGTTAATTATTCTATAAAACATGAGAAACTGAATGAAAATAATAGCTTGAACTATAGAAAAATAAGATGGCAGAGTAAGACTGCAGAAAATAAAATACAGATTATATGTATAATCAGAGATACTCAATGATAAATTAACTTCAGAAAAACAATGTTTCCTTTGTGCAATTCATAGAAGTAATACACTTCAAGCTACTCTGCATGCATATGCTCCCACAGATTTGAGCTCTGGAATTTTACAGGCACAATTACACTCATTGAATGCATTCATGTGTAAACAAATATGTGAAGCATATGTTTCCTCCGGACATACTAGGCTTACAAACTATCCGGTCACAATAAAGAAGCAGCAGCATTCTGACCATGGAACTACCTACAGCTACGAGAAAGCCATATGGCGCAGCATCTTGAACCATCTCCAAAGACGACCCACAGCTACATCACTACCTCAACTTCTTCTACCCCTTCCCTGACGGGGCCTTTGCCGTAATCTCCACCTGAAACTTCTGGGGCCTAATGATGGCACTGATAGAAATTCCCAGGGGGGGCCTTGGCCTGCTTTTTGTCATTGTCAACACTCACTGGTGGACACTGCAGTGGGAATAAGGATTGCCAAGGGGTGCTTCAGGTCTTCACCATGAGATGTCTGACCTGCCATGAACTAAAAAGCAATACGTCCAGTCCTAGCAAGAATACAGGAACATCTGAATCAAAAAGATCTTTTGTTGTTCATTGAGGTTGTGTTTTGCCTTATTTTCCGCGTGGAGGTAGCTGTGAATACACAAGGACTAGGTGTGAATTTGTTGGAATAACAGACTTAACTCTATTTTTAGGTAATTCTATACTTAGAAACTAATAAAATGTCTTATATTCTATCTCTCCTTAACCTATAAGATGAAGTAGAACTCCCTCATAGATGTTCAGAAGCACACCTATGTGCTTTGCACAAGCACAATACCATATATTTTTCCAATGGAGTAGCTGGGGGGTGTGAGTTGTCAGCCATTAGGTTAGCAGCAGAGCACTTTAGCCAGTGTGCCAAGTGGGACTGTTTCGCTAAGAAGATGCTTGGTACCTCTTAAAAATAGGCCTATGCAACATATGTACACATGTGCTTGATACAATTGATGAAAGAGCTGTAAGAGCCCCCAACAAAATATATTTTTAAATAGGCCTACATATTGTAATATTAAATAAAGAAGCCTGAAGAAGAATCAATGCATTTGAATTATAGTGCTGGCAATGAATATTAAAAATACCACAGACTGCCGAAAGGATAGACAAATTTGTTTTAGAAAAAGTACATCCAGAATGCTCCTTAGAAATGAGGATGGTGAGAATTCCTCTCACATACTTGGGACATGTTATCAGGAGAGGCCAGTGAGAATTCCTATCACATACTTGGGACATGTTATCAGGAGAGGCCAGTCCCTGGAAAAGGACATCATGCTTGCTAAAGTAGAAAGGCAGGGAAAAAGTGGACAGGATGGATTGACTCAGTGGCTGCAACAATGAGTCCAAATATAGCAACCATTACCGTATATACTGGAGTATAAGCCTGTCCTGAATATCAGCCGAGGCACCCAATTTTACCACAAAAATAGCATTAAAAATATGCTGAAAACCTTGGCTTATACACGAGTAGATACGTTATGAGGATGGTGTTGGGCAATGTCTCCTTCTGTTATGCACAAGGTCACGATGAGTCAGAGCTGACTCAATGGCACTAAATGAAAACAGCATAACAACATTTCAGCAAATATCTTCCATCCAGAACCAGACTTACCTGGACCCTTGGAATAACATGCCATCAATTGTCTGTCAATTTTTGTGTACTGTGGTGGTTTATGTGTTACTATGATGCTGGAAGCTATGTCATTGGTATTTCCAATGCCAGCAGGGTCAACCAAAGTGGACAGGTTTCAGCTGAGCTTTGCCTCCAATCCATAGAAAGGTGACCCCACAAAATGCTCCAATCACAGAACAAGATTATTGATCTTTAGGGCGCTGATGGCAGTATGGTTATCATTTGGTCTGCAATCTGCAAAGGAGGTAGTTCAAAACAACTAACAACTCCTTTGTGGAAAAGAAGGTTCTTTCTTCTATTGCAAACAGTTACAGCCGCAGAAACTCAAAAGGGAGGATCTACCCCATCTTATAAGGGTCAGCAGGAGTCGGCATCAAATCGATGGCAATGAAGGTTTATCTTTTGTCATTCACTGGGAAAATAAGTAAAATTTTGCTGAAGATCACCCCACAAAAATTATAGCAGTGCATTGACATGGAGTTTCCAGAGGTTTGGGCCAGATTCAGAAGAGGAAGTTTGGGACAGGATATCATTGCTGATGTCAGATGGAACTTGGTTGAAAGCAGAGGATACTAGAAATATATTTACCTGTGTTTTATTGATGATGCAAAGGCATTTAACTGTGTGGATCATAAAAGAATAGCCTTGAGAAGAATGAGAAATCAGAACATTTCATTGTGCTCATGCAGAACCTGTACGTGGCTCAAGAAACACTTGTGCAAACAGAAGAGAATACTGCATGTTTTAAAATCTGGAATAATGTGCATCAGAATTGTATCTTCTCACCATACTTCTTCAATCTTACACCGAGCATATCATTAGACACTCTGCATTATGGGAAGAAGAATGTGGCATCGGGATTGGAGGAAGGCTTATTAACAATCGTCAATATGCAGATGCAACCTTGCTTGCTGAAAGTGAGGGTGCCCTGAAGTACTTGCTGACATACATCAAGGTTTGCAGCCTTCACCATGGATTACAACTCAATGTAAAGAAGACCAAGATCCTCACAACTGGACCTATAGGTAACTGATGATAAATGGAGAAAAGGTGAAAGTTGTCAAGGGTTTCTCTTGTTTGGATCCACAATCAATGCTCATGGAAGCAGCAGCAGGTCAATCTGCTGCGCAAGAGCTCTGTAGAGTTGATTGAAAGGCAAAGATGCTACTTTGAGGACTAAGGTATGCCTGACCCAAGCCATGGTCTTTTCCATTGCCTCAAATGTGTGAAAGTTGGTCACTGAATAAGGAAGACTGAAGAAGAATTGTGCATATCATTTGCGGTGCTGGAAAAGCCTACTGAAAGTACCATGGGCTGCTAAGAGGACAAACCGACCTGTCTTAGAAGAAGTATGGCCAGGGTGCTCCTTAGAGGTAAGGTAGAAGGGCAGCAACACAGAGGCAGGCCCCTACGGAAAGGAACAGACAGTGGCCGCAACAATAGGCTGGAGCACAGGAACAACTGTGAGGAGGGCATAGGACAGGGAATGTTTCCTCCTGGGGTGCATGAGGTTGCTATGGGTCCGAAGCAACTGATGGCACATAATAAGAACAGGAAAAATATAGGGTTCACCCTGAGAACCTCATTTATACATTAAAAATATGACAAATGCTTTTAAGTTGTGTATATATATATATATATATATATATATTTCCTTACTTATATAAAATGCATGTTTTCATACTGTATAGTAGGAGTCTACAAGTAGAAATATTCTAAATAATATAGAATTAAAGATAGGACAAGGTTTAGATTAGCAATGAATTTTAAATTAATACATGATCTCTAATTTTCAGTTGGTAAATATATCCAAGGGATGCTTTATTAACTTTGACTGATGGACATATTGACTTCAAATCTCAACTTAGAAAAGTAAAGATATTTTCTACAAAGACACAAATAAATCATCTAAAGCAGAACTGGCCAATACTTTTAAAAATCTCTGATGCATAAGATGTCAGGAGCCCCAGTGGCACAGTGGTTCAAGTGCTAAGCTTCAAACTGAGAGGATAATAATTCATACGCCCCAGTTGCTCCTGCGGAGAATGATTTCGCAGTCAGTGTTCACAGTATTGCAGTCTTGGGGGCAGTTCTACCCGGATCTAAATGGTTGCTCTTTGTTGAAACTGTTTCAGTGACAGTGTATTTGGCTTGATTTTTGGTTTGCGTAAGATAGATGTAAACAATCTATTTTACATAAGACATTATCATACAAATATGATTTAATACAATAATTTACAGAGGGATTGCAAGCATTCTTAAATTTGATCGCATCAGAAATATGCTTACTTACCAGATATCTCCTCCAGGCACTGCTTAGCAGTCTTACTATATGATAAATCCATTTTAGTAGGACTGGTGCAAGAGTCAGCGGATGGTAAAGAGGTTCCTTCATTTTCTGAATGTGCTCTGGAAATAAGCAAGACAGGGGCAAAGAGAAATGACAGTTGCCAGCCACTTGCCATCAGTGTGGCCGCTCTCTCCAAGCTTCACAACAACTCCCCACCCTGCCCCAAACCAATCAACGTATCACACATTTTTATCAAGGAAAGTAAACACTTTTATATAACTGGGATGTTTTAGGATTGTCTAGCTATAGCATAATTTTATTACATTTATATACAATTCAAGGAAGGAAGGAAATGTTAAAACATCTTTCTTAGACTTTTTTACATTTAAATATTTCAAACTACTAAAAGCAGATTACATTTTGGGTCTACGACTAGGAAAGATCTTTCTTACTTTCTGTTTCATAGAAACTCTTGCCAAATTGTGTTGTGAAAACAACTAATAAAAGAATGAAATCTTAAAGTCATTTTTCTTGTGAAATCTTACTTTGAATAATTACATTTTCTGTATTGTTATAGTAATTTTTCTAATAATATCTTTGGCATTGTGCTTTTCAGAAAGATGAAATGGTAAACATGGTGTTTTATTCAAAATGCACATATGGCTTAAAATGCATTATTAAAAAAGCAAAATATGTGGAAAATAAGTACTGAATTTGTTCTCGGAAATGAAAGTGACTTTAATAGCTCAATTGTCAAAGATTTCAGAAATATCAAAGTCAATCAAAACGGAACTTCCATTTTCACAATTGCCTATTGCATGTTTTATCCCGGTTTGTGTTCATGCACGGGTGTGTATTTGTGGTTAACATGTGAAGGGTAAGGTACTCAGTGGAGGAACTTTGCATATTCCAATTTTACTTACGATTTCTTCCTTCACTCTTCAAAATGTACTTATATTTGATCCAACAAACTACATGCTTAAAAGCCCCAGCATGAACTGTTCAGAGACAGAAAGAGGCAAGCTAATGGAGTACAGTATGTTGGGCTGCTTTCTCTGTAGAATCGCATTTGTCCAGGAAAACCCAAGTTTCTTGTGCTCTGTTCAGTCCATGGCAAGTGATCACGAAATACTTCTCACTGACAAAGGAACTATTGAGAATAACTACAGAATATTTTCTGAATCATCTTTAAATTGTTTTATTTTCTATTTTATGAATTCTGGTTTTGAGATAAAACAGAAGATGGTCATTGATGGCAGAAACATTTGATACTTATTTCACAGATCTAAAGTCTCTAGAGAGCCTAGTGAGTTTAGAAGCGTTATATAGGAATTTCAGTACAAAGCTGCGCTTTGGCTTCCTTAATATTTTTTATTGTCTGATAGTATGATCTTATACAACCCTACCTTAAAACTAAGTATACGCACACTCTCTTCAAACTCACTGCCATGGAGACAATGCCAACCCATAGCAACCCTAAAGGACAGGGTAGAACTGCCCTTCTGAATTTCTAAGTCTGGAACTCTTTACAGGAGTAGAAAGCCCCATCTTTCTCCTCCAGAACACTGGTGGTTTTGAACTGCTGACCTAGTGGTTAGCAACCCAATACTTAAAAACTATGTCACCGGGGCTGCTCTTTAATAGTGACCCTATAGGACAGAGTAGAATTGCCATTTTGGGGTTTCTGAGGCTGTAGATCTTTATGACAGTAGAAAGCCTCATCTGTCTCCCATGAGTATATATTTGTAAGCATGCAGGTGTTTACTTGTGTTTGTGCCTAGAGATTTTGAAATGCTGACCTGCAGTTAGCAGCTTAGAGTATAGATCCAATCACAATGAGTTTGGTTTCGTTTGGAGACTATTAGAACTTAGCACCAAAGTCAGCAAAAAGTTCAATGCTGCCAAAAGTAGCAAACATTTTGGTCTTCACTTCACTTGATATAAAGACAGCAAACAAAAGTGTTAAATACTCTGCCCTCCATGGGACAATCCTACCTTGGTTGGCTTCTCTGATGAAAATTCCCTAGTTTGTTCTCCATTCCCACTAGATACTATTTTTTGTACTTCTGACCTTTAGCATTGCTGTAAGTTGGAATATACTCAATGACAAGGGCTTTGGCCAACAACTAAACTACGTGGTTCTGAGTGGTAAATAAAAGAGCATTGTTAAAGACTGAATAGCGTTCTGCCAAAATATATGTTGGGATCCTAATTCCTATATTTGTAGATGTCATCTTGTTTAGGAATCTGGTTTTCTTGTTATTTTAATAAGGCTATACAGAGCCTAGTGGCCCAGTCAGATAAGCATTGGATAGCGGAAAGTTTATGGGTTTAAACCCACCAGCCACTCCATGTGAGAAAGATGAGGCAATATGGTCCCAAAAGGTTTACAGCCTCAAAAATAGGGTTTCCATGAGTCAGAATTGATTTGATGGAACTGGGTTTTGTTTTGTGTTTGGGATATTAGTGTATGGTGAGTCACGAACCTAATTACTGCAAAGAAGTAGATTAAACACCAAAATAAGCACTCATCAAAGAACCCCAAGGACTCCGGGAAAAGATAAAAGCATATTCTCACAGAGCCGACAGAGAAAGAGGCTTCCCGAAGAGTCACTGCCTTGAATCCAGACTTCTAGCCTCATAACGGGGAAAATACTAATTTCTGCTACTTAAAAAATTAACTTTTGCTCTTTCTGTGACCGGTAATTAAGATAGAATTTGGTACTTGATGTGAGTTTCCCCTCATTGTTCTCCTCTCCTCAATCATTTTGTCTTGAACAGCAAAAGGAAGGGGAACAGAGAAAAAGACGTTGGACACCCTCAAAGCAATCTCCTAAACTCCCGCCAGTTTTCATTCTTCTCAATGACCTTGGTAGATTGAAGTCCCAGGCTTGCTTTAGTTATTATATACTCACATGTGAATTTCACACACATGCAACTATATAATCATAATCGTACATATATACTCATTTAAGATATGCATGACATATAACCATATATACAGCCCATATATAATCATATAAAATGTATATATACCCCAAAACTTTTCTCTGAATTTCAGGTGTTAACAATAACTGCCAAATTGATAGTCCCCCTTGAGTGTCACAAAATATCACCAACTCTTTGTTAAAGATTAAACTGTTCCCTCAAGGAAAGCATGTTGAGGACTCAACCCTTTACCTGAAAACATGACTGTTTTGAAAAGGGGCACGGGTAGCAAAAAAATTTTTACCCTGCGCACTACCAACTACACGTCTTTTACATTGAAGTTGTACCGAAAGAATGAACCTCAGGAGCGTATCATTGGTGGGAAAGCTGTACAGAAAGAAGCAGACGTGGTAGAACTGTGACTATATTAGACTGGGCTCTATCACTAGTTATTAAATTACGTGACCTTAAGCAAGTTGTGCCCCGCAAAATGATTATAAACTCAACTGTGGTGATTATCAGAACCCGGAAAGTGCATTCTTTTGAGGCATAATAATACAGAGACAATATTAAAATGTGGAGAATATACCGTATGTGATTTTCTGTGCAGTCTCTTTTCCCCCCTCTGGATGCTAGGCTCTCTCATATCCTCTGGTTTACCAAAATCTCTTCACATGTGTTTAAGTCCATGACAGTCTATTTTCTACCAGGCCACTGTACCTCTCGGACCTCCATCTTTGCTTTCTCCCCAAACCAAGGGCAATATATCCTCTGATGGTTTCAAAAGCCCTTTCTTACTTAAAGACGTTTAAATGAAAGTGGGTAGTGAGATCAGGGTCCTCAGGGAAGGCGGACTGGCTGTCTGCCAACGGGGCTTCTAGAACCTGCTGGGTGCCTTGGTGAACTGGCTCTGTGCCAGAGTTAGGCTACAGATCTGACGCCTCAGTCTCTGTGGATACATTCTGCAGAAGCTGAGTTACACTAAGTAGTTCACTGAGACTGTTGTTGAAAGTTGAATACCAAACAGCTCCTATTCGATAGCGGAAGGCTCTCAATAGTCACGGGAGCCAGAACGTCTGTGGCGACCTCTCAGTGATACAGATTCATTGCATCTGTAAGAAAATCTGAGTAGAGCAAAGAAATACTTGTAAAATGCTTTAGACGAAGCGAACCCTCAAAACAATAATCCGAAAAATAGGGAAAATTCACAAAAACTCAAAAGTGTTCCTCATATCTGTGACTACCTTTGTCAGTAGATGAATCTTAACACTTAATTCCATTTGCTAAACCTCTATCATAATTCCCATCTGAGAAACTCTTCCCTAAAATGTGGTTGCACTTGGATAGCTCAGATTTGGGGTGTTGTGGTGAGGAGCCTTTGCCTTTCAATTCCTAGTGATTGTATGTGTCAAACCTTGCCCATGCTGGGCCACATTAACAATTGTTGACATGCGTGCGTCCATGGGTTCAGTCAGTGTCAAGGCATCTCCTTGACAGTCTTCCTTTTGTTTGTTTAAAAGCGCATTTGTACCTATGCTGCCATCATCATTTTCTAAATATTTACTATTCAGTTCTTTTTACCTTCCCTCACCCCGCCCCACCCTTGTGACCCCTTGATAAATTATAAATTATTATTATTTTCATATCTTACATATTACTGCCGTCTCCCTTCCCCCACGGTTTCTGTAGTTCATCCCCCTGGGGATGGGGGGGGGGTGTTGTGTGGTTATGCATGGATCATTGCAATTGGCTCCCCCTTTCTCCCCACTGCTCCCCACCTTCCCCCTACCCTCCTGGTATTATTACTCCCATTTCTGTTCCTGGATTCCATCATGAGCTCTTATCTCTTATCTGTACCTGCGTACATGCTCTGGCCTAGACTGCAGTGAAAGGCAGGACTGGGGTCATGATAGTGGGGGGTGAGGAAGCCTCAAGGAACTATAGGAATAGTGTGTGTTTTATCTGTGCTATGCTGCGCCCTGGTTGATTCATCCCTTCCTTGTGACCCTTCTGTAAGGGATGTCCTGTTGTCTACAGATGCTTTTTGGGTTTCTGCCCCAACTAACCTCATTCTCAACAATATGTTTTTGATAGTTTGTTTTGGGTCTTCTGATGCCTGTTACCCAATCCTGTCAATCCTTCATGATCACACAGGCTGGTGTGCCTCTTCCATGTGAGCTTGTTGCTTCTCTGCTAGATGGCTGCTTGTTTAACTTCAATCCTTTAAGACTCCAGACACTATATCTTTTGATAGCTGAGCACCATCCGCTTTCATCACCACATTTTCTCATGCACCCGTTTTTGTCTTCGGTGATCATGCTGGGAGGGAGAGCATCACAGAATGCCAGGTTGTTAGAACAAAGTGTTCTTGTGTTGAGGCAGGGTTTGAGCAGAGGCCCAAAGTTTACCCACCACCTCAGTGTATTGCCTTATAAATATATATATATAGGTCAATCCCTCTATTTTTATGAATTAATATATTTACGTAAGCACACACCTATGTTTATACTTCTATCCATAGCTTTACTTCCTAGATCTTTCCTCTGTTTCCTTTTACCTTCCTCGTGCCCCACCATCACGCTCACTCTTCTTCTGCCTCTTAGTAATTCCTCTCAGCTAGACTGCTGTTGCTCCAACACCATCCGGATGTCTATGTGCTCCTTGTTGTTGATTTTAATCCCCTAGTTGTTCTCCTGTCTATGGTGCTGTTTGCTCAGCACTCCTTTACTCCACATCCTCCTCCCCCAAGTCCCTCTGGAACCGGGGCCCCCATTGCTTTCTCCTTGGGCTTGTTTCCCATGCCTGTCTTATTTTCATCTTTTTCTTGAATCCTCTTGCTTTTCCAAGCAGTATGTCCTTTCTAGTGACTAATCTTTTCTGAGAACATGTCACAATTATGTGAGACAAAATCTCGCCACCCTTGCTTCTACAGCTGTGCTTCTTTGAAGGCAAATGTGTTTCCTCTGGTAGTCTGTGGCACTTTCAAAATTTCTCACAAACACCAAAATTAAAATGTGGTAGTTCTTCCGTGGTCTTCCTTATTCACCGATCCGTTTTGACATGCACATTAGGACACTTACAATGAGATGGCCTGGGCCAGGTGTATCTTAGTTCTCCAAGTGAAATCTCTGTAATTCATTCTAAAGGCTGTAGTCTTTGATTTCCATCAGCATGTGCTTCAAGTCCTCATTGCTTTCAGGGTCGAGTGTGTCATTTGCATATCACAGGTTGTTAATAAACACTCCTCCAAATCTGATGCCAAATTCTCTTTCATATAGACACGTTTCTTGGATTATTTGCTTAGCATATAGGTCAAATAATTATAATGAAAGGAAAAACTCTGACACATAATTCCTCATCTTAAACCACGTAATAGTTCCCTGTTCTGTTCAAGTGACTGCCTCTTAGTCTATGTACAGTCTCAGCCTGAGCACAATTAAGTGTTCTGGGGTATCTATTCTTAGCAGTGTTATCCTTAGTTTTTTGTTTTGTTTTTATCATCCACACTATGGTATATGAGTTGATGGAATATGAGTAAACATGTTTATGCTGTTCTCTGTTTGCAATCATGATCTGATATCAGCTATGACAGATCTTGTTCCATGTCCTCATCTGAATTGAGTTTGGATTTCTAGTAGTTCCCTTTCAAAATCCTGCTGTAGCTATATTTTAATCATCTTAAACAAACTTTTACTTGCATGGGATATTAATGATGTTGGTAGATAATTTCTACCTTATTCTAATGGGCTGCCTTTCTTTAAAATGTGCACAAATATAAATCTTTCCAGTAGGTTAGCCAGGTAGCCGTCCCCTAAATTTCTTGGCCAAGATTAATAGTATTTCCAGTGTTGCATCAGTTTGTTGAAATAAGTTCATTTGTATTCAATCAATTCCTAGAACTTTGATTTTGTCTAATATCTTCAGTGTGGGTTGGATTGCTTCTTAATTCTTGATTATTTCTTTTTAAAATAGTTTTATGTCTACCAATTCTTTTTGGTTCACCAAGTTTGAATAGTCCTTTCAACTTCTTTTGAATGAAGGAAGCTTCGTTCGATATATTTCCCATAAAATCCTTCAATATTGCAAACTGAGGCTTTTTTTCTTCATTTCTTTCAGATTGAAATATGGTAAGCATGTTCTTCCTTTATTGCTTTCTAAATTGAGGTCTTTGTGCATTTCAATATAAACCTTTGTCTTGTAGAACTGCCCTCTGGAATATTCTATTCAGGTCTTCCATTTCATCATTTCTTCCATTTGCTTTAGAGAGAAAATTTCAAAATCTTATGTGACAACCATTTTGGTCTTTTCTTCCTTTCCTCTTTTTAATGGTCTTTTTCCTTCTTCACATCTGATGTTCTTGATGTCACTCCATAGCGCATTAAGTCATCTGTCACCAGTGTTCAATGAGTAAAATCTATTCTTGATATATTCTAAAAAGTCTGGTGGGATATACCCAAGGTTTTATTTTTGATCTTGTGAATTTAATTTTCTCCAACTTCAGCATGCATCTATGAGCAATTGATTGTGTGTTGTACATTCAGATGTAGCCTGGTTTAGGTTGATAATATTGAGCTTCTCTTTTGTCTCTTCCCACAGATGTAGTCAATTTAATCCTTGTGTGTTACATCTGACAAGGTCCACATGTAGAGCTGACATGTACGTTATTAAAGAAGGTATTGGCAATGATGAAGTTATTGCTCTTAAAAAACCCTATCATGCCATCTCCAGCTTCATTTCTATCACTAAAGCCATCTTTTTCAATTACTGTTCCTTCTTCTTTGTTTCCAACTATGTATTTCAATCAACAGTAAATATCAATGCATCCTGACTGCATGTTAGCTCAATTTCAGGGTGAAACATTGTTTAAATTCTTTCATCTTTCCATCACTATGTTTAGTGGTTAGTGTATAAATCTGAATACTAGTTAACTGGCTTTCTTTGTATGCTGATAAATATTATCTTATCACAGATAGCATTGCATTTCAAGATAGATCTTAAAATGTCCTTTTTGATGAAGAATGTGGCACCATTCCTCCTGCCTTTGTCATTCCCATCATAGTAAACCATAGGATTATCTTTTCAAAATTAACCAATACCAGTCCATTTCAGCCCACTAATGCCCAAGATATTGATCTTTACATGTTCCACTTCATTTTTAATGAATTTCAATGTTCCTATATTTATACTTGATACATTCCAAATGCCAATGATTAATCAGATGTTTGTCACTATTCGTCTCACTTTGAATAATATCCCACCAGTAAATGAAGGTCCCCAAAGCTTTATTCTGTACACGCCATTCTGTGCTCTCTCCTTGGAGAGAGCAGCTCTTCCCCAGTAGTATTTTGAGTGACTTGCAGCCTGTGGGGTTCAACTTCTGACACTCTATTTGACAATGGTCTGCTGTTATTAATAAGAGTTCCAGTGTATAATCCTGCAGAGATAGACAGCCTAGTCCTTCTTCATAGACTGTTCTTAGTCTGGAAGCTCTGCTAAATCCTACTCCCTACGGTGAGCCTATTGACATCTGAAATATTTCTGGCATAGCTTCCAGCATCACAGTTACACATACGCTAATATAGTGTGATTAATTGACAGGACGGAACAGTGGTGGCAATCTTGTCTTGGAAGCCCTTAGCTTTTCTACCGATGTCTCTTTGTTGACTTTGCAGTTTAAGTCACAAGGGCCAACTTACTTTCTCTTAACTTCAAGTTGTATGACGTATTTCCCATGATATTTTCTATATAAATTACTTACTTTTGCAGTGATCAAGGAAAGGAACTTGGATAAATTCAACTTCAAATTATTTTGAAAGTTATCAGGGCCCTTTTGATTATAACTGATTCCAAGCTTAGGGCAAGGAAAGTACAAGAGCAGTCTAAAATTCCTTGTGTCTCACAGAGAAAAGTCCTCAAAGATCGATGGGGAATAGCAAAAGGATGCAGACACTAGCATCAAGAGACCCACAGGACCAAATCTGGAAAATCAGGAAAAAATGTAAAATGCTATCAATGATTATAACTCCTGTAATAAAGTAAAAAATAAAGACTCGTCAATATCTAGCAGATTCTGGTTTGTGGATCCCCCATGTAGGAGGAATATAACGGTAGAAACGTGCTCTGTAGAGTTTTCAACAGCTGATTAATCAGAAGTGGGTGGCTAGAACTTCCTCTTAAGACAGCTCTCGGTGGACTTGACCTAACCTTCTAAGGTGGCAGCTGAGCATATTAGCCAGTTGCTCTATCCAGGGACTCGCCACTAGGGTGCACAAGACAATCCATGAATAAATAATGAGGAGGAGAGAAATAGCTTTCTTAAGATAGCACACCAATTAGTAAATCATATGGAAGCACCAGAATGGATACTTTGTAACATCAATGGATACTGAACTGCACATGCCAATAGATCATGGCATCTTTGCAGCCTCAAATGTCTTCCCACAAAATAATACAAAATACAAATGGCAGAAAAGTTCATTTAGAGTGGAAAATCCTTGCACATCCATCTTAACCGAATGATCAAATTTAACACCATCGAACCTGGAAAATGATGACATTCTATCACAACTGAAAAGATTGAGAAGAGCGGAGTATCATTTTGGTGATATTCCAGAAGAACAACAGTAAAAGTGCAATGTGAGTCTAATCATAAGGAAATAGCAGACAAACCCAAATTAGGAAACATTTTATAAGCTGCTTGACCTTTAAAGTGCTAATGTTACACAAGTTAAGCAAAGGCTGAATAGCTGTTGTAGAAATTACAAAGAGATAACAGCTGGGTACCACATGTCAAGCTGGATTACGAAAAGTGATACTTTTGAAACAGCGATGGAACATGAATAAGGTCCCCTGTTGCTTCAGGTAAAGATTATGCTAGCTTGAATTTTCTGTAAGTTCAAAATTACTTCTAGTTTTCTGAAAATAAAATATGAACAGGAGAAATAGCAATGACAAGCGTATGACTGAACAACCTGGCAGTGAACCTTGCAAATCTAGAACAGAGAATGTCATTCATCAAATGTCTCTGCTGAGAGAATGCCTACTCATACTAGCAGCCAAAGAACAGTTTCTCTTCCTAACAGGGTCTGGGTTTCCACCCGAAAACACTGCCGTGGGAAGGAATTTAAAGTCTGCACAGTGCCCAGCTATCTATCACGCCGAGGGAGAGACTAGCTTGCAAGGCAAGAATTCAATAAGCTTGTAGTTTGTGTTGATGACCAATTATGTGCAGTTCACATAAAATCACAATTGCAATATAATCTGTAACAGTAGCTGGAGGGCTTACAGAGGCTTTATCTGCATGATGAGCATAAACTCCACATTGCAATCTTTGTAAATTCAGAGTTCCTCCTACTCAATCTACTGGTCCAGCAAACAAACTAAACTTAAAAACATGTAAGTAAGCATTTTCACAAACACTCTGTGTTCTTTGCCTCTCTGAACACTTGTACAATCAAGTGTCAATTTCCCATACCTGCCAAGGCAACTCGGGAATTTCACTCAAAACTATACAGAATCAAAATCTCTTTTGAGGAGCAAAGATGTTACTGTCTAAGATATATTTTACGATAGAATAAGAAAGAAAGCCTCTGAGTTCAGTCTTCCTGGACCTAATTTTACAAATCAGGCATGTTTGCTACCTATGCTGCAGTAACATAAATAACGAAAGTGCGTAGCTTTAAAGAACGAAGTTTATTTTCTCACAGTTCTGAAGGATGGACGTCCGAATGGGGTGATAACCTTGTTGACGTCTATGAACCACTGTTCTAGTTTCTGATCTCTGACAGCACCCTTGTGGCTCCTGTGCTTGCAGGTGGGTCCTAACAGTTGGTTTGTCCTCCCTTGTGCTCTTTTAAAAATAACTTAGAAATTAGGTTTAGGATTACTCTAAACTGAAATGGCTTTATTTAATATGAAATGCTTTATTTCCAGACAGAATCACAAGACAAGTACAGTGGTTAGGATTGCATCCTTGAATTGGGGAGAATGGAGTTCAATTTATAATATCAAGTATACATATAGACACTCTCCAACTTATCTTCTAATCAGTGGGCTTACGAAGCATGATTATTCTCTACTCTCTATAACAGTGTCGTGCCTTATCTAAGATTGTTTGGCTTTTGCATTGTTTGGTTTTGCTTTTGTGAAATGCTTACATTGATGATTCTGCTCCCTATGCTGCTAGGCCAAGCCATTTGGGGCAATGACTGCTTATGGTTGCAAAATAAGGAAGTGAACATAGGTTTCAAAATAGAAGGTTTTAAATCTGATTTTTAACTATTTAAAATTTAATTGAGGATAGTTATTAAAAACCCTAAGGGATACAAAAGCAATTAAGTGTGTCTCCTTTCTCTAATTAACCAGTCACTTTACCATTTTACAACACATGCCTTTGCAAATATGGGGACTAGAGTGATAGTCATCAATGGAAAAACAATGGAAGAAAACTGTGTATGGAAACAGGAGAGGCAATGAAGACCTCACACATATTTGCCGCTCCTTGAGAATGAAAATAATATGAAAAACAAAACCATAGCACAAAGAAACTTCCCAGGAGAAATACAGCATGAAGGATGGACTCTCCAAAGTGAAATGAAGCATTTGCTTCTTCGTTTTCCCTTCCTCATTCCCCCCCCCACTTTTATTTTTCTTTACTCCACTGTTCTTCCTTTTCATGTGTTGTCGCTGCATGCTGTTCAGTTGATCATAAAAAACAAAACACTGCTGTGGAGTCCACTGCTTCTGACAGCAGCCCGTTAAAGCCGAGTCCAACTTCCCTAAGGGTTTCCGTGGCTGTGATCCTTTGGGAAGTCGCCTGTCGCATTTTCCTCCATGGGCAGCTGGTGAGGTCAAGCTTTTGCTTAGTAGCTGAGTGTCTTGGACACTATACCACCAGCACTCATTAAAAGCCACACTATGTGTCATGGTGTGGATTCTGACTCATAGCAACACTATACAACAGAGTAGAATTTCTGGTAGATTTTCAGGGGCTATGACATTCAGGGGAGCAGGTAAGTAGGTCTTTTCTCCATGTGTAGGGCTCAGCAGACGAATTTTAATGTATCAGCCTATAATTGGGACAGCTCCTTTAAGTTTGAGGAAAGCTACCTCTGATAGTCAATTTCTTCTACACCAAGTCACTGAACCTAGTTTATCCCACAGTAACCTCTCAGGGCAATCCCATTGCACACACTGAAGATACAGTAATTTTCCTGATATTGCTCCCTCCACCCCACATACAGAGTCCAAGGGCCTGACATCAAAGGCATTCTGCTGCAGTTGAACTGCAATCCATTCTCAGGACTTTATTTCCCATTACCCTAACTCATATCATTAACTTCCAAGAAAACGGACTTACTTGATGACAACCCTATATATCTTATTTTACTTGTTTAGAAGATGGATTAAGCTTTACATTGTCCCTTCCTGCCTCTCTCATCTCTACATGTCCAAATCCTATGTATCATTCAGAATGGAGCTAAAGTGCCTCTTTTGCTGATCCTAACAGATAGAAGTTATTTTTTCACTTTTTTGAAGTCTGACTGAATCGAATCAGGTTCATTTAGAGGAAACCCTATCCTTCTGGCTTCACTATGTAGCTATTTTGAGCCAGCTTATTGCCTACTACAAAGGGAAAGAAAATGAGATCAGAAAGTGGATCAGTGCAATGGTTCATTCTTTCCTTGATTCTTAATGTATAGCAACCATTCAATATGTATTTACAGAATAAAATAATAAGTGAAAGGGCATTCGGAAGAGGAGGCTTGATTTCATTCTTCAAATATTTTAAAGCTGTGTATATTTCAATTGAACACTTCTACTTATATGAGGAGCCCTAGGGGCACATTATACTTTCTTTTGTCTTCTTGAATGGCTCTTTATAATCTCCCACTCTGCTCCTTTATATCATCATTTCTTTCACCTGAGCTACTCCATGGTTCAAGAGCAAGTTTCAGAGTCTTTTTCTCTGTTCTTTCTTTCTTTTTAATAACTGGTTAGTTTCTTCATGTCTGATGTCCTTGAGGCCAATCCACGACTCAGCTGGTTCTCAGTCACAAGTGTTTAATACATCGAACCTGTTACTGAAATAGTTTCCAAATTGGAGTGGGATATCCTCAAGGTCAATAGCCATCCTGGCAGCACAGTGGGCACGCGTTGGGCTGCTCACTCCACGGTCATCAGGTGGAAGCCACCAGTGGCTCCAAGGGAGAAAGCAGGGCTGTCCACTCCCAGAGAGGGTGATGGTCTCACAAATGCACAAGCACACAAGGCCTGCTCTGGCCTAGAAGACCACCCTGAGCTGCCTCAGTGGAAGTGAGTTCAGAGATTTTGAATTCTTAAGGTCTTTCTCTGACTCTTATGGGTCAGTTATCCCACCCACCCACCCCTCGCCCCCCAACTTTTTAACTTGCATAGGAGCAATGTGTGGTCTGTCCTACAGTTGACTCCTGGCAGTGTCAGACTAAAAAGTAATATTAAGCTTCTCCGTCCATTATTTCCATATAAGCGTTCAATTCGTTCCCCATGTATTTCACCTAATTAAGACTCAAAGTCTGAGGGAGCATGGAGATTCCAGCCTAGACAACCTTTCCTCTAGAGTCCTGTCTCAGCCATGATACATTGTTGTTTCTGAAGGACGGTTAAGCAAACCACTTTATAGCCTGTTTTCTTTACTTCTTGGCTACATCATCTCACTTCAACAACCTTCTCTTTCAACATAATAAGCAGACATTGAGTATAGTTAGGGAATTTCCCAAGGTCACACAATCAGTATCTCGTGGGGCAGAGGTTAGAGTTAGTCCAGGATGTTGGTACCAATGTTACGTTACCAAATTACCTCAATTTGTATTCACTGGATACTTTACTATAAACAAAATAAGTAAATGAATATGATACTATTTATCGAAAGAAGCCTGCTGAGTTGGGAGAGGCGTGCCTTTTGCTTGTTTTTTTTTTGCTTGTTATATTTCAAACGGAATATATTTGAGATCTCCAAATTTGTTGAGTGTCACATAGTTTAAACTTCATACATTATTTTCTTATGATATTTAAATGTGGGTTATGATTTTGATATCCTAAATTCTGTTTTGTCAGATGCAGACCTCAAGCAGAAAGAGCTGCAAGTTCTCATCTGATCCAAGTACAAAGACTTTCAATATGTTTTGATACTGTAGTTTAAATCCTAAGACATAACTAAAGTGTACCAAGAGTTTAAATGTAACACTTTCATTTTGGTGAGTAGATCAAGTTTCAAAAAAACAATTAAGCTTTTTTATTCCATGTGGTTATTTATGATTATTTTCTTTCTTAAAAAAAACATACAACTTTAATATAACGTTTAACTCTATAACCATTACAGTTTCTTGGTTGTAGTAGATCCTGCTTCCTGCTCAGAAGTCCCATTCCTCTTACTGAACTGCCACAAGGATGGCAATGGGGCAAATGTGATTGCTTACTCTGCCCCTCCTCATTGAGCAACCAGGAGATAAAATTGGGGACACAACAATCACTGTTTTAAGCAATTATAATCATAGCTATGATTGTTTTAACCAATAATAATTATAGTTATAATCAGTTAAAACAAGTCACAGACCAACAGATAAAAGGTGTCATTCTTACAACTATGTAAGGAGGTTTCATGTTTTAAGACATTGCACGTATGCTATAGCTTTATAGTGTACAAAAATTAAAATGAAATATAAAATAAAATGAATAAATAAAACATAAAAGTAAATGAGATATGTAAGTTGCTTGTATCTAGTAAAATATTCCTATCTATGGATAACTAATATAAATTTAAAGTTGGGAAAACAGGACCTTAAAAACATTTACAATCTAATGAGTATTTACAATACATCACAATATAATGAACACTTTATGTGCATTATATCTATTAATCTTCCCAACTCTTCAAGGTGTATATAATTATTCCCACTTGAAAAATGAGAAAAATGAAGCTAAATGACATTAAACACCTTGGCCAAAGTCATGTAGCAGCTAAGTAGCATGGTGGGAATGAAGTCTTTTTCGTTCCAGAGTCTGAGCTCGAAACCACTCTGTGATATTTTCTTCTAAAGGGGCCAAGAAGAATACCTGTAAATGCTTGTAAAACTGGAAATTATTTTAAAAGACTAGCGACCACGACACTAATTGTAACAAACAAAAGAGAAAGCCATGACCCCTGGGTTGCACCTTGCCTGTGTTCACAAATGGTCTCTGTTCACTAACCTTTGGGAAGCCTCCATCTCTGAGAGTACACGGGTCCCAGAGACGGAATAAGGCTAGATCACATCGGAAGTTTTCTTGTAAACACCCCCACACACACACACCTACCAAATCATATGCCTGTATCTTCAGTGTGAAACATTGTTCCAGAATGGCTGTATAAACACCACTCTAGCAACTTTCCTTATTAGACTGTGATTATGCAGCTGTATAAACGTGTTCGCCACCCTGCACAGAGAGCCGCAGCCTTACCTATAAATGAACGGAGCCACGGTGGCAGTGTTCGGATGACTATGCTGCTGCTGCTGAGGAAGCTGGACAGCACCATTCCCTGTGCTCTGCCCACTGTGGTGTGCAAGGGCCGTGGGGCAGGCCCCAGGGGGAGAAGCGTGGCCAGTCTCCCGTCCCTCAAAGGGAGAGGGGCAGCTGGGTGTGCTTGCTTTCTCCGTGGTTACAGGCTTAGGTATGGACTGGGAAGGGTTCCCCTTGGTAGTCCTGTATTTTTCAGACTCTTTGCTTGTTGTGCTTCCAGGTGAAACGGTTTGCTTTGCTGTTGGCACCTTGGAGCTTGGTTTTGGAATTCCACTCGAAGATGGGATTAAGCTTTCCTTTTTGCCTGTGGTCGTCTTGCTGCCCTTTGGGATCAAGCTTGCAATTTTAGAGGTCTTTTTCGGAGCTGTCTCGGTCACCTGCTCCTTCTCTTCCTTGACTGCTTTCTCAGTGCAAACTTTATGTTTGTCCCTGTTCTTTTCCTCTTTCTCCTTTGGCTGTAGCAAGGACTTCTTATTGCTGAGATTTTTGCTTCCAGCTTTCGGTGGGGCCAATTTAGGCGATACTTTGGGACTGCTATTTGTCGAGCCACTGCTAGTCAGACCACAGTTAAAACCTTCCATTTCACCAGATTCTGAAAAGGCGTCCTCATCCTTCCCACCATCACTGGGACCTGAATTGGGGGGCTGTGGGGGACGTAATGCAGTCCGTGCATTGACTAGTTTGAATTTTTCCAGCATAGATTTCTGTCCTGAGGGAGCTGCTTTGACCCCTTCGGTGGCCGGTGGCTTCAATCTCTCTGAAGAAGGAGTAGGCGAGGTGGCTGGACTTGACTGCTTCACGCTCAGCATGGTAGAGGTGGCGCTGTGCTTAACATTCATGGACTTGCTCCGCCAGGGCTTGCTGGCACTAGGAGAAGGGATGGCCGAGGCAGGGGGCTGCCCAGAATTGCTGGGAGGCTGCATATTGCCATTTACACCTGAAGATAGTGGAGGTCCTTTGGAGGAATCTGAACAGTTAGAGAAAGAAGAGGGGGAAAAAGAGAGAAAAAGAAAATGATGATTCGTTTTGATCATTTTTATTTCCCCACGAACTGTTTCTTAACTGCAGAGGCATAAAAACATCTTTCATCTGAGCGGAAACACATATGCTGCCTGACATCAATCAGTTTGGTGCTGTGATTAATTTATGTACCATATAACAAAGACAAAGACAGCCCGAGAGACATTTTTTCCACCTCCCTAAAATAACTGAGTCAACAGGCTCTGCTAGCCAGAAATAACCAAGAGGAGGTAAATCCCATTCTTCCCCTACGCGGCCTTCCATACTGCTTTGTGGAAGAAGTTTGCTTCATAAGGACTACTGAGACACTGCTTTTAGTCACAGGGAGATTTTCCTGTGGTGATTGAATTTAATATGCTTATGAGGCATAGTTTAGTTTTCTGTTAATTTTAAAATGTTTTATTTGTATACAGCAATAATTAAAATGTATATTATGTGTCAAATAATCTACCAAGCATACATATAAATTAATCCTTACAAATCATAATATAACAAAATAATAAAGTATAACCAGTTGTATATAACACCGTTGAACTTTGAACAACTTGGGTTTGAGCGTGGGGGCCCCACTTACAAGCAGATATTTTTTTCTATTGCTAGTGTGGTGAATGCCATTGTGGCAAATACCCACTTCTTATGCCTGTGACGACAGTGTCCTCTGCATGGGCTCTTCATTTCCTCAGTCATGGGGATGGGGAGATGAGTGTCTAGCAACTTCTATGCACCTAAGCAACTATACTGGTCATCATTAAGTGGAACTATGCAGATCAAATATAGGTTGTTCAAGGTCTGGCTGTATATATTATACATGACATACATGAATCCATATAAACCCTATATGTACTACATGATCATTTTACAGATGAAAAACTATGACAAAGTATGACTGAATAACTTGCTACGTCACACAGTCTGTTACTGGCCTGATTTCAGAGCCTATGTTGTTAACCAATATATCCATTGCCTCCTGTAGTGATTTGATCAAACTTTATATTTCAACACAAAATCAAACTCTTATTGAGAGTCAAAGGTAGATAAATCCTTTAGTTAAATGAGTACCTAACAATACACTCATGCTTGTTCATTTCCATTTAGAATCACATTATAAGATGATTTTTTTTATCATGGTTCTAGCATTAATTAACATTTGGTTACAAATCTTATGTTTAAGAAGGAGTAAGTAAATCAAAGAGTGGGTTTTATAACATGATATAGAACCAAACACCATTGCCTTCATTGGGAAAGACTGGTATAGAATGAAAAAGAACTGATCTTGGCATTATAATATCTTGATTTGAATACTGACATTTGGGAACTGTGCAATTTGGGCCATCATTTCACCTAATCAATAATTTTATCAATCAGTGTGTCTCTTTATCTCATCTTTTAATTTGGAGCAAAATGGATCGTCAAGTAATATAGTTAATAAACTGCTAGTTAATATACATTAACAGGTTGATGCAAAGATATTTTTGATAAAACACTCAATAGAAGTATTTTATAAAGAATCTTTTTCTAACAGTTATATTGGCATATAATTCACATATAAATGAATAGTTCAATCACATCAAGAAAAGTTGTACAATCATTACCGCAATAAGTTTTAGAACATATCTTCATTCTTGTTTTCACTGTTATTAGCTCCTCATTTCCCTCCAACCTCCTCCTGTCATATCTCCAAGGGACCATTATTAAGCTGGTTACTGTCCCTAGATTTTCCTATCCAGGATTTCATATACAAAGAAGCATTACAAAACAAACAAAACAAGAATAACAGAGTAAAACAGATTACAAACCTTGATTGAGAAGAAAGCAGAAAATATGAAAAACTAGAGCAAACTTAAATGGATCACAGGGAGCTCAAATGGCAGGGTGCTAAATTTTTACTTAACTGCATCTGCAGCAATCCACTCTCCAATACATTTCACATGTTAGCAAGGCTATTCACTTTCCAGGTCTGTGGCCCCAAGGGATTCCCCACAGTCTCAATCCATGTGTATCCACCCACCCCCTTTATTTTAAATGGGAATAGCTTTAAGATATATCAAAAGGAAGATCAATGATAAAATATTACATTTTGACCTATGTCTGCCATACTCAACTTTACAATGCTCTCTGTCAGACAAGGCTGTTCAACTATTCAACTGTGATGGGAGGGGATTCACTGGACGCTCAATCCATGCGTGGACTTGGAAATCGGCTTTTGGGTTTACATTGTCATCCACAGCCTTCTACAAACCAGGTGTTCACACTTTAAGCTCTGATGCCAATTCCTCCTTTAGATGTAGATTATATTACTTATAATCATTGGATCACACAGGCTGCTGTGTTTCTTCTATGTGGGTTTAGTTGAGGCCTAACTCATATATCCTTATAAAAATTTTAAAATGGAGCTAATTGAATTTGATTATATATTCGCATATTCTAAGCTATCAAACTTTTAAAATGTTTTCTTCACAAAAGCCAAAATATGTAAAAACAATATAGGATCAAGCCAATTGGTATGGAACACTAGTCTGAACTAACTTTCATAACAGAAAATTGAGACTCACCCACAAAAAGGAAATGAGAAAGAATTTAGAGATAAGAAAATAAGTCAACGTTTCAGTTTAATGATGAGTGTGGCAGGTTTTACTTTTTTGAAAATAATTTTGCTTAAACTATAAAAAATGAAATATTTATATGAACAATAATATTTTAGACTAGCCTTTAAAACTTCTCATTTTCCTTTAGCAAAACCTATATACTGAGTTAGTTTCAATTAAGGGGGCCTTTCCGGTCATAATGCTTATGTGACATCGTATAATTCTAGACCTCAGATGCCAGTAGCTACAATCCCATTTTGGAGAGCATTGTCAGCTAATGAGTAGAATAGGATGAGCTTAAGACCTGACACCTTAGTAGAGGGTGTAAATCAGGGGACACTTTTTGTTGAATGGGCATCCTGGTTACTGCTACCTGTAATGGATGTAAGACATGATATGCTACAGCTGAAAGGGGAGAACTGCTTTCCCAGTGTCCTGGGGGAAAGCCTGGCTGATTAAGATTAGCAGGAGGCCAATGCCTACTGGAACCATGCTGCCAGAGGCCCCACGCCACATGTGCACAAATAAGACACAGTCCAGGGGTGGAGTATAGGTTATTGTATTTGGATATTTAAAAGGTGAAGGATTATATGTTAATGTGATTGCACTAGGAATACTTAAGGGAAATATCACCCAATGACTTTTCCCTGCATGGGTCCTATAAGAAGTAGGGCGAGATACTAAGAGGATTTGCTGTGAATGATTATAAACAGGTTTCCATTCCATCTGCTGTGCATAAAATTAGTCCTCTGAGAAGCAGGGGATGAGAACTCATCACCTCACCAGCAAGAGCCAGGAGTGGAACATGTCCTCTGGACCTAGGATTTGGACAGAACGGCATGAGGGAGCATATTCAAGGGAGGGGCAGGGAGAAATGGAGCTGAACACCACCCTGGAGGAGTTCAGCATCTGTGCATCCTCAATCCTTGGGACCAGTCTGGGATTGATTCTTCTAAGAGACGGTCACCGCAAATGCAATCTAAATTAAAATTCTAACCACTTACACGGCACAGCTGATGTTTTATACACCATAAAATGACAAACTGGTATTTTCCCATTGTCTATGTAAAGTTTTCAGTTGTGTCCATGCCTGTGACTACATGAAGATATTTGTTAGGTTCATATCTAAACATAATGGTATTCTGAAAAACAACGGAGTATTGACTAATTTAAGAGAAGCAAACACAGCAGGCTTCCAGAGCTCCAGTGGCTAAAATATCTTTATTCCCTGTGAATGGGTTTCAGCCTTTGCCAAGTATCTAGATAATGAGTGGTGAATAATTTGAAATTTATATCCCACATAAAGCTCTTAAGGGAATGTTAATACTTCATCAAAATTTGAATGGCTCAAGCACATTGATTAAATACTGGGATGAGTGCCTACCAACCAAGTGTATCTCCAGATTTATTTCTACTTTGGTCTCATCTCACCTATTCTGAAAAAAACAAAAAAGTCTTTACCTGAAATCCTATTTCTGATCATCGTAGCATCAATTATGTAATTGGGGGCTGCTCTACATCTTTTCCATACCATTTTTTCTTCCTGTATTACTATCATCACAATATTGAAATTATCATTTCCTCCACTGCGTGGTCTATTCCTTGAAAGCACAGATCATGTCTATAGTACAGAGTTTTATATGTAACATATAATGTAATAGTTACCAATACTTACAGATTACTCTTCACAAAGAAGTCTGTAAACTCACGATCTTATCTGGTTGTCCAAAGATAGTTCCCTTTTTGCGTACTGATACTCCCAGATCAAAGTGTGTTGGGAGCAAGTAATGAAGTGCATTCGAGTTTTGGTGATGTTGGTGGACTAATGAAATGACCAAGCAATGGCCTACACATATTGAGAATATTTAGGTGTACACCTTCACTGAAGGTTTTGGGCTGTGTATCACTTGCCTAAAAAGAATATATTTTATATGCAATTGTTGCAACAGGGTAACCATTGGGCTGCGAATAGTGTTGGTGTTAGATATTTGTTTTCTATTTATTCGCCTCTCACAATCTCATTCAATCACAGACCCTTGACACCTTAGAGTTCACAGGTTATGCTACAAAGACTATGCTTTACTTTGTATTTAAACCTTGCTTGTGTATGTTAGACCCCTTGAAAGTAGGCTCGTGTTGATGTTTAGGGCGTTCTTAGGCTACAATGTCATCATTCATGGGTTAGGAGAACTACAGGTACAAAAGCAGTGTCTGTTCTCTTCATGTACTTAATAGTGCTCTGGAATACTTTTAAATTATAGAGGTAAAATGAATAAACACGCAAAATGCACCTTTTCCTTAAAGTATCTTACATTCATTTTCTTTGGCTTAAATCACTCCTAAATCCAATACTTTATATTCTATCAAGAGCCTCTACTGCCTAAAGAAGAAACATTTGTTAATCACTTTATACCAGCACCCCATTTATTAGCCATTAAAAAATTGGTTGCCACCATGATTATCCATAGTAAACCCATTTGTGTCATAGCAGAAGGATGTTCTACAGAATTTTTTTTTGGGGGGGGGGATATTTTTCAGAACTAGAGTACCAAGCAATTCTTCCTAAACACCACTTGGTAAAACTAAAGCTCAAAACTTTTGGTTAGGATGCAATATGCTATGTGTTTGTACTATCCATATCCTTGATAGTCAATCTCTTGGGTAGTGAAAAGATCATAAATCTTTACATAACTGACTCACTGAACCGACCCATTTCTGACTCCTTGCTACCCTACAGAACAGCACAGAATTTACCCTATGGTTTCTGGAAGTGTAAATCTTTATGGGAAAAGACAGCCTCATCTTTCTTCCGTGGCAGACAATTAACTAAATATTTAATTCAATCTTTTCAGCAACTCTATGATTTTTATTATTAATCTTCCCTGTTTTACATAAAGATGAGTTAAATGAGATGAAAGAATGAACATTTATAGAATTTTGTAAAGAATTAATAACTTTTTCTTATTTGCATGTTTAAATATGTACATGCATATACAAGGGATACACAGTTGGAGAAACAGGGTCCTCCCAATATCAAAGGCTATTCTGCTGGGCTTGTGAAGAGAAGCAGAGTGTCATCAAATGAATTAATTCTAACACATTGACTTTAAGCATTATTTGCTATGTTTCCTATTCTACGGTGAGCAACACAGTATTCATGACTAATGCCTATAACAATGTTGTTGCTTCTGGAATAATAGTGTTTGCCTTCTTTGCTCTTGAGTGGATTTCAGCTCATGAGGACCTCATGTGTGTCTAGAATAACTTCTTAAGATTTATCTACCTCCACCACACCGAGGCAAAACACTAAGTGCGTGCAACAGAACAGCAAGGGGAGCAGAGCAAGGAAGTCCTGAGGGAATACCAAAAATAGACTTTGGGGTCAGGGCATGGCACCCCATTAGACTCAACCAGAAAACACTCCTAAAGATAAACAAACAGATCTTGAACTATTTACAGGCTTTTCTCTTTTTTTTGTCACAGGTTTTTGTTGTTGTTTTGTTTTGCTTTGTTTTGCTCTGTCATGTTTTTGTGCATATTATTATCTCTTCAGGTCAATCTAGTTAAGATAGGCTGGATAAACAATCTAGAGAAGAAAAAAAGAGACTGATGGTTCTGGGGAGACATGGGAGATAGGGAGGTGGGGGAAAGGAAGTGGTGTTAAAAAACCCAGGGTCAAGGGAACAAGTGATCCAAAATCAGTGGCAAGGTGGGTATAAGAGGCCTTGTGTTGCTTGATCAAGGGCAATGTAATCAAGAGGATTTACTGAAACCCAAATGAAGGCTGAGCATGATAGTAGGACAAGAGGAAAGTAAAAGGAAATAGAGGAAAGAACTAGG
>NW_022103898.1:53417917-53426431 GCF_000313985.2 Echinops telfairi
TAAGTACATGCCTGTATTCAGACCTCTATAAATGCCCTTTGCCTCCTAGTTCTTTCCTCTATTTCCTTTTACTTTCCTCTTGCCCTTTTACTATCATGTTCAGTGTTCATTCGGGTTGTGGTAATTTCTCGAAGCTACATTGCCCTTGATCCAGTCCCACCAGGCATCCTAAGCCCTCCTCACCATCAATTTTAGATCACTGTTGTTCCCCTGTCCCTGGGTTTGTTGATACCCCACTTCCTTTCCCCTGCTTACCCATCTCCCATGTCCCCCAGGAACCACTGGTCTTGTTGTTTTCTCCTCTAGGTTGTTTATCCTACCTATCTTATCTAGATAGACATGAAGAGACAATAATAAGCACAAAAACAAGAAAGAGCAAAACAAAACAAAAAAAGAAAACAGAAGAACAGCAAAATAACCCTGATAAAAAACAAAAGCCTATAAATAGTTTCAGGTCTGTTTGTTGACCTTTAAGAGTGTTTACCAGTCAAGTATGATGGGGTGCCACGGCCTGGCCCCAAAGTCTATTTTTGGTATTCCTTGGAGACTTCGTTGCTTTGCTCCCTTGCTGCTCTATTCCATGCCCTTAGTGTTTTGCCCTAGTGTGGTGGGGTCAGATTGGGCACAATTCCCACACTGACCACACTTGTTTTTTGAGGTGCCTCTGGGTGGGTCTGAACTGTCGGTCATTCAGCCAATAGTTGAAAGTTTACATGTTTATTCTTCCGTGAAAAGAACAAAATTAACTCATGGCTGATGGCTTGATTAAGACTCCTGGCAACCGTATATGGGGTTTCCAATGATGTAAATCTATATGGGAGCAGATGGCCTCTTCTTTCTCCCTTGGAGTAGCTGGTGAATTTGAACCACCAACCTTGTGTTTATTAGTCCAATACTTTCCATAGAATACCATGAGGACCTCTGAAGAGATGTGAAGGTCTGATAGTGCTAATTCATTTTTGTGTGTGTAAAATGAAGCTTGAAGAGCCTGAGCAACTTACACAAATATGCACAGCTAGTGAGTGTTATATGGTACAGTCAGGAGTTAAGCCAAAGTAATCTAATTATGGAGCCCAGGCTCGATACTTGTCTTAGAATGTCTAACATCCTAAGTGTTTAATACAGTAGCTCAAAACGTGACTGTCCACATCGGTCACCAGGGTTTGTAGTAATTATAGACTGTGATTAGGCAGACCTGTGGTGGGTCCCGAAATTCTGCATTCCTACCAAGTTTATTCCTACATGATGACTATGCTGCTGGTTACAGGTCATGTTCGGTATACATATGTCAACAGAGTCACAAATCACAGCAACTGCTGAAACTGGCGAAGCCTTTAAAATATTCCACGGCTGTGCAAGCTTATCTTCTTCACTCTGAACTTCCGGAACTGTGGCCAGCCCTGAATTCCTCTGGATGCTTGGTAGTTTGTAGATCCACCAGCTTTCCTTAACGTCCTTTCACTGATTACATTCACTGCACATGCAATGTTTTTGAAAGCTATGGATATGCAAGTAGATTCACAAGGCAGGGGAATCCCACCATTTGGTACCTATGGAAGGTGAGGTAGTTAGTTTATTGTGCCAATCTGGCCAATAAACACAAGTGGATTTAATTGAAGGGCAGAAGGATAAATGGCTCAGTGAGCCTTGCCTTTCTAGTTTTCGGGTCTCTTGATTTCTGGTGGTTGGACCAGGGTGCAGCTGCCTTAGCCAGTTCCCTGCTCACTTCCAGCAAGACATTTCTGAGAAGAAGCCGCATGGACCTACCCCGATGCAGCCCTGGGTGCCGGAGCAGCTATGTGGAGATCCCTGCCAGCGCAGAGATGCTTACACATTCGCTGAATCAGCTTTCCTCCTGCAGTCGGCATCATTGTGTCTGTTTTGTGAGATGGGGGAGGACTTCGTGGATTGGTGTTGGACATATGGGTTAATGTTGGACTTGTGGGATTGGGCAGCACTGGGTTGGGAAGTTTTCTTGATGCGCATCATTGTGTCTGTTTTGTGAGATGGGGGAGGACTTTGTGGATTGGTGTTGGACATATGGGTTAATGTTGGACTTGTGGGATTGGGCAGCACTGGGTTGGGAAGTTTTCTTGATGCGCACTTACCCTTTATAAAACTCTCTATTACACAAGAGCTTCTGTGGATTTGTTTCTCTAAAGTACCCAGAGTAACACAGAAGGGATGAAATGAGGAAACAGAATGGAAAGAGGATGCTTTTTATGCATCTACCATTGGTCAAGAAAACTAGTTGAGGGAGCTTCTTCTCTAGAAAAAGAAAACAAGCTGAAAACATTCACTAGCTAGAATGCTTCGGCAGTTGAATGATACCCAGAGCATTTCAACATCACGTCACTTATCAAGAAGAGGCTCCGGAGTACGATGTCTACATGGAACCCCCAGTCAGAGTCATGGCAGAAGCTGCGAAATGTTTGTCAGGGGATACACACTTCTCTAAGCTCAGCTCTCAGTCTGTCCCCACCTTGTCTCTATACAACAGCTATGAGGTGTTTCAGGTTTCAAGAGCAAGCCGCAGACCGCTGTGCATTAGGAATACATAGGAAGAGTAAGAATTTCTCTGGATCCCTCATAACAAAGGTCTTCAGACAACACCAGCTGTAGAGGCAGGATCTGTGACAAATGCAGAGTAGGTTCGGCCACAAATTTTACTTTTTGTGGTACTTATGGATTCATTCTAAATTATACCGGTGAATGTTGGTGACTCAGGTACTCATTATGAACGAATCAATATCTAGGTATGGGATCAGAACAGATAGCTAACTGACATATTTAAAAGTGTTATTGAAATGGATTTTTACATTGCATTTTCAGGACCTATCTATGCTACCACTTGTATTGAGGTGGCTTGCAATTTTCTGTGCTGTTGGAAGCTATACTTGATGATGGAAGCTATGACAACATCATTTCAAACACCAGCAGGCTCACTCTAGATGAACAGGTTTCATCACAGTTTGCAGGCTAAGAACAGACTGCAAAGAATTAATAGACAATCAACTTCTGAGGCTTGGCCACTGGAAGCCTTATGAATAACAGAAGAACATTATGGGATATAATATCAGAAGATGAGCCCTTCAAATCAGAAGGCATGAAAATATGACTGAAGCAGAGTGGCCTTCTCAAAGTCAAGGCAACCACAAAGACATGGATGGAAGGAAGCCATGGGGACTTTCATTTGTTGATGGTGAAGGACTCACATTGGGAAGACATGGCTGCATCTCTCAATTCACAATTGAAAACTGGAATGTACACAGTAGGAATCTGTGAACAATAGAAGTCATCAAAAATTAAATGGATTGCAATAAATGTCAACATTATGAGCTGACATGGACTGGTATTGGTTATTTTGAATTAGACATTCATACTGTGCCTCCAATGACAATTCAAGAGGTATGGCATCACTGTCCTTATAAAAAATGCATTTCAATATCTATCTCAAAGTACAAAGCTGTCTGTGACAGAACAATATTTCTCCATATACAAGGAAATCCAGTCTTTACAACTGTTAGTCAACTCTCTGTACCTACCACTAAAACTAATGAAGCAGAAAATGAAGAATTCTACTAAGATCTGCAATCTGAAACCGATCAAAACATGAGATTCGAGTGCATTGATAATTATTGGTGACTAGAATTCAAAGTTGGAAAAAAGAGGAAGGTCTAGTAATTGGAAAATATGACGTGGGTGGTAGAAACAAAGCTGGAGACTGCATAATAGAATTTTGCAAGATCAAGGACTTCATCAGTGCGATATCTTTTTCAACAACACAAATGGCCATTGAACACATAGACCCCCCTCAGATGGAACACACAGAAATCCAATTGACTGCACCTGTGGAAAGATATGATGGAGAAGCTCAATTTCAGTAGCCAAAATGAAGATGGGGGCTAATGAAGTTAGGCCTGACTGTGGAGCAGATGATCAATTGCTCATATGTAAATTCAGGTTGAAGTTGAAGAAAATTAAAACAAATCCATGAGTGCTAAAATACAAGCTGGAGTATTATATCTCATCTGAATTTTGAAACATCCCCAAATAGATTGGACTCGCTGAACACTAATAACAGAATATTCGATAAGCTTTAAGGTGACATAAAGAACATCAAAGATGATTGAAGTAAAAGGTCCTTAAAAAGACGGTATGTCAGAGGAGACTCTAAAACTTCATTTGGATCGTAGAACAGTTAAAGCAAACGGAAGGAATGATTAAGTAAGAGAGCTAACCAAAACAAACAAACAAACAAACAAAAATACAAAGGGTAGCACAAAACAAAGAAAAGATGCTGAACATATCTCAAGGTCAAAGAACTAGAGAAGAATTCAAGACTTGAATCAAAATATTGAAGAATTCTATGGGCAAAATATTGAATGATACAAGAAACCTCAAAAGAGAATGAAAGAGGGAGGTTCTGAGGATCAGGGCCACCAGGTAACATGCCCAGGGAGACCTCCAACAAAGAAAAAAAAATCAAAAAGGAAATATTGTGCTGTTTGGACAGCAGAAAAGCAAGTTAAAACTAAGTAGAACAGGATTCTCAAATGTGGAATTAGTGGGGACCAACAGATCAAAGGGTAGAGGCAATGTAGCCATACATGTGATAGATCTTGAAATGCATTTTGCAATTAGAAATAAATATTTCACAATCTAGAATTCTATATTGTTTTGTAATTAATTACTATGCTTTAATTATGTTCAATTTTTAACCATGAAAATACATCCTGCATATCAGATATTTACATGAAAATTCATAACAGAAGCAAAATTAGTTATGAAGTAGTAATGAAAATAATTGTATGGTTGGGGGTCACCACACATGAGGAACTGTATGAAAGGGTTGCGGCATGAGGAAGGTTGAGAACCAGTGTCCTAAAGTCTCATGAAAAGAGGTAAGATGGAAGGAGAAAGAGAGTGATTTCACAAAGTGATCACTGAAGATATGGGTGCTATAGAAAGTTTGGTAAAGACATCTGATGTTATCTAACTATGAGAAAGAACAGCATCTGGGAACTTAAAGGCTTGTCTGAAAACAAGCAGCTGCCTAAGTGAGGTATCAGCTAAGTTTGAAGAGAGGAAGAACACCAGCCAGTGTGATTAAAAGATTATTAACAATAAAATCCAAGATCAGAGGCCCCCACATGACCTAAGATCCATTGAGTTCTCTGGGTCATTGACCCCGAGATGTGTCCCCAGACAGAGTATATTGGAAGTGGATTACTGCAGATACAGTTAAAATTTAATATCTTACTGTTTGTTTTCTTTTTTGACTCATTCTTAACTTGTTCCAGTTTTTATTACTTTCTGCTATATTTCAGATTGAGGCTTTTGTGTGCTTTATTCTGTTACTGTTGGTTTGTTGCTTATTCTTTTAAAAATAATTTTCTATAGCAATGGCTGCAGCAACACATAGACCGAGAATGTCCAGGAACTCAAGTCAGATTCAGAAGAGGACACGTTGCAAGGGATATTATTGCTTATGTCAGATAGATCTTGTTTGAAAGCAGAAAGTACCAGCAAGAGGATTCCTTGTATTTCATTAACTATGCAAAGGCTTTTAACTCTATGGATCATAACAAACTACAAATAATATTAAGAAGGATGGGAATTACAGCACATTTCACTGTGCTCACGAGGAACCTAGCCATGGTTCAAAAAGCAGTCACAGGTACAGAACGACGAGATACTAGCAAGAAAAAACAAACTCATGCCATCGAGTCAATGCTGTGTCATTTAAAATCAGGAAAGATGAACACCATGGGTGTCTCCTTTAACCAGACTTATTTAACACGTATGTTCAACAAATATGCCAAGAAGATGGGCTATATGAAGAACAACGTGGCTTCAGGATTGAAGGAAGGCTTATTAGCAATCTTGAAAATTCAGAAGGCAGAACTCCGTTTGCTGAAAATGAGGAGGACTTGAAGCACTTGCTGAAGACTATCAAGGGCCGTCACCTTCAGCATGGATTACAACTCAATGGAAAGAAAACAAAAAATCCTCACAACGGAACCAAGAGCCAGCATCATGTAAAGAAAACTAAAGTCCTCAAAACTGGACCAATAGACAGGAACCGAGGAAAGAGGAGCTGTCAAGGATTTCCAACTTGTGTGGATCCACAATCAACGATCACAGAAGCAGAGTAGTCAACATTTAATAATGAATTGCATTAGGGAAATCGCTGCACAAGATCACGTTAAAGTGTTGAAGAGCAAGGGTGTCACCTGGGGATCAAGGCGCACCTGGCCTAAGCCATGATGTCATCAATTGCCTCAAATTTCAATTGCATGTGAAAGCTGGGCATTGAATAAGAAAGACCAAAGAAGAATTATGAATCATGGTGCTGGAAAATAATTATGAAAGTACCACGGGCTTCTAGCAAAAAAAAAAATCAATAAATTTCATTTTAAGAAGTACAGCCAGAACACTCATTAGAAGTGAGCATGGTAAGACTTCCTCTCACATACTTTGGACTTGCTATCATGAAGGGTCAGTCACCAGAAAAAAATATCATGCTTGGTGAAACAGAGGGTAGGAGGTATGAAGGAAGAGCATCCAGGAGATGGATTGACACAGCATCTGCCTCAAGGGGCTCACTCTCAGCAATCGTGAGAGTGGCACAGGGCCAGCAGCGATTCATTCTGTTGTAGGTCCCTAAGGTCTGTCTCTATGATTCAAGAAGACTCGACAGGACCTAACAACAGCATCTATGCGAATGGGAAATAGCAATCTCCTCACCTCCACGCCTCCCCTTCTATCAACACCTGCACGACAAGCACGTAGTATCATCTATTTAGTTTACTTCAACTATAAACTCTTCATACGTAGTACCTCATTGAAATCCACCATACTCTACAATATGGTGCATCTTTCTCATTAAAAATGAGGAAACTGAGGATTAAAGCAACTTGCTCTAAGTCACATTTATAGGAAAATTTCGGAAATAAAAATCATGATTGAAATTCAAATCAACTGAACTCCACAAGTCTCGGGCTTTTAAGCAGCTCTTCTGGCTGTGTGCTCTCGCCACATAGGCAGACATTCTCCGCTGTGGCGCTCCAGAACTCAAGGTGCATCTCAATGGGTGAAGTTAACCAGGGCACTTCTTGAAACATATTTCCTTCTTCCTAAATGAGCAGAATAAATCACACACTATCTTCTTCAATATCCCGGATTCATCAGTTTTTCTGATTTGATGGTTTATTCACCTTCAGAAAACATTAAATCCATTTGTTGATCTCATCTTGTCAGTAAGTAACATCTATGGCTTGGGGATAACACAAATCAAACTCAAAATTCATACACGTGGGAGAAATGTGGTAGCTGCAAAAGCAATACTGGAAAATAAAGGAGAAACGTTTTGCCATGGAATGTGGGCTACCCTGACAGTTTGCTGCCATGTTGGGAAAAGTTACAACCAGTCAGGAAAAGGAACATCCTAAAACTGCTTACTGCGTTTCTTCACTGAGCTGTAGTTTGTTTAAGTAGGAGCAAATCATCTTCCAACTCAGAGCAAAGAGACATTAACAAAAGTCACAGCAGCTTTCTTTTCTCCTGATTTCTATATTAGTATTCACTGTGTGGCAGATATTGTAGGGATCCAATGTAGGGATGCTTCAAAAATGTGTGAAAAAAATTTGGAATAAAGAAATAATTCTACTTCTAAAAAATATTATGAAGTTCCATCCATTGTGTATACACATATATACATGTATACCATAGATACATATGCACATCTAATATATTCATACACATAATAAATATATAAACATAATTAAATGCACACATATAGGATGTATGCATGTTGCATATAAGCACATTGAGCATCCCTGAAAAAATATAATAAATGTGGCCATGTAAATTAGTCTGTGAAGTAGTTCATGAGACTCATTTCAAAAAGACATAGCAAAATACATTTTTAAAAGTAAAAAAATATAGCATTTGTATACAAATGTGTCCTTTCTCAGGGGGCCTTCAATTACCTCTCCACTTGGCCTTCCATAGGTGACTACGTGTGAGATGCCTGCTTTCATTTTAAAATGAGACAGGACCAACAGAGGACAGGACCTCTGGGATCCTGGAGGGCTGCCCACGCTCCTGCTTCTGTTGTATCATCTGTGATGTGAGAGTGCCCCTTTGTGGGATGTTGTGAAATTGAGGGATGCTTCCAGTGACCAGCAATCTCTCATTCTCACTGCCACTGAGTTGATTTTTGACTCACAGCAACTTCATAGAACAGAGTAGGGCAGCCCCAGTGGGTTTCCGAGGCTGTAAACCTTTGTGGGAGCAAAAAGCCTGTTCTTTCTTCTGCGGAGCGGCTGATGGGTTTCAACTACAAACTTTGTGGTTAGCAGTCTGTATTAGTCTAGGTACTGTAGAGAAACAAATCCACAGCGACTCATGGATAAGAGAGTTTTATGTAAAGAAAATGTGCATCACGAAAACATCCCAACCCAATGCTGCCCAAGCCCACAAGTCCAACATTAACCCATTAACCCAACA
>NW_022103898.1:53428420-53445847 GCF_000313985.2 Echinops telfairi
TGGTGTTGGGTTAATGGGTTAATGTTGGACTTGCGGGCTTGGGCAGCATTGGGTTGGGATGTTTCTGTGATGCACATTTTCTTTACATAAAACTCTCTTATCCATGAGTTGCTGTGGATTTGTTTCTCCAAAGTACCCAGACTAAAACACAGTCCAATTTTTAAGCCACACCACCAGCGGGGCTCTTAATTTAGACAGAAGTCTGTATGATAGAGTATATAAACAAACAACAGATCTATAGAGTGCTACATAAGAGTACATAAACAAACAACAGATCTATAGAGTGTTACATAATAGTGGATCTATGTACCTGGTTATATTATCACATGGGAAGTCATAAAATTAATCTGAAACTATGACAAATTGACATATTTTAGGGTTGTATAAGTATTAAATAAATGAAGGAAAAACTTAGTGGTAAGAGTCATAATTATATCAGCAGTAAAGTAATAATTAAACAAACCCCTTATACTTGAAAAATAAAACCTTATACTTCCTTAGCCTTATAATAATTTCACAGTGATAACATGATTCATTAATGTATATTATATTTATGTTTATATATAATAAAATATATTCTGACAGTGTTGAATCACTATATGTCCATGATTTAGCAACTATTACACAAAATTTAATGCAAACTTCACATTACACATTATAGCTTTATAAAATCTAACTAAAATGCTGCTAAATTCTTGGCATCAACCCTATTAATTCTAGCTTAAGAGTATAAAGTAATATAAAGGTTTCCACACAGGAAACCCTTTATGTAATACATTAAGAATAAAGTAATAAGTAAAGAATAAAGGAATGTGAGGCTTTCTTCCACGGGAAGAAACTTCATGAGAATCACAGAATCAAGGAGGTGCCTCTTAAGTAGCAGCCTTGGTACCACCTGAGACTCAGGGGAGGAACTGAAACCACATGACAGCCTGTCCTCTAGACGCGCAGCATGCTTCTCAGCAACATGGAAATACTCCGCTCCACGAATGAGCCCTGTGGAGGCCCAAATGTTTACACCTCACAATCCAGAAACTGCATTCCAAATGCTGACGTCCCTAGTAACACTAAACTGTTTACAGCATTTCAGACTTTCCATCTAGATTTTAAAATCCACTGGGATCGGCTGAAGAAAGTAACTTACTTCAGGCATACAAATCTACACTCAAGTGAACCAGGGTCCAGCCTTTGTGTGGTCCCTGATTTCCAGTGAACAGGTAATTCTATTTTCTTTAAAGCACGAGTGTGTCTAGAGTCCTCTCATAAGGTGTGGTATGTTCATTGTTGACTCCTAAAAAGCAGGCCATTCCGAGGAGAAACTGAGTAACTTTTCAAAGAAATAGGTCTATGCCATGCCTGTTATCTTCATTTCCCATCTGTTCTGAGAAATCTGCCCCCACATTCCAACTTCCACAGAATAGTAGATGGTGTGACATTCTATTATTCCAACATTTCTTTTCCAGCCTTCACAGTGAGTGACAATCTATGACAACAGTCAGTGACACTTTCATTCATTCGGTGAAAAGAATACACTATGTTTTGAAATGCAATGTTATTAAAGTGATAGTAGATTTATTCTTGAAGTATGAGTTGTGATTTTTGATTGATTGGTTAACTCCTGCAGTCTTCAAATAAGGTAGTTCTTAATGACAATTGTGGAAAATTATTTCACTGACAAAAAATTTTATAATAAAATTGCTTTAGTTGCGTAACAAACAGTACTTACTATCATATAAATTTAATATAAATTTGAGAATGTTAACGTGATAAATTGCATTCCTTTATAACTATGACTTATTAAAGAAAGTAGAAGGTATATTTCTAGTTAGAAGCATCTAGGAAGATATTACAGAGGAAATGGTTAAACCTTCAAGGAAAACAATGCTTAATTTATTAAATTGAAATGCTAAAAATTTCTAATAACCAAAGGGAATAGGAATTGGTTATTTGGTTTATAATAACCAACGGGAATACTCAAACTAGTACTTTTTAAATTCTGTAATGTCAATACCCCAGACTTAAAAAATCCTGGTTTAACTTTCAATATAATTGCTCACATTCAGAATATCTGTACAAACTTGACTGTGGTATCATATTGCCAGAAGATGGAATCTTAAATGTTTGAATAAACAATGTTACAACCATTAATTATGACAGAAAAAGGTTGAATCAAACTTTTACCCAAAATTAGTATTTGAAATTCTAAGACATATAAATTATTGTATGTTTATGTTTATCTTGCTTATGTTCCTAATTGAAGATGCAACTTTTAAAACATAACATGAAATAAAAAATGGTTAATTTGTAATCACTGAAACTGGATACAATGACATAACGTTTCTCAACCCCTCCACCCGCCCCACCATCATGACCCTGTCGTGCCTTCCACTTCGGGCTAGACTAGAGGGGAACCTGCACACTGGTGCAGATAAGAGCTCAAAGCACATGGAATCCAGGTCAGATAAGCTCCTCAGGTACAGAAATGGGAGCTGCGATACCAAGAGGGTAGGGGGAAGGTGGGGAGAGGAGGGGAGGAAGGCCGAACCCATCACAATGATGGATACATCACCACCACCACCACCCCTCCAGCCCCACCACCACTCTCTAGGGGGATGGACTACAGAAACATGGGGGAAGGGAGACAGCAGTCAGTGTAAGATATGACAATAATGATAATTTACAATTTATCAAGGGGTCATGAGGGTGGGAGTGTGGGAGGGAGGGAAAATGTGGAGCTGATACCAAGGGCTCAAGCAGAAAATATGTAGAAAATAATGATGGCAACTTATGTACAAATATGCTTGATACAATTGATGTATGCATTGTTCTAAGAGCTGTAAGAGCCCTCAATAAAATGATCCTTCAAAACAAACAAACAAACAAATAAATAAATGACCCTTGGCGTGAGGAGAAGAGGCAGTAACACAGAGGAGGGTGGAGTGAGCTCATCGTTTTCCTACCTGAGTGACAATGCTAGACATGCACTTGTTCTTTGTAAATTTCCTTTGTCTTCATTCATGTGGCCAATTAGGGATTTTTTTCATATTAAAAAGACCTCAATATGATAGAAAGATGTAACCAGTATACAGAGACTATCAATCAGAAATGAGAAATATCTGGCAACATATTCCAGACAACCAGCCAATGAAAGCCCTACGGAGAACAGAAGGCCAGCAACGGACATGATGAGAATGGTCAGCCTTCTGAAGGACGTGCCCACGGTCCCTGGACGTGTTCAGCTATTGTTCAACGGAAAATTGAACAAATGACTCTGTGATGCTTTATCAAAACACAATAAAATATTATTTTTAATAAACCCTCTGTGCATAACAGCAAAAGTCATGTTTCAGATACAACAAATTCTAAAGGTTGTGTTGTATCTTATGACTCATTTTAAACATGTTATTGACAGTTTATAGATATTGAATTCATATATTTATTGTACTTAAAAAAAGAGTTGTGAATGTGAGACCACACAGTCTGAAGGTTTCAGGACTTGAAGTTCCCACGGACTGAAAACAACAGCTAACTTCCTGTTGACACGTCTCTGGCTTAAGCACAGTACCCAAGGAAATCTGTTCTGTATGGCTCCTAATATGTGACATGTCTCCACCTTGTGGTCATTTTAAATATTGCTCACTCTCTAAATCTGCACCATTTTCCTACACATAGCAAACAGATGCTCCCTGGCAAATAAACACATTAATGGCTGTCTATTTTTTTCATTTTTTCCTTTAAAAACCATAACTAAAAGTTTAATAAATGTATCTAACACGACAAAAATCAGATACAGTATGATTTCCAAATGTGAGTTACCTAGGATTTCTAGTTTCTTTATCAATATTGTTAGTAATTTTGTGCAAAATTCTCATGTAATGGTGGTACTATGAAGTGCACGTGGATACCTTGGGAGTCCAAGGTTTCTGTATTTCAATGCATGCTCAGCTTTATTCAGAATTTCATTCCAAATATAGAAAGCATTAGTGTGAACCTAGATAGCACTTTCTGGAAAAGTCACAATAATGAAGAAGCCTGGCTTTCTGACGAGAACCTGCGATCTTCCTCTCTCCAGGAAAACTATAATTCCTCAATGTTTATTTGGATCTGAAACAAGGGATTTTACATTTAAAGGGCAAACTTGCAGCTTTCAAACCTTTTTGTTTCCCAAACAGTCTTACCTCACCCCTCCCCCATACTCAGTTTAAGAGCTGAGGATCTTACAAGAATCAAGACAGACGGCTCTGCTCTAAGGACACTGAGCATTGACTCCTGTTTCTTTCATATCAGGGAGATAAACGTTTGCAATTGTCAATGGATAGTCATACCAAGCCTGAGCGAAAGTTGCCTAATTATATTCTCTATCTGAAACAATGTGAAATTATTTAAACTGAGAGGGGAACTATCCTACATGGTTGTCTTAGTCAACATTAATTTCCCCACTTTTCTACAAGTAGTACACACTTGTGACTTTCCATGGAGAGTTGAATATTATGGAGCATTCGGGTTCTGTACATATAAATGAATACACGTTCTTAAAAGATTTCTACTGAGTTTATTTGTAAAGTACACATACCTCACCCCAACAATATGTATCAAACCCAGCTTGTCTTAAAATGCAGGTTCTGAACTTTGCAACAAACCATGTGGCATGTAGTACATGTATGATCTGTCTTTAACACAGATTTTTCCTAAATGTCTTTTTGTTCCCTCGTGTTTTGTTGTTTAATATTTCTATTGTGCGTAAATATAAGAAAATATCAGGTAACTTCTGTCTTTAGCGAAAAACAAGGCCATGATACATTTGTGCTCTGTTGCTTCCAAAGATAAATACCTACCATTATGTTTTCTCAACCGTCAGTCTGCCAACCTTAACTGCTCAAAACACTTAGGGCTTTTGTGCTTTATTAACTAAGGTGAAGGGTTCAAACAGACTGCAAATGGCATTAGGATTCCCAGAAAATCATGAAGAGTCATAGACAATTTGATTGTATATGCATCCTGGGAGGAACAATTTTTGAGAAATGGAATTTATAAGTGGTATGAATTCAACTGCTTTAAAATAATAAATGAATTTACCAGATCTACTCGAGTATAAGCCGACCTGACTATCAGGCGAGGCACCTGTTATCAGAAAAACTGCATTAAAAATGTGTTGAAAAACTCGGCTTATATACGAGTATGTACGGTACTTTTAAAAAATGGTCTTTAGATTAGAAAACACCTTAAGAAAGCTAGAATTTAGAAAGAGGCAGTTAGACATTAGCAGAAGCCCCCACTGACATAGTCCTACCCCCAAAGCTGCAAAACTGATCAAATATTGGATTGAGTGTATCAGTTAAAGGACGAGTGTGTTATGCTGGTGTTGGCACGAGGTAACAGGCAACAACTTACCTTTTTCATTTCCATTTGCATAATTTGGAGGCTTGTTTTTGTCAATGCTGTTAAAGCTCTGACTTCTCCTATTTAAATTAGAGGCTCCCTGGACTTTGCTGCTGTTGCTGCTGCCTGCAGCCGGTACCCGAGAGGGCCCTGGAAGCCTGGAACAGTATCAGAAAAATTGCATCATTATTGTACCTTATTGAAATATAGGTAATGGGAGGTTCTGGAAAGGTAAGATTTAACACAAAAGCCACAATAAAAGATGTTATAAAATCCATTTAGCAGAACATGGTAATTTAAGTGACAAATAAATAGCTCAAAAGCTTTGAGCATCTTCCAAAAAAATGTTGTTGCAAGTTCCCAATCAACATTCCCTAAAGTGTAAGGTAATATTTCACTTTGAAGTTATACTTACCTCATCCCCTAAGGAACACAACTTTGTCGTAAAAGGACCCTAAAAATTCCATGACAAACGAAGAAAAAATAACACTTATTTGTATTATAATTTCAGGTGGCATTAATCAGCCATCTACAGTCATGGTTAAGAATTATTTTCAATGTATAGGACATTTATTCTTATCTGTGGATAGTTGCATTTTAAGTCAGCTTCAACATGAATGATACCAAGAATAGGGGGTTAAATACATTACATGCAGCAAAATAATATTGAAGATCCCTGCTTGTAAACCACTCCAATTAAAACATGGGGCAGGGACCAAGGTAAGAAGGGAAATTTCTTTTGCCTGATCTGACTCAAAGACTCATTCTCTCACCAGAATAAACCCAGACTTTGGTTTATTAGCTCCTAAGTGTGGCCGACTGATCACAGGTGCAAAACAGCAGAAAAAAAAATGCTGGTCTCAGAAAAATAAATCAGTTATCAGAATGAGAATTTATACCTATAGTAACAGCAGCTGTAGCTTTTTTAAAAAAAATAGATGAAAAGATATGAAAAATGTATGCAGGCTATCTTAGAATTAAGAGAATTAGAAAGGAAGTTATGATCTATAGCAATTTCATTATTAGTATAATTCAGTCATCACTTTGGGTGTCTCATTTCATTCTTTAGGGATTTTTCCCACTAGAATTCAAATACCGTCGCAACTATTTTATGGGTTGTGTCTACAATATATATTTCTGAATTTATTGTTTTTATTACTGACTTAATTTGTAGGCACATAATCAACTCAATCTGCTTTAATTAACAGAAAAACGAGAATAGAAAAATAGAAAATAAAAAACGAGAATAGTCCAAATTAAGAAGTAAGTGTCCCAGTAAACTCCCTTTAGAAAACAGTTTGTGAAGGTTGCTAACATCTTGCTGGGATCTGCTGCCACCACGTGCTTGTCACTGGGTACTACTCTAAAATGTCCTGGCTGAAAAGAAAATGACCAAAAATAATACAGAGGATATCCATACGGCACTCCGCTTTCACACGGTTCTACGTTATATGCATTTTGGTAACGAACTTTCTCTGGGTCATAAAGGTCTCAAACATAAAAATCCCGCAACTTCACAGTTAGCACAGTAAAAAATTTTAATTCCACTTCCTAATTGCATTTCACTTAATTTTATCCATAGGTCGTTAAATATTAAGATTGTCGTTCAGGCAAATGCTTCGTTAATAATAATAATGGAAACTGCTAAATGGAATAAACATCAGAAAAATGGAAGGATAAATTTAAAAAACAGAAGTGTTGATTTCTTGGAAGAATTAATGGTTTCCAAATGCTCACTGTGTCTGGAGTTTGCATGCATAAGGCTAATAAATATTTCCTTTGGGTAATTTACTAATTAGAAGTTGTGTCATAGACAGGATTAGAGTCTTGTTCAAATGATTCCAACATTTAACTTTTGGTCAAAAACTTTGTCCGTGTAACACAATAATCACAGGAGCAAGAATTTACAGTCCCAGTCTCTGTGCTCTACAGAAGAACTCAGGGATTTGGCCTGTGTCCCAGTCCTAAGAAACCTGAGAACAACCCTTGCATGGACACAGACCGTTCCCTCCAAACCACAGGTACCAACAAACGTTGTCGCAAACTTGACCTGATTCTAGCGCGCGATTAGAAGGCATTTTGATCTTTACTGTGATTCTCGAAGCCAAGTGATCTTCAGACCTCAGAAGAACAAACGAAAACAAATGTAAAAGTCCATTTGCTCTTCATTATCCTAAATTGACAGGCGGCCAAGGCCTCCAAATCATTCATCAAAATAATCAAAATAATAAAAAGAGAAATGAAACAAAAAGGAGAGGATGTTCTCTTTCATGAAAGTATTTAAAATATATTTTACATGCACACATCTCAGAAGCTTACTGTACATGGCAGGTCACTGTTTACTGTACACATCATTAACATCATTTTGTTCTAAGTTTGAATCAAATACTCTTACTTTTCTTCCTCTCAAGAATATTTTGACAGCCATGGCTATGAACACAAGAGGAGAGGCACGTACTCTAGTCAGAAACCGTGTGTGTGGTCAAACGTGACGTCACAGGACTGGGTAGTGGAGTACTGAGCAGTAGCAGACCACCACTGAGATGCTTCGTCAGGGGGTGGAAAGGCACAGGGTCTCATAATGATTGGGGCTGCAAAACACCATGCTGTGGCTTTACTCGGCTGCCTGAGGCCACCATTATGCCCTCATTGACGTAAAAGTTAAGTAATCCACCTCTTATCAACCATTTTTATATACTGATAGCTTTCATAATGCAGTGTAATGTATTGGAATTGACACCCTTTCCAACTCATATATAGCACAAATCAGAAAAATTAAACTACAGACAATATTTTGGTTACGAACAAGACCCATTCCTCAGTAGGTCTGTAAGTCCAATTTGAAGGTAAGTCAGCACACATGCTGATGGTTCTTATTGAGCCTTCCTAGAGTGCAAGAAAAGCTAGAAGCTTTTCAGTGACCTAAAAGCTGCTCGCGCAGCAAGGTGATTGTGATGAGGAATTAGTTGAGAGCGGGTGTTGGTTCTATTGTCACCAAGTGCGGGCACATTTGCATGATATTAAAAAGCAAGTACTGGTTGCTCATCAATTGGGTGTTTATAACCCCGAGATTGCTTGTCTTATGGGTAGAAAAACAGCCCAAGGTACCCCAGTGCTAACATTTTCATTGAAACTGCCAATATTTTCAATTCTCTTTAACCTGTGTAACAATTAAGTGTGTGTCTTCTCAAAAGCGAATCACAATTTTTGGCAGTTTTACTTCAGATTCTGTGACCTGGAAAGAATGGGATCTTTAAGGTTAAAAAAAAATTGTTTCAACTTGCTGTAAAAGTAGAATGTAGACCAGCCCAGTCACAGCACTGTGTATAACTAAACTGAGATAGAAGAAGCCAAAATCCATCTAATGATATACGCAAACAAGGTCGTCTCAGAGACTGTGTGTGGTGATTCTTTAAGGAGGAAATCTTGTCATCCAGTATTGTATCATTTGTTTGTTTGTTTTTCCATTTAGAATGACAGCACAAAATACTCTGGGGCATTTACTTGAATACCACTAACAAGCAATAAATTAGAGATATTAACTGACCTAGTAGGCTTTTTTTGACTGGTTGCAATTCCACTGTGATTAGACTGAGTTGCATATCTGGCTGCCAGACTGTATGAGGAGAAACAGAGAAATTGAATTAAAGAAATCTGTTGACCATGGAAAGAAAACACAAGCTTACAAGAGAACTATGAATTAATGAAATGCAATTGGAACATGTAAAAAGAACAAATAAATTAGAATATAATGATAATGCAACATATAAATTAGGAATGCACTATGAAATAATGTAATATACCCCTTGACATAAGTGCCATAGTTGACTTTAAAATTATGGCTACATCATATAAATATGCTAATAGTATCATTTCCTCATTAAAATAAATCATTTTATAGGTGGCTGACAATTTCAGGAAAATGGTTTGCCTCCCTGAAAGAAACCCCTCTTATTAAAAATTATTAAAGTGAAAAGTATCTGTGATTAGCTTATTACTTTTTCTAATTTAAAATCTAAATGTTATTTTTTTTTAAAAAAGAGTTCACCATTTTCTGGCTTTCATCCAGCCAGTCGTTGTGGATTCCTAGCACTCACTGGAAACTTTTAAGGGGGTGAACAATAAAAAGTATTTTGTCTAAAAGCAAATCCGCACCCAAATTGGAGCTTAAGGGCATGATTTTCTTCAGAAACAAGCATAACAAATACTTGACGCCAATTTCTGAACAAACCTTAATTGTATTCCTTAATGATTGCTTAAATCACAGCCTTTGATCAAAGGCATGAAAGAAATCAGTATGTAAAACAAGCTCATACAACAATAAACATTTAAAATTTGTTCTTCTAATTACTAACTTGAAAAAAGTTTAATGGCATACTGATAGAATGCAGTGGCAGAGAATGCACACTTCCTTTCAATTGATGCTTAGTAGCTCACAAACGAAACGAAAACTTACATTTCAAGCTAAACTGTTCTCTGCTTTTCTTAAAAACCCCAAACCCTAACCCACTGTCTCCGAGTTAATTCCAACTTACAATAATTTGCCTACGGGGTCTGAAATGAGTGTTCTGCAGGACAAGTGAGGAGTGAGACCCAAGACCCAAGAGGCTCACACACCCTGTGGACATGGCTTGACCTCTGAGTGAAGAAACGATTTTCAGGGGAATTGTGGATGAGTTTCCATGAGGTTGATTATTCCACATGTACAAAAGGGATTCCAAAACTTCAAGGAAAAAAATCCCATTACCTATAAAATCAATTTTGCACACGTTTTTTAAAAGCTCCCTCATACAATTTCAAAGGCTCCATGGAAAGAGAAGCTACTAGAGGGTGCTGGAATCAGAGCTAAAAAGGTCAACTGGAGCTCATGTACTAGCTGATTTACTCCCATGCCGAGGGACCAGAAAACAAGAGGATAATGTTAACGTGAGTTAACCCTTACTCTACTGCGTCAGGTTATGGTGGAAATATGCAGGTCCTCATAGGTGACTGGCTCATGGGAGAAACAGGGTACCCTTATATGGATGGAGAGTTTTGGGTTCACAGAACCTTGATTTTGCATTGTCTCAGTACTTAATTGTTTCCATGACATGATTCTGTAATGCTCTGAAAACAATCAGATAGTAACTAAAATATAAAGAGAGCATAATACCAATATAATAATATCAGACATTACTTTAAAGATGAAAACACTTAATGTAAAGAAAAAAATCTCTTGTGAACTTCTCAATGTACTTTGTGAGTTCAAGAGTAAGATGATCATTCAAAGGTCTATTACATCTACCTTCTCGAGATTGAACACAAGCATTAGTAATAGAGACAACAATAAAGCAATGTATTTTGTTTCTGAAAATGAATGCTATCTGAATTATTATTTCTACATAATTTTTAAAGCAGCATAATTTTTAACATGCAGACAGAAAAGAAAACAAAAGTCCACGAAGTTAAGTGCATTGGCTAAAATCCATTTGTTTTGGTTTTGGCCTGCGTGCATCTTCAAATTTATTTTTGAAAAGAATATTCAATGCTTGCTGCCTATTCTATCTTATGAGCTGTCACACTTAGATCCCTTGGAATTTGGATTATTTTGTAACTATGCAGTGGTTATCATACAAAAGCACTCTTCGGCTCTAGTTCTATTCCAAACCCCTTCTCATGGACCCTGTTGGTCCTTTCACCTCTTGGAAATTTCAAAGACTGCCATCGGAATCCATTTGCCATTATTATTGTGATGTTCTCTTTCTTTCACTGAGACCTCAGCTTTTCCCCATCTCTTAAAAAGTCAACCCCCCCATGTTGTGTCCTCTTTCTTCAAATAGTTTTATGTATTATTTCACTTGCTGCTTCTTAAAGTTCTACCTTCTACACCAGACATCTGCTTCCTGCTCTCCGCCATCAAATCAGTTGAGTGAGAAGTGGTTCATTTATAGTATCCTCAAACTCACCACCCCAAATATCCCCTTTTCTTTCTCTAATCTCCCAAGCCCTCATCAATTGTTTTCTTTAACTTGTTCTATTTTTAGTTAGTTAGTTTTAATCATTTTATTGGGGGCTCATACAACTCTTACCACAATCCATACATCCATTCATTGTGTCAAGCACATTTGTACATTTGTTGCCATCATCATTCTCAAAATATTTGCTTTCTACTTGAGCGCTTGGTATCAGCTTCTCATTTTCCCCTCCCTCACCGTTCCCCCTCCCTCATGAATCCTTGAGAATTTATAAATTATTATTATTTTGTCATATCTTACGACGTCTCCCTTCACCCACTTTTCTGTGGTCTATCCCCCAGGGAGGAGGTTATATGTAGATCCTTGTAATCAGTTCCCCCTTTCCACTCCACCCTCCTGGTATTGCCACTCTCAGCACTGGTCCTGAAGGGATCATCTGTCCTGGATTTCCTGTGTTTTCCAGCCCTTATCTGTACCAGTGTACATCCTCTGGTCTAGCCAGATTTGTAAGGTAGAACTGGGATCCTGATAGTGGGTGGCGAGGAAGCATTTAGGAACTAGAGGAAAGTTGTATGTTTCATCACTGCTACCATGCACCCTGACTGGCTCGTCTCCTCCCTGCAACCCTTCTGTAAGGGGATGTCCAACTGCCTACAGATGGGTCTTGAATCCCTAATCTGCACTACCCCTCATTCACAATGATTTGATTTTTTGTTCTTTGATGCCTGATACCTGATCCCTTCAACACCTTGTGATCACACAGGCTGGTGTGCTTCTTCCATGTGGGCTTTGTTGCTTCTGAGCTAGATGGTTACTTGTTTACCTTCAAGCCTTTAAGACCCCAAACGCTATTTCTTTTGATAGCTGGGCACTATCAGTTTTCTTCATCACATTTGCTTTTGCACCACCTTTGTCTTCAGCAATCGTATGGGCACGGTGAGCGTCACTCTGTTCTTGTGTCATGGGAATCTGAAAACTTGAGAGTCGATTCATCTATTTTTTCCCTTTTAATTATCAGCAATGGCTATCAAAAACCCAATCATGTTGCTGCAACCTGCAGAAACTCATTTTAATCTATGCTTGTTTCAGTTACTAAGTTCATCAAAATGATTAAAGCACTGATTACCTCTAATCATGCCTCTAGCATACAGGGGTTCAAATGTCATGTTTATAATTTAATTAATTTTATGGAATACACTTATTCTAAATGGAAAATTAGAGCCAGAAAGCACTACAAAATTTTTTCTCGACTGATATCATAGGTGAAGAAAGGAAAATGGGAAACATTTCATAAATTCACACAGCTACACAAGGGCAGATTCAAAGCAAATATAGACAGTAAAGGGCATCTACAAAATGCTCTTACGTGTCCAAACTTGTTTTCTGTTCTTTTCCTCTTCTCTGACCTTATCCCTGCTATAATTCATATGGGAATATTTTCTACATGTGTCTACCTGCAGGAGCAGTGAATTATTTTTTATAGCTTTTTCAGCCAAAGTCTCTTATTCCCACCAAATGATCTTTTCCTGCTTGGGTCTGATTAGAAGGTGGGTGAAAACTACTGATATGATTCACCTGTGAGTAACTGTGAACTGAATTCTCTGGAATGTTCTGTTGCATATAAAATGAGCCCTCTGAGCTGGAGAAGGGATCTCATTACCAGCAAGAGCCCCAAGGGGAGTGTGTCCTCTGGACCCAAGAACCCTGTGCAATGAATCTCCTGGATCCAGAAAACAGCGATAACTTCAGTGGAGCCGCAGCAGAACCAGGAGCTAGAGCATGAACAGAGTGCTGGACATCCCAGCCCATGGAGCAACGAAAGCTGAGTGCTTTTGTGCAAGAAGGCTGGCTTGTGGAGTGGGGTGCCTCTAGGCACTTAATTCAGGGAGCTGAATTTGCTGACCAACAGAAGTGGAGCTAAATGCCTTTGGGTGGAGGCTTCCTGTGGAGTGGTATGCCCTCTGGACACTTATTAGCAGACTGGAAATATCTTTGTAGCATATCCTTATAAATGGAAATTTCTGACTGGCATTGAAACTTGTTAACTTCTTTCATAATCCTTTAATTGTGAATTTTGTCTGAGTTCTGTGTAGCTACAGCAATGGATATTATGACCCAGAGAAGTAAAATGGAGAACATTAATTAAAACAACACACTAGAACACAAAATTCTGACCATTTTTTAAGGGTTACTTTAAAGGAAAACAAGTATAGATAACATTTTATCACGTCTTATAGGAGTTAGTTAATAGTGGGGCTGTTAACTGCAAGATGGGCTGTTCTTATCCACGAGCCACTCCTTGGGAGAAAGATGAGGCTGTCTTTTCCAATACATAGCTATATTCTCAGGAACCCTAACAGGAAGTTAACTCTGTTCTATAGGGTATCTGTGAGTCAAAATGAACTCAAAGGAAATGAGTTTGCTTGGTTTGTATATAGTTGCTATGAGTCAGAATCTGTTTCATGACAATAAATATTCAAACTGTAAATATTCCAGAAAATAGATAAATATTCCAATGAATATTCCAGAAAAATGACAATGATTATTCAAACTGTTATGAACCAAAAATGAAAAATTGCTTTTCTTACAACATATAAATTACATTAAAAATAACAGTCATTTTTCAAAGTAAAGGGGAGCCTATAATGAGTTAGAACTCAAAGAAAATGTATACAGCCTATTTAGGTTTTGACACAAATAGCTAGTCTAAATCTATGAGAAAACAGGAGAAATTTAAATGCCTGGATAGTGAGCATGGTTAAATAATTAATACTATTTTTCATAATTGTATCTAGCATCTTTATTCAGAATAGATACAGTTGGAATGAAACCAGATGTTTCTAGTAGGCGAATGAGTAAATAAACTATGTTATACGCTATGGGATACTACTTAGGAATAAAAAATAAATTGTTGGTACAGCCAACAGCTGAATGAATCAACAGAGAATTATGTTGAGTAAAAAAATACCCATTCCAAAAGTTTACATACTGCATTATTTCATTTATATAACATTTATTTTCCTTTTGAATCCTAAAAGAATTATTTTGATATTTTCAGGTATCTTCCCATACAATTATTTCTACATTTTAATTTTAAATGCCATCTTTTAAAAACTTTTGTTTTTATATTCCTCCATTTCAGTTTTTAATTAAAGGGAAATTTTCATGAGAATCAAACTAAAATTTTGATTAAAATATCATCTATACTGCCATTCTGCTATTGACATCTGTTTTTTCGGATCGCCATCACATCAGATACAACTCACAGAAAGAGCCCAAGAACAACAGAGTGAGACATTGCTGAGTACTGAGTATCTTCGTGTTATGGGGGTTTGAATTAATGTATTTTTAATATTTATGAAATGAAATCCTAATGAATATTTGACTCAAAATAATCATCAATAATTGGGGCAGGAATTTGGAAGTTGGAGAAATAAATAAGAATGGTTGCTAGTGCCCTGAAAAGGATCACGTTAGAGAGTTTTGGGTAAATGTGGAACAGAAGTAAAAAATCATAAAAGCAGGCCTACTGGGCAGCGAAGAGACTTTGGGGACCGCTCCATGATGATGGCCCTGAGTCACCCTTCAGGTCTGGAACGGAACTCACCTCCAAGTTAGAAAACTCAACCCGTTAAGATCCAACAGGCAGCCTCCTTTATTCAGAGGGTTGGGAAAGGCAAAGGAGTGGGACGCGCACACACGGAGGAGGCGGGATCCGTGGTGGTGGCGTACTGAGGGGACTGAGGTGAGGGAGCTGGGACGGAACGTGTGTAAATTGTTGAATGCAAAACTGATGGTCTGCTTTGTAAAACCTGTACCTATTTCACCATCAAATGTATTTAAAAATTAAAAAGATTGGTTGTTACTTCCTCATTTGACAAAAAAGCAGGAAGCCGTCAATGTGAGACACTTCTAACTGAATGGGACAAGGTCTGAGTGCATTCAGTGGTTCCCTGTAAGGCAGAGCTAGGCATCTGTTTGCTGAAATTAGCCATTGGAAATCTATGGATCACTATTCGGCGTGGTCACACATGGAGTGCACGGGTTAGAGTCACACTGACTGTGAATTTTCTTGTTGTTTTTGCCTTTTTCTTCTTGAGCTTTACACCTCCTGCTGTAAGACTTTTATAGGAGTCTTTCAGGCTCCAGGTTTATACTTACTTTGGAACCATGATTTCCTAAAAGCACACAAAATCAAGTCTTATTCTCCTTGATCTCGCTTTTAATATTTGTCCTCTATCTTGTTGAACTCTGTATGATAAACTTGTGTAGGTCCCAGCCCTACAAAGAACCACCAGACCCCATGCCAGGATGAAGTTCAAGAATCACTATTTTGTAAACAACACATACTGATGTACAGGGTAGGTCTTACAGAGCCAATTCTTCTTAGCAATGAGCATCATCTAGAAAGCATCTCAACGACATGACTTAAAGCGTCTCAAATACATAATTTAATGAACATTTTGCGCTGTGATATAAGGACTGGAAGAAAGTGGGGTTTTGCTGTGGTTACAGGAGATACACCGAAAGCGTGAGAAACGAAACTCAGCGGGACGTCTTCTTTTTCTCGGTCCTCTGAGTCGAAGAGGGTGCAGTTTTACCATTTTTCTATTGTTAATTTTAGTGGAATTCTTATTCTGTGGAGGGTTTCCATTTTACGCAGAACCAGGCCACTGCAGGTTTTATTTATTTTAGTATTTTAACCAGAATTTTGTGTTATATTTACATTTTAGATTTCCCAAATAATTTGACAGGCAGGGTGAAATGTCATATCAGATAAGGTAACCCTCAATATTAAAATAATTTGACTTTATCAAGATATTTAAAACTTTGCTATACTTCTGAGCATATTGTAAAACAAGCAAACAAAAAGAACATTCTCCTTGTTTGCTCATTTATCACGTTGTAAATATTTACATTTCCCAGAATTTCAGCTTTATGCTTATCCCTCATTTATATATATATATATACTTAAAAAATTAACTGTACACCCCTTTCATGGGTTGTTCTGCGCAGTGAATTGATTCTGGCAGAGAGTGACCCTATAGCAGTAGTTCTAAACCTGTGGGTCGCTACCCTTTCACAGGGGTCAGTGATTCATAACAGTAGCAAAATCAATATGAAATAGCAACAAAAATAATGTTATGGTTGGGGGGTCCCCACCACATAAGGAACTGTATGAAAGGGTCGTGGCACTTAGAAGGTTGAGAAACACTGCTCTAGAGGAGAGAATAGAACTGTCTCGTTAGGATTCCTAGGCTGTAATCCAGATGGAACAGACTGTGGGGTTTGAACTATCAACCTTTCACTTAGCAACCAAACTCATTTAACTAAGCACCACCAGCACTCCTTCTTCCTGAGTAATCGCCTCTGTTTCTACTGTTTCAATCAATAAAACACTATTCAGCTAATGTTCCCAGCCTGTATCCCCAGTCTTGATCTCTCCCCTGAGCTCTAGATGCCCATGTTAACCACCACTATCTGGAAGACCCACTGAAATCTCTAACCAGGAAGACTATTGCTAAATATGTCCCCCACTCCCACCCTCTTTTCTCTCTCAGCTGAATCCACTATTGTATTATTATTTCCTTATTATTGTATCTCAATTAGACAACCAGAAGAGATGTGATTTTTGTTACCAACTCTCTGATCTCTCACCAAATCTGATCAATTTTTACAGAGACTTCTTCCATTTAGACCCTTATTAAAACTTCTCACACTTTGCCACAGCCTCAGAAACCCTATGTAGGGTGTCTATGAATCGGAATCAACTCCGTGGCAACAGGGTTTTGGGGTTGTCACTTTATCTACAATGTCTTTCACCACTCCTCTCCCCATAGCACATCCCCCTCTATTCTGACAACAGGCCATCTTTCTCAATGTAAGAAGACAGTATTTCTCCCCTGCTGAAAAATGCTTTATGCAAACTTCCTTTACATCAAACAAACACACTCCTAATAAAAGTATTGTGCCTCCATAAATTGATCTTGTTGACTTCTCTAGATTATTTCTCAACATATCCTGTGGCAATTAAAAGATATTTTACATGCTCTAATTGCTACCTTATATGTAAAATAATGAAATGTTGCACAAT
>NW_022103898.1:53446873-53448518 GCF_000313985.2 Echinops telfairi
CCATGGGGAAGAGACAATGCAGTCAGGGTGCTGTATAGCACTGAAGAAACATACAGCTTTCCTCTGGTTCTTTAGTGCTTTCTCCCCCAACTATCAGGACCTTAATTCTACCATACAAATCTGGCTAGACCAGAGCAAGTACCTGGGTACAGAGAAGAGCTGGAAACACAGGGAATCCAGGACAGATAAACTCCTTGGGACCAATATTGAGAGTAGCCATACAAAGAAGGTAAGGGGAAAGTTGGGGGAGAGAGGGGAAACTGATCACAATGACATACTATAACCCCCTCCCAGGGGGATGGACAACAGAAAAGTGGGTGCAGGGAGACGTTGGACAGTGTAAGACATGAAAAATTAATAATACTTTATAAATTATCAAGGGTTCATGAGGGAGGGAGGGAGTGGGAGGAGGAAAAATGAGGAGCTGATACCAAGGGCTCAAGTAGAAAGAAAATGCTGTGAAAATGATGATGGCAACATATGTACAAATGCGCTTGACACAATGGATGGATGGATGGATGGATGGACAGATGGACGGACGGACGGACGGATTGTGATAAGTTTTATGAGTCCCAAATAAAATGATTTATAAAATAAAATGTTGACAGATGCTAACACAAGTTGAAACTGTTTTCGTGCATCGCCATGGAGTTGATTCTGACTCAGAGAGGCCCAACAGAAGAGGGCAGAACCCCTTCATAGGGTTTTCAAGGCAGCAATCTCACAGAAGCCATCTGTCATGTTGGATTTGAACTGCTGACCTTTCATTTAGCAACTGACTGCTCTTAACCACTGCACCACCTGGACTCTCCTCATGTATTACAGATTAGTAAAGATGATGGCAGATAAACATAAAGCTCTATAAGCCATAAAAAAAAAGAAGAAGAAGTGGAGTCTTTGCCCTTCATTGTCCCTTTTAACTCTCGGTGGCCGAAGCTGGCTTTAACCAATAAAGTGCGGTGAACATGATAAAGAACTGGGCCAGGAGCTTTCACTGACTTCCCGCAACGGCGAGTCAGCACGTAACCCATACAAGCCCCTGGAGGCAACCTTGCTGGCCAAGTCATGTCTAGACAGTGTTCTGGATACGTGGCCAGGCTTGCAAATATAAGTATTTCTAGCCACAGATGTTCTGATTGCTTAATCATGTCATACTTCTCAAAGGAGAGCTCAGGAACAGTGAAACAGAGAGCAGCCGTCTATGTTCTACGCTGTAGAAAATTCTTTGGCTCACAAAATCTACTGGCATAAGGAAGTGGTTATTCTTTTGCACAACTAGATTTAGTGGTGGTCTTCAACAGCATTCGACAAAACATACTTCTGTTTAATCTTTCTCCTGGACGAACATGTTTGCTGTTCTCCAAATGTGAAGTGACATTTCCTTCTTTACTGCCTTCATATGTGATCTTTTCTAATTGTGTGCACTGAGCAACTTGCCCTTTGTTAGATCAGTTAACATGCCTTATTGTACTCTCTTAGTTAATATCTCAGTTTTAAGTTAGAATGGCTCATTGGAAGATAAAACATCATTATATCTCAACTATACATCTTGCATAATTTTGTTTGCTAAATGATTACATTTGAACTTTCAAATAACCAGTGGGGAAAAAACTCTAGTCATGAATGAAATAAACAGACCTACCTC
>NW_022103898.1:53448959-53451099 GCF_000313985.2 Echinops telfairi
ATAGTCTTCCTTATTCACTGTCCAACTTTCACGAACATACAGGGCAACAGAAAGCACCATGTTTTGTTTGGGTCAGGCACACCTTAGTCCTCCAAGTGGCATGCTTTCTGGTGCAGCAGATTTACCCAATGCAACATATCTTTTGATCTCTTCATTGCTCCTTCTATGGGCACTGATTGTAGAGTTTTCCAACTGCATGTACTAAGTGCATGTTCCTGTGTTTCATGCTGATAGTTCTATAAATACTGCAAACTTTTCCAAATGTTGTTGCTCTTAGTGGACTGCACCAGGGATTGGCAAACTTTTGAGATGGAAGAGTCAATCCAGTCCCTCACAATAATTTAAAATTATTTGAAAGCCATAAATATATTTTTACAAATTAAATCACCAATGACTGGATAATACCCTTAAAAATGTTCAATTTTTCTTCTGAGGCACACATACATACCCAGAGTCGCATATGACTCTCCAGCTGCAGTGTGCAGACCCCAGGATTACACTCTAGTAATAAATCCACTCGATGGAAGTTAGTTTACTTCTTTAGTTTACCCACTAGGACACCAAAATAATTGTGTGACGCATTTTATTGTGCTATTCATTTTCTGTCGGCTGTCTTGAACCAAACTTGCAATATCTCTGAGCTATGTCTATATGAGTATACATTTTAAAAGTATTGATAGTAAGTAACAGAAACCTTTATTAAACAAAAATATTAAAAATGTGAGGCTCTTGATTCTTGGAATATCCTCTAACTAGGTCTATGTACTTCTGAAAATGGTGCTTCCATCTCTCAAACACTTACCAAAGACTTGTTCTCTCTTCATTTGTACCCCATCAACATGACAGTTACAAAATCCGTCATGCATTTTTTGCTTTTCTATGTGTTTTGGGAACTAAAGGAAGTCTGAACAGGAAGATCAGAGCTGTAGGCTGGATAGGATAAGGCTTCTCAAGGAAATTCTCATAGGACAATGCTTTCTGTCATCACAGAATGAGCAGGAACATTCTTCAGGAAGATACATTTTCATGATTAGATATCAGATTATGTAGCTTTTCTATACTTTACATTAGATGTATTTTTAGAACTGAAATGGTTAACTTATTTGGCTACAAAACAGAGTTAGAGGTGTAAGTCTAGGCAATGGTACCTTAGATGAACGGCGGCAAACTGCTTCAGAAAGGCTGGCCATAGAAAACCTTTCAAGCCCAGTCGTGCTCTGGCATATGTGTTGTCACCATATTTGGTGTCCCCTTGGTGGCAATTGCTTTTTTTTTTTAAACTACATTGAGATTTTATAGAAAATTATGTTTTAATCATCATTATTTCCTTTCTTGTGTCATTATATTCCATTTTGGATATACCCAAATTCACCATAAGAAAGTAAGTTTCCCCCCAAAAAGAAAGTAACTTTCCACACAGGATTAGTCAGCTATTTAATAAGAAGGAGGAACATGTAATTAATTATAATGTAACATTTGTGCTTTAATTTAGACACTATTTCCAGGGAACCGAACAGACAAATCTCAGAATAGAAGATGTTTCGATTTGGGTCTCTGATTTAATGAGAATTTTTTTATCTTCCAATTTTACTTTTACTTTATAAAATTATGTTAAAAATTATGGAGCCTTGCCTTTCAAATTGGCTGAAAATGACTCAGGAGACAACTGGAAAAAATGATTCAAGTTGTATTCTAATTAAAGATATAGAAATCAAGTCTTAAGCTTCAGTTTCTCAGATAAGATGATCTTTAACATTAAAGGCAAGAGAATATTCACTGAAGACGTTTAGGAATAATATATATTAAAATATACTACTTTATGAGAGAGGAAATCCTATATTCTTTAGATGGAAATGAGGTCATATTTCTAGAATTAAGATTTTAAAAAGCTCCTTAAATAAAAATTCCTTTCAGCATAAAGATTTCCCCTTCTTTAGGATACTTATGAACTTCTATAAAATAGTATCAGACAAGCTACTATTTCTGAGCAAAAGGGAGATATGTGGGCATTTCTGAAAACATATCTTTCTTTTTTTTCCACTTTTAATTTTTTAATCGTTGTATTAGAGGCTCATACAACTCTTATCACAATCCATACATACATCAATTGTGTAAAGCACATTTGTACATTCATTGCCCT
>NW_022103898.1:53451895-53453265 GCF_000313985.2 Echinops telfairi
CACCCATTTGTCTTCAGCGATCATATCATGGAGGTGAGCACACAATGATATGATTTTTTGTTCTTTGATGCCTGATAACTGATCCCTTTGGCACCTCGTGGTCACACAGGCTGGTGTGCTTCTTCCATGTGGGCTTCATTGCTTTTGAGCTAGATGGCCGCTTGTTTACCTTCAAGCTTTTAAATCCTAGATGCTAGTAAACATATCTTTCATATATAAGATCTTTAGATTAATTTTTAAATTATTTAAGACTTCTTTAAACAATTGTACTCACATCGGAATATGTGATACACATGCTTTGTCCTTCTACTTATATCTTTTTCACTGGAAACAGTCACTGCCTGATCCATAAATGCGCCAGAAACTTAACTTTCATCCACATGTGCTTCTCTTTAGTAGATGGGTGGCTGAAATATCATCCCAATAGCATTTGAGACAGGTCACTGTGATAACATCCCATTAGTGAAAATACGATATGAAAATATATTATAACCTCTGTCTTATCTTAATTTTTTTTCAAACAGTAAGGCCACCTGCGTAGTCTACTTTTGTGAGAACTAACAGTAACTAAAGAGGGAGATGACTTTCTAAGATATCTGAGCATCAAAGTCTCATGTTCTTTGGGGGAAGCGGAAGGCCAAGATAAAGGAGAACTCAGGAAACCAGGCTCACATTTCCTCTCAAAATGTTACCATAACTTAGATTTTACACAATGTTTTTAGAACTGCTTAGCTCAGAATGGTGCAGCTGCATAGATCTTTTTCCACTTATAATTTTTAGTTGATGTAAAATCACTTTGAAATATAGTCATTGCTTCCTCATTAATTTCAATTCAATCATCAGAACAAAACTGGGCTGTGAATACTGGTAGACAAGTCTATTTTCATAAAAGATGCAGCTAGCTTTGATAAAGGCCACTCTGATCAGTGGCGAAAAAAAATCATTTTAAAATACATATGTTAAAAATCACAACCTTTACTCATTGTTCTAGCTGTTAGGTGCCATCGTGCCATGTCTGACCCACTGGGATCCGATCCGCAACATAAGCAAACACTGCACGGTCCCACGCCGTCCTTACAACTCTTCCTGTACCTGAGCCCATTGATGAAGCTATGGTTGTCAATCCATCTCATCTGGCGCCTTCCTCTTTTTTACTGTCGCTCTACTTTATGCCGAAGATGGTGTCCTTTTCTAGGGACTACATCTCTCCTGACAGTAAGTCCAGAGTACATGAGACAAAGTCTTGCCATCCTTCCCTCCAAGTAGCACTCTGGCCTCACTTATTCAGAGACGGATTGGTTTGTGCTTTTTGCAGTCCCCGATTCTTTTTTTTTTTTTCCTCAAACATTTTATTAGGGGCTCATACAACT
>NW_022103898.1:53453365-53454772 GCF_000313985.2 Echinops telfairi
TACCATAACTTAGATTTTACACAATGTTTTTAGAACTGCTTAGCTCAGAATGGTGCAGCTGCATAGATCTTTTTCCACTTATAATTTTTAGTTGACGTAAAATCACTTTGAAATATAGTCAATGCTTCCTCATTAATTTCAATTCAATCATCAGAACAAAACTGGGCTGTGAATACTGGTAGACAAGTCTATTTTCATAAATGGGTATTTTGTCATATCTTGCCCTGTCCAATGTCTCCCTTCATCGATTCTTTCAGTATTTTTCTCCAGCAGCACAATTCAAATGGATCCATTCTTCTTCAGCCTTCCTTATTCAATGCCCCACATTCACATGCATATGAGGCAATGGGAAACAGTATAGCTTAGGTCCAGAGCACCTTAGTCTTCAAAGTAACATCCTTGCTTTTCAATCCTCTGAAAAGGTCCTGTGCAGCTGATTTACTCAATGCAGTGTGTCATTTGATCTCTTGCCTGCTGCTTCCATGAGTATTGATTGTGGATACAAGCAAACAAAATCTCTCACAACTTCAACCTTTCCTCCATCTATCATAATGTTACCTATTGGTCCAGTTGTGAGGAATAATCATTATATTTATAAAATAATTAAATAAATGTTTATAAAATATTTATGATCTATGTTAAGTCTACTGAATGAATTTTCATCTTTGGGGCATTTCCAATTTTCAGCAAAGTTAGTATAGTCATCCATACAACCGGTCTCACATTACTGTGGTCTCCTGGATCTCATACAATCCTTGATGGGGAAATTGGTCCAACAGCTTGAGAGAATGTTATTATTATTATGTTTTTAATGCAACGTACTAGACTACAAGGTCAGCCATGAAAAAAACAAAACAACTGGAAGCAGGTATTGATTAGAAGTGAGCATGTAGAAAAAGGAATCTGATAGAGGTGCATATTGACAATGTAGTCTATAAGGTGAAACCACTGACCACTAGCTAACATTTAATTGACAAGGCAACCTCAGATGTAGATATGTGTCTACAAGTTTCATTGGTTGGATTTCAAGCTTGTCTAATCATCCCCTGATTGTACTTTGGTTTTCCAAGTAGTGCTAATCACAAGGAAAAATTCCAAGTGACATACTTATTATAGGTCTTATAATATTTGCATTTTATATTTTAAATAGACTGTTAAAATTTGAGGTACAGGCTTAATATATAATGCAGTTGAATGTATAGTAATTTCAGAATATAAAATTACACATGCAATGATAAAATCTTTAGTTTCAGTGTTCTACTTGCAAAGAAAGTATATGCCATAAACACTTAAAATTAAATGAGGTAAAAACCCACAATTTCTAGTGTTTGCTGTCTTTGTTAGGTCCCGACTCAGTGACCCCATGGACGGCAGAACAGAACCCTGCCCAGGCCCGAGACGGTCCGC
>NW_022103898.1:53455582-53456899 GCF_000313985.2 Echinops telfairi
TGTGTGTGTGGAATCTTTGGGATTATCTATGTATAGGATCATAGCATTTGCAGATACAGTTAGTTTTATTTCTTTCTTACCAATTTGAATGCCAAAATTTCTCTTTCTCATCTTATTGTCCTACTTGAGACTTATTACCATGGCAGTTTACAGCCTGCATTTCTCTTTGAAACTTCTGTCTTGCGATTCTAATTGTGTCAATATTCACATAAAAATATACCCAAAGGACATTTGAAAATTAGCAGGCTGGTAATTCTAAATCTAACTTTTCCTTATGGAATTTGTTTCTTCATATTCTTTTCTATTTCCAGCTTTGCAATAGCTGGCATCAGCATATAAATGCCACCTGTTCATCAACAGAACAGCAAATCTGCAGGCTATCTCGGTTGCCATTGTTCTCAAGGTGCACTCAGAATTTAACTTCCACTCCACTTGAACAATGGTTATATACTTTTTAAAAATCTCAACTCATAGCTTTCAGTCCAGTAGCCATAAAAACACCTTAAATTTTCCCCTGCTCATATCCCTCCTCATGGCATACTGTAGTTTCCGATCTTTCCTGGAGTAACTATACTAATATATAGTTATATATTGTTATATACATTAATGGGGGGGGGGTGTTAGATTAGATTGTGAAGGTTCTTTCAGCGGTCACAGGACTATAATAATATCCCCCTGATCTTGCTTCACATTATTTTCAGTCTTCTGCTGACTAATTCCTTCTGAGCCAGTCAAATGGGAAACTTTTATCTTCTTGAAATAAACAAGGCAGGCTCCTGACTCAAGGTGTTAGCACTTGTTCTTTCATCAACCTTAACCCACTTCTCCCAAGATGATATCCATGTAGTGTTCAAAGTTTTTCTCACTGTTCCTGAGTGAGGGCTTTTATCAGTATTCCAATTCAATGTTCAAACTCACATCTACAGAACATCTAATTTTTTTTGTCTATAGCAACTGTATTTTATACCCCCTCCCCAGAAATAGTTTATTTTATTTACATTTTTTAAATAAATCATGTTATTGAAGGCTCTTATAGCACTTATAATAATTTATTTGCCAAACTTGAGTAGAGGCTTAATGTCCATGTGCTACCTTGTTAACATATAAATATATGTCCACAGACCTATATCCCTATTGTTATATAAATATATTCACATATGTATGTGCCTGTATTTATACCTCTATAAATGTCTTTTGCCTCCTAGTTCTTTCCTCAATTTCCTTTTACTTTCCTAATGTTCCACTATCATGTTCGACCTTCATTCAGCTCTCAGTAATTCCTCTAGGCTACATTGCATGTGATCAAACCCCACCAGG
>NW_022103898.1:53457625-53461293 GCF_000313985.2 Echinops telfairi
TTTAAATTTTTTGTTTGACTTTCTTTCATGAAATAAGCTTTAAGGAACAAATATTAAAATCTATTTTATACTCTGATATGCTGTATCATACTACATAAAAGACTATTTTGAACACAGTAAGAACGTAAAAACTGTGTTATATGCAAATCAATGGAAGGGATATTACAGGGGTCCTCAAATTTTTTAAACAGGGGGCCAGTTCACTGTCCCTCAGACCCATTGGAGGGCCGGACTATAGTTTAAAAAAAACTATGAACAAATTCCTATGCACACTGCACATATCTTATTTTGAAGTAAAAAACAAATGGGGCAAAAACACCCAGCGGGACGGATAAATGTCCTTGGCAGGCCACATGTGGCCCACAGGCCATAGTTTGAGGGCCCCTGGAATAGAAGATGAGATTGTGAATCAAAGGATAATAACAACATTATTGAATAAAAATTAATGGTAAAATATTTTATATATCTACAAAGTATGAAGTACTGAAGAGAATATCTAAAATAATTAAAAGGGTTAAGCCTATGTAGATAGACTATGGGAAGGGCTGGGTATTAATTTGTTGTTTATAACCACGAGGATATTATTACTGTGAATTATTGTGTATGTTTAGTACAAGTGTGAAGTGGAACAGAGAGAACTTAACTAGAGAAAGTGGCATGGGAGGATGGCATCTTAAGTTTTCTCAAGTGGGTCAGCATGTTTTATATGTATATATGTATGTTTTATATGTATATATGCATGTATATATACATATATGTATGTTTTGTGTGTGTGTATATATGTATATATACATACATGATGTGCTAAGTAGATACTTGATGGATTTTTCCATGTAGTCTTCCTTACAATCTTCTAACTCAGCCCTAAGGCTTAGTTACCACCATTCCAATAGTAGAGTTGAGAACACTGATATTTGAGTAGGTTTAAAATATTCACCAAACTTTTTTTTTTTACAAGAATAGATAAACAAATCCTCAACTTCCTATGAAGTTGAAAGGAGCCTCAACTAGCTTAAATAATGTTGAAAAAGATGAACAAAGTAGGATAACTGACTTCATGATTTTAAAACCTACCATGGAGTTACGGTATTCAATGAAGGCTAGTGCTAGTTAATGACAGACACACAGACCAATGGGGTACAACTGAAAGTCCAGGAAAAAATGCAGTTATCTATGGTCAACTGATTTTTAACAAATGTGCTATGTCCACTCAATGGAGAAAGAAACGTATTTTCAATAAATCATTTTTTTTAAGTATGGAAGTTCCTCAAAAACTAAAACCAGAAATACCATAACTCAAAAAAATTCACAGCCATTGAATCAATTTTGACTCATACCAATCCTACAGGGCAGGTTAAAACTGCCCCTGTGAGTTTCCCAAACCGTTATTCTTTATGGGAGTAGAAAACATGGTCTTTCTCCCTGAAGAATGTCATCAAGTTGCCTAAATTGTACATATAGAAAACTACTGAATCAGTGTATATTCTTCATCAGATAGTCTCAACAAGAACAAAATAAATACAATGTAGGGATCATAAAACAAAGCAAAACAAAACAAAACACTAGTTCAATCAATTTGCACATTGTGAATCAGCAGGCAAATTGAAGCCCACATTATTCACCCAACTCTAGCCAAAACTATATAGATCCTTCTCCATTCATAACAACAGAAATGGGAGCAGCTGTCAAAGTCTTAAATAGTGAAATAAAGGCATGCAGCACAGTCAAAGCACACACACTCTCTTATTTTACACCAAATTCAGTAAATTAAAAACATATTTCCCCTCAATCATTCCTTCAAACTCAGACTTCGTGTCTCATCCACCCTTTTTACTTTTTAAGATTAATTAACTGATTTTTCAAAGAACACACCATAGGCCACAACACAGAATCGAGTCAAGCAACCAATTGGAGCTAGGCTCACAATTAAATTACCAATCATTCCTGTCATCTTTGATTAAACCTCCTTATATACTTCTCAAGATTTATAGCCCCAGGATTAAAAGCTGTAAACCGTCCCAGTTTCAGAGTGAATCTTATAGGAGGAAGTAATGTTTCCTGGAAAAGAAATCATAGAAGGCAAAGACCCTGAATGGGATGAGGGTGAAAAGTAATGTGTATGGCAAGAGTCCAGGGGACTTTGGGTGGGGATGTAAAGGGAACAGACAACCCACTCAATGAAAATTCGCCCAGAGATCTTGAAACCTGACTGGAGTCCCGTAGGAGCAAGTGAATTTAAACTGTAAATGGGCATAACATTTTTTTTCTATGAAACCAAAAGCAGATGAGAAAATCTGTTGAGGTTGTAATCTTCCAGATTCCTAAAATAGGTTTGTAGATTTTTATTTAGAAAAAAGGAATCATTGTCACAATGGTTTATATGAGTAGTTCAAACAGCTGAAAGATTGACAGCTGAACCCAGCCAGGAAGGCTTTGGAAAACAAGCCTGAAGGGCTGTGTCTGAGATGTCACAGCTTTGAAAAGCCTGTGCAGCAACCATGAGTTGGAAGCAATCCGAGGACAACTAACATAATCACAACAACATTGTCACTGACTTTGCATCTTCTCTCCTCTATCTATGACTATTGTTGCCTCCATTTCAACTTGATGGGCTGCTAACCACACAGGCAGAGGTTGGACCCCACCAGCTGCTCCTTGGGAGGAAACTGAGCCTGTCTGCTCCCAGAACGATTCAGAAACTGGATTCTCTCCCCTAGGGTCACTGTAAGTAGGTATCAACTTGGGTTTGGTTTTGGTCTATAAGTTAGTGAAATTTGACAATTACTTAACAACAGGACAGCAAGTTATTTAGTGATCTGGGTAAAATTTTAATTTAAAGTCTTAATTTTCAGATAAATCACCTCATCTTAAAGAAGAAGCCTTTAATAGATTAAAAATTTCACCGTTTACATATACTATAATCCTAACCCATCACCAATCTGCAAAATTGCCGTAGTGTGATGAGTGCATTTTGCTAAAATACTGGAAGCTGTACACTGATACTTCAAATACTAGCAAGGTCATCCATGGTGGATGTGTTTCAATGGAGTTTCCAGAATTGATTCTATCTTACTAAAGCAAGGAAGAGAGGCCTGGCAATTCCCTTTTGAAAGTGAGCCCATGAAAACTTTATGCACCAGAGAATAAATAACACCTTCTTTGCTCTGGACACATGATCAGGAAGTGTCACTGGTCAGATAAGAGCACCAAGTTTACTGAAGAACAGGGCAAACTAAGGTGTAGGAGACAAACATCAGACAGTGTGCAGTTTGGTTGTACATGAGTCACAGTTGTCCGGATGGCAGGTAACAGATACAACATACGTTATTATCCCATTTTATTATAATTTACCAGACATTGAAAAGAAAACCATTCATGCTTAGCTGTCTTCATGTACTACATATTGTATGTAATCTTAGGGACATTAAACTCTTTGTTACCTATCATTTACATGAAAACTCAGCATATGGAAGGGGATGATTTAGCAGAATATCATCAATGCCTAAGACATACTTATTCATGGGGGATACAAGTTAGAGCTTACAAATCATATAACTTATTTTTATCTTGTTTTCTGGAATAAGACCTAATTCAACTCTTATATTAGAGGGTTCCAAAACTTTCATGACAAATGGGCTTTTTCCACAGGCATTTTGAAGTTCCCTCAT
>NW_022103898.1:53462555-53464666 GCF_000313985.2 Echinops telfairi
TTAAACTATAGTCCAGCCCTCCAACGGTCTGAGGGACAGTGAACTGGCCCCCTGTTTAAAAAGTTTGAGAACTCCTGCTTTAATCAAATCTCACAGAATTCTGATATATTTCTTTATATTTATTAGACCATGAGCTCAATGCCTTATCACAAATGCCCTCAGTGAAGTGCACTATATTCAGTGCAGTGAGGGTTCCTTAAGCATTTACGAAATTGATTAAGCAATTGGAGAAGCAGAGACTAAGAGTCTGCTTCAGTCTTAGAGGATGCCGAAGAAAATAATTACTTTATATACCTTATCAAAGGCAAAGAAGAGACATCTCCAAATTAGTCTGTAATTACATTGGCTATTATATATGGTCTTACATTTTAAAATATTTGACAGACTCATAACTGTTGTGTATGCCGAGCAGGAAGAACAGGGGGAGATAACAGCATCCCCCAAAGGGTCATTAGGACAAGAAATTTCACATGGAAGATAGAGTAATAGAATGAGGTAAAGCATTGATAAATCATATCCTCTTTCCAGAATAAAAAAGTTTTCCACAACACCAATTTCCTTCTTCTATTTTTTATCTACTATTCTTGCTTCTTGTCCACTCAAGTGGCCCAAGTCAAACTCTGGGAATTATTATTTTTGGCAGTTTGTAAAATCTAGATTTCTTTCTATCAAACACTCACCCACACAAAAGAATGCTCAATTTTAATCCTTCCTTTTCTATTTGTTATTTAATTTAAGGAACTAACCCTGTGGAGAACTTTTGTTTGAACTTTAACTTCTGTTCAAATTTACTGAATATCACATAAAAACCAAGACATGGTAAAATAACGGAATTTTATCTCCTTTATTTAGTGGACAACATCAGTCCATTCATCCACTAGACTAATTGTTTCCATGTTTCTTAGCTTCCTATCAGTCTTCTTTCCTCAAGACAGAGAAAAACCAAAGCTGTACCTTTGATAGTCATTTCTGAGCACTGCAGACCCCAGTAGGATGCAGAACTCTGTCTCTGTGGACTCTGTTCTGCCAATTGATTTTGGTGTCCCCCAAGACGAAGACCCTAAGTCCCTAGGTCCAGTGACTCATTCCCATAAGGTGTTTTCATCACACTGTGCCCTGGATGTTCTACCACATTCGTGATTCTATTGCAACAAAGGTAAATGCCCAAGTACAAAGACCCTTTGTCAAACCTACATAGATTGGTAGGTGTATTCCCACTCTCACTCCCATACCAATTCTGCCTGTGTATCTATCCATGGCTCTACTTGTAGATCACTCTTATTATAGGATTGTCTATATATAACGCTTTTAACTCTGTTATCTCTACCTCTTATTCTTCTCTAAGTATAAGTATCTTACTCCACTTCTAGCCTTTTTTGGGTCACCCTTCCTCTTGTATATCTTGTATATCTCCTTCTACATATATTTTTAAATGAGTTTTCATCAATGGTTAAATAATTTACTAATGGGTAAAAATTAGGTACAGGGAATAATTTATAGGGTGAAAAACCCAAACCAAATCACTGCAATAGTGTCAGTGCTGACTGATAGCAACCCTGTCCCTTTAAGACAGGGTAGAGCTGCCCCTGCGAGTTCCTGGGATTGTAATTCTGAACAGGAGTAGAAAACCCTGTCTTTCTTCCTCAGAGCAGCTGGTGGTTTCGACCCATTGACCTTGCAGTTAGCAGTACAACCAGTGTTGGGATTCAGCTGGTTCACAACAGTTTGGCAGAACTGATACCTATTTTTTGATTGCTGTTGTTAAATTCAGAGAACTGGTTGTTAAAATAACACTTGAAATCAGGGTTCAATCTAAGGTAGGGCAGCTGGGGAGCTGCCCAATGTGGAAATCACAAATTTCGATTCCTTACTCTTTTTTAATATTCATCTGTGAAAGAGCATATTCTAAGCACCCTTAGTAATATTCATTCCCATCCTTAGGTATACAAATTTAGACAGTACTCTGCTTGCAACGTTTATTTATTTATTTCATAAAACTCATTGTACTTTGATTAAATATATTTTTATTCACTAGCATTTATTACTTCAGCAAACAAACACAGTACAGAAAGAGAAAAGACATCAAGCAAACAGAGGATGACAAGCTGTCA
>NW_022103898.1:53465045-53466133 GCF_000313985.2 Echinops telfairi
AAAGAATACTGTAAGAGAGGACATTCATCAAGAATGAAAATGGAAATATTTTAAATAACGGTTAAATTATTTGTCAGATATTATATAATATTTTTCATGAATACTTTAAAACTCATAACAATCTAGTTTTGTGTACCACATCCATTGTTATTATTTAAGTTTTAACTGTATGAAATAATAAACTACTTTTCAGTATATATATATTTTATACTTAAAATGGTCATTAGAGCAGTGAACCGATTGTTAGATTATATGAATCCCACCACTGTCCAATACATAACCCGCTATGCTGCCAGGGTTCCTTACAGAGACAAGTAACATTGAGAAAGAAACATGTGCTTAGCATTAAGATGGAAACAAGGCCTACACAAGGACTGGTTGACAAATAAAGGCGAGAGGATTACTGAGGAGCCTAATATATGACAGGAAGCGGGGACTGTTTGTGAATGTATTTTTGTATTTTTATTTTAGCTTCTGAGTCAATACTAAGTGCCCAAAGCAGACTCAAAGTATTTCAAGGTCAGCCTGGCTTTAAACTTGGTAAAAGTTAGACATACACTTATATTTCATATGTGTGTGCCCATATGTGTAAAATGATAGTATATTCTCATTTCTCTATCTTAGCTATTTAAACTAAAGAGCTACCTGTCTAATACTCTGGCCATCAAAATGGAAGGAGAAACGGCAACTTGCCTAAGCCCCAGTTCCCAGCTTTTCAGTTGAACACCAATCTACACACTGCTGAAAAATGGTTTTGCCAATGTAATTAAAGATAGTTAACTTTTAGTAAAAGAGCTAACCTAGATTATCTGAGTGTGTATAATTCAATTGGTTGATAGGTATTAAAAACAGAAGTAACATTCTTCCTTGAGAAAGGAAGAATTTCTGAGCCCTGGCATGGGGTAAAAGTTTAAAGACTTGACTACTGGCCAACAGGTGAGTGGTTTGAACCTATTCAAAAGTACCTAGGAAGACAGGTTTCCTAATCTGCTTCCAATATCATCTTGAAAATGCTGTGGAGTGCAATATTATTTTATAAATAATTGGGGTAGGATTGACAAATAGTTTCGGCTTGACCCCAAGAATGC
>NW_022103898.1:53466233-53467957 GCF_000313985.2 Echinops telfairi
TTAACCCATCTCACCGGGGTCTTCCTCTTGCTCTTCTTCTTGTTTGCAGACCCTCTACATTACCAAACATGATAGACTTCAGACACTGGTCCCACTTGATAACAAAATACATGGGGAAGATTCTCAATATTTTTGTTTGAGAGGAGCATTTTAGCAGGACTTCTCCAAAGGCACATTTGTTTGTTTTCTGGCAGTCTAGGGGCTACTCAGTATTCTTTGCCAATAACTTATTTTACCAATTTCAGTTCACAATTCATACTCAAATCAATTCTCCTATAAAAGTGATCATTATATAGCCTTTGCATGCATATGAAACCACAGAAAATATCATCTGCTCAATGCATACCTTAGTCCTTATATCAAGGGTTCCATCATTTTCAAATCGACAACTTTGCTTTTTAACATTTTAAAATGTCTTTCAAATCGATTACGTCTGACAAACACACACACAAACACTCACAAGCTTGCATCAAAATATCTGCGCTACCAAACATACAAAATGTTGTTTAAAAATTGCTGTTTAACACGCTTGAACTTTGTGATACAGTGGCTTAATTAGCCAACAAGACCAAGACCACATTCTACTTGCCCTGAAGACCGTTCACGTTCTTTGATAACAATTATCTTTAAATAACATTTATCTTTACATAACACAGAAAAAAATCATCTAAAAGGAGCTGGATGTTGCTTGTCTAATCAAAGTAAACTCAGCTCACTGTTATCGAGCTGATTCTGGCTCAGCAACCTCCTAGAACAGGGGGAAACTGCCCCTATCGGTTTCTGGGACTGCAACTCTGTGTGGAGTAGAAATCCTCATCTGTTCCCCACAGAACAGCTGTTAGTTTCAAACTGCTGACCTCGCGGTTGGTAGCTCAACACATAACCACAACCTACCAGAGTGCCCAAAGGAATCAAAAGGAAAATAATGTTAAATTACATAAATTACATAAATTAGCATCATTACATAATCCCATCACATTTATACAACTATCCGAATGATTTTTAAAAATACTGCAAACGATCAGTTGTTAAAGAATGTCCAACGCTTTCCTTCCTTACCTGGACTGCATATCTTGTGATTTGGCCTGACCGGCTTCTGGCTGCGGGGCGGCGGGGCTGACCCTCTGCTGAAGCTCCACTAAGGACTGATAATACTGTTGCTGATGATGCTGTTGCTGCTTGTAGCGAGATAAGCTGAAAAACAGCCCTAGGATGGCTTTTAGGTTTCCATTTCTTATTTCTGGATAAAACAAAGAGTATATTAAAATGGAACGAGATACATTAAACGCCTTTTTGTTTTCTTTATCGCAAGTGAGGTTCTGACTATAATCCTCTCAGACTGAAATAAGAATATAGAAATACCGCTGGAGTCTCAGTCATGGTTTCCAACAATCCTGACTTTCTGAAACAGGCTAACATGTCCACAGAGCTAGAACTTCAGCCAAAGAATAAAGAGAGAAAGTGGCAAGGACAAAATTGACTCAAAAGAGATGCTCTTTGCCCTCCCTGAATAACAGTTTTTCAAGGGTTAGTTTCTTAAAAATGGATGAGCTTTATGTCTTCTTATGATAATCACTTGACTTAGCACTCTGATGACATAAATATACACAGCTGTTACCAACATAGCAGTGGCTATGAACTGGAGGAAGAAAGTCTCTTAAATGTTGGCTTGTATTCATAAATACTGACAGAGTGGGTGGAATTAATAATATCAACCGGAATTA
>NW_022103898.1:53468662-53470035 GCF_000313985.2 Echinops telfairi
ATTTTTAAGAATAAATAAAAACAATTGAGTTTATGTTGCTAACATTTGTCTCATGAGACTAAAGACGCAGATAGGAGATGCCATTTCCAATCTTCCTTTAACCACCACTTATAAATCATGACCTTCACATCTCTGATTATTTGCTTATTTGTAGAACTGAGCTTTTTGGTAGTGAAATATGTAATTTAATTATGCATCATAGAATATATATCAAGAACCAATTTGAATATAAAAGAAAAATTTAGAGAGGTAGTAATTCTTTAAAATATTCATTGTATTTAAGAAGCTACACAATTTCTTGTAGCTTTTCATAGGTTTGTCTTCCTCCAGTAACAAGAATATTTTTAGTAATATTTTAGTTTTTAAAACATCTAATGTCTTTTCAATGCAGGGTTTAGATAACTTAGTACTTCATTTTTTGTTTGTTTGTTTTTAAATACGGTGGTAGTTAGACACTTTCATGTCAACTTGATAAATGAATGAAAGGGTGGAGTCTAGCCTTTCAATCAGGTCAGTCTGATGATCCCTCCTTGTGGGAATGGCCTTCGCATAAGGATTCTGGAAACTCTCTCTCTCTCTCTCTCTCTCTTATTGACAAGACACATGGAACCACCCTGAGGACAGCCAGAACCCTGAAGATGCATCCCCTGCTGTTAGGTCCACATGATTTTCCACCCACTGGCCTGTGATCTTGTCTGAAGAGGAATTCATGGGCTAATATCAAACTTATGGACTTGATCTGGTCTGGACTGGGATATTTTATTGATGCATGATTACTTCTTACACACGTGAGTGTCTCTGGGTTTGTTTCTCTAGTCAACCGGACTAACACAAATACTCTTTAGTTGGTTTGAACTCAGAGTAATATTACATGCAACAGAATTAAACACGGTCAGGTTCTGAACCATCATCTCAACCATGTCTAAGTCTGAGACCAATGTTACAGCCCCTGTATTAACCCATCTCACCGGGGTCTTCCTCTTGCTCTTCTTCTTGTTTGCAGACCCTCTACATTACCAAACATGATAGACTTCAGACACTGGTCCCACTTGATAACAAAATACATGGGGAAGATTCTCAATATTTTTGTTTGAGAGGAGCATTTTAGCAGGACTTCTCCAAAGGCACATTTGTTTGTTTTCTGGCAGTCTAGGGGCTACTCAGTATTCTTTGCCAATAACTTATTTTACCAATTTCAGTTCACAATTCATACTCAAATCAATTCTCCTATAAAAGTGATCATTATATAGCCTTTGCATGCATATGAAACCACAGAAAATATCATCTGCTCAATGCATACCTTAGTCCTTATATCAAGGGTTCCATCATTTTCAAATCGACAACTTTGCTTTTTAACATTTTAAAATGTCTTT
>NW_022103898.1:53470136-53478299 GCF_000313985.2 Echinops telfairi
GAGATGTAATCCATACTAAAGGCTATATAGTCGTTAGTCTTCATCTGTAAGTACTTCAAGTCCTTTTAATTTCAATAAGCAAGGTTCTATCATCTGTGTACTAACAGGCTGCTAATTAGTAATCTTCCATTTCTGAGCCATGTTATCATTCATAATATGCTCTGGCTTCTCTGATTATTTCTTCAGCATACTGACAAAGTATGATGAAATGATGTAACCCTGACAAATACATTTCTAGATTTTTAAACCATGACCACTATTTAAACCATGTTCTATTCCAAATACTATCTTGGTTTATGCACATGAGCACAAAGTAAATGTTCTGGAATTCCCATTCTTCTAAATGTCATCCATAGTTCATTACGATCCACGCAGTCAAATGCATTTGCGAAGTCAGTCAAACACGAGTAGATGCCTCTCTGGTATCCTTTGCTTTCATTCAAGATCCCTGTGACATCAGCCATGATGTGACTCCTTTTTCATCCTCTTCAGAATCAACTTGTGTTTCTGGCAGTTCTCTGTGGATGCACCGCTGCAACCTCTTCTACATTTTCATCATCAAAACATTGTCTATCAGTGATATTAATGCTATATCTTTGACAATCTCTACATTCTGTTGGACCATTCCTTCAGAATGGTTTGTTATTTACTGGGTGGTTTATTTTTACATGGATGAGTAAGCACTTCCAGCTTTGCATCCTGGTACTTCACCACTCTTTGTCAATTGACTTGTGCTAGTACTTGAAAATTTTAGAAGCATCCCTAATTTTATAAATATATATATAAATAAAACTTCAAGTATCATTTAGTAAAGAGTAATTATATCATAAGAATATAAATTCACATAATGTTTTTGATCATACTTTTATGTATAGGTTGGTTAAGATATAGAATGATAATTGAAGAATACTCAAACAAGCTCTGACATTGCGGCAATTCAAACTCATAGAGACCCTACAGAATAGAGTAGAACTGCCCCTTGTGGTTTCTGGGGCTGTAACTCTTTAAGAAAATAAGCCTCATCTTTCTTCCACAGAGAAGCTGGTGGGTTTGAAGTAGTGACCTTCACAACATGTAGTTAGTAGAACAGCATTTAACTGACTATACCACCAGGTTCCCTTGATAGGTCAATAGATAAGTAGAAATAAAAATAGATGGTGACTAGCATATCAGATGATTGAAGGAAATGAAGTAAAACATCCATTGGTTGTCTTAATTATGGCAATTTTTTTCTTATGAGCAGCACAGTTTTGCAAACATTTACCACATTGATATGTCCAACTTTCAGACATATGTGAGGCAACTGAAAATACTGTGGCTAGGGTCAAGTGCAACAATTTACTCAATGCAATGTGTCACTTGATCTCTTGACTGCTTCCATGAGCACTGACTGCAGATCCGAGCAAGATGAAGTACTTGGCCACTTCAATATTTTCTCTATTTATTATGATGTTATCTATTGGCCCAGTTATCAGGATTTTGGTTTGCTTTACATTGAGTTGCAATCCACAGCGAAGCCTTCATTCTTTGATCTCAATTCTTCAAACAAGGCTCATTTTTAGCATGCAAAGTAGTGTCACCTACATAGGGCAGGTGTTAGTAAACCTCCCTCTATTCTTGATACTGCAGTATTCTTTATATAACACAATGTCTGGAATTATTTGCTCAGCATAAAGATTGAATACGTATGGTGAGAGGCATCACCCGCACACACACCTTTCCTGAAGGACAGTCTCTTTTTCTCTGTACAGGTTCCACGTGAACACAATGAACTCTTCGGAGTCACCATTCTCCTCAATGTGATCTATAGTTTGTTATGATCCACGGAGCTTAATATCTTTGCAAGTCAATAAAACAAAATCAAACATCTTTATGATATCATCTGCTTTTAGCTAAAATCTACCTGACATCAGCCATGACTTCCCTTGCTCTACAGACTTCTCTGAATCCAGCGAGAATTATTGGTGGCTCCCTGTTGGTGCACTCCTGCCACTGTTGTTAAATGATCTTCAGCAATTTTTTTCTTACATGCGATATTAATGATACTGCTTGATAATTTTCTAATTCAGTTGGATCAGCTTTCTTTGGAAAGGGTACAAATATGGATCTCTTCCAGTTGGTTGCCTGGTAGCTGTCTTTCCAGTTTCTTAGCATAGATGAGTAAGCGCTTCTAGAACTTTATCAGTAACCCGGTGGCATAGTGGTGCACATATTGGGCTACTAACCTCAAAGTCAGTAGTTTGAAACACCAGCTGCTCCAGGAGAAAGATGAGCTGTAAACTCCTATAAAGAGGTCCAGTCGAAGAAACCCACAGGGGAGTTCTACTCTGTCCTATGGTGTCACTGTGAGTTGGAATCAACTCAATGGTACTGAGTTTAGTTTCGAGTTTTTTTTTTTAATCAATTTATTGAGGCTCATACAATTCATCACAATACATAGATCAATTGTGTAAAGCACATCTATACATTTGTTGCCCTCATTATTCCCAAAATTCGCTTTCCTCTTGGGTTCCCGGAATCAGCTCATTTTCCTTTTTTCCCCTCCCCCTCCCTTCCTCCTCCCCCTCCCCCATGTACCCTTGATAATTTATAAATTATTATTGTATCTTAAATTACACTGCCCGGCGTCTCCCTTATCCAACGCCTCTGCTGTCCGTTCCCCAGAGAGGAGGTTATATGTAGCTCCCTGTGATCAATTCCCCCTTTCTACACCCCCTTTCCCTCCTGGTATCGCCACTGTCACCCCTGGTCCTGAGAGGTTCATCTGTCCTAGGTTCCCTGCGTTCCCAATTCCCATCTGTACCGCTGTGCATCATCTGGTCTAACCAGGTCTGCAAGGCAGAATTGGGGTCCTGGTAGTTGGGGGGAGGAAGCATTTAAGAACTAGAGGAAGGTTGCGTGCTATGGAGCGGCAGGGAAGCAGAGCAAGGAGGTCCCAAGGGAAGACAAACGATGGACTCTGGGGTACATGGCACCCCATTAGACTCGTCCAGAAAACGCTCCTAACGGTCAACACACAGACCTTGATCTACTAACAGGTTTTTTTGTTTGTTTTTTTCCTCTTTTTGTTTTCTTTTTTTTTTCCCCAGCCTATCTGTTCGGGTTTTTTTTCCTTTTTCCCCATCTTTTAAATTTTGTATGTCAGTGGCTTTTTTGTTTGTGGGCTTGTCAATGCAGCCGTCGTCACCAGGTTCTTATGAGCCGCTTTGGCGCTGTGCTGTCAAAGCCAATCCCAATTTTATTCACACATTGTTATGTCTGTATACCCACCTAGATAAGAGTAGTTTTGAGTTTTTTGAGTGCTGCCTCAGCTTATTGAAACACTCAACTGATATGCTACCAATTCCCAAAACCCTGTTTTCTGCTAATGCGTTCAGAACACCTTGGACTTCATCCTTCAGTACCATTGATTCTTGAACGTATGCTACCTCTTGAAATGGTTGAAAGTCAACCTGTTCTTGAAAGTCATTTTTGGTAAAATGACTGTGTATGCCTTTCATCTTTGTACTTTCTACATCATTGGATATTTTATTCATAGCACACTTCAATTCTGCTACTTGAATTTTTTTTCAGTTCTTTTGGCTTGAGATATGCTGGGGATGTGATACACATTTTATCAGGCTGTCCTTTGAAATTTTCTCTTTAGTTCTTTTCCTAATTCATTTCTTCCATTTCCTTTAGCTACTGTATAATCAAGAGCAAGTTTGTGTCTCTTTTGACATCCACTTTGACCTTTTCTTTCCTGTATTTTTAATAGCCTTTTTCTTTCTTCATGAATGATGTTCTTGATGCCATCCCAAAACTCATTAGGTCTACAATAATTAGTGTCCAATGAGTCAATCCTATTGAGATTTTTTTCAAAATTCAGGTCATGTTTTTTTCCTTATGGGCTTGTTTTAATTTTTTTCAGCTTCAACTTGAACTCATGAGCAATTGATAGACTGTTCAACAGTCAGTCTCTGGTCTCATATTGGCTGCTTCTCCACCACCTCTTCTCACAGACGTAGTCAATTTGAATCCTGCATATTCCATCTGGGGAAATTCAGATGTATAGCTTCTATTTATGCTGTTGCAAAAAAATGTATTTGCAACGAAGACATCACTGGTCTTACAGAATTCTATCATGTGATCTCCAGCTCCCTTTCTATGATATTTCACAACTATTATTCTTTCCTCTTTGTTTTATATTTCTGCATTCCAATTATCAATGCTTATTATCACATCTTGATTGCATGATTGATCAATTGCAGGCTTAAGAAGTTGGTAGAAGTCTTCAATTTCTTCATCACTAGCTTTAGCAGTTGGTGCATACATTTGAATAATCATTGGGTTAACTGGATTTCCTTATAGGTGTAGAGAAATTATATCACAGACAGGGTTGTACTTCAAGATAGACCTTGAAATGTCCCTTTTGACTATAAATGTGATACCATTCCCCTTGAATTTCTTATTTTCAACATAGTAAACCATATCACTTTCTGATTCAAAATGGCTAACATCAGTCTATTTCATCTTACTAATGGCTAAGATATTGATCTTTATGAGTTACATATTATTTCTGATGACAACCAAATATCTTTTTTTATGACAACCAAATATCTTATGATTGATCATCATACATTCCATGCTTCAATTATTAATAAATATTTGTAGTTACTTCTTCCTGTTTTGTGTCAGCAAATGAAGACTTATTCAATTCACATAATTATGATAAATATACTTTAAGAAGGTAACTCCAGTCATATTTGAATGCCTTCTGACTTATAACTAACAGTTTTCCACTTTTATTCATAAGATTTTCAGTGTATATTTGACAATGCTAGTTTCTTCTTTTTCTGCTTTTTATATTACATTTTAATGATTTTTCAAACTAATAATTTTTAATACTTTACATATAAAAGTTATTAATACTTCTATTGCTAATTATTTCACAACTCAAGTAGCTATTTAGTTTTGGCCATCATCAACCTGAATATATTATGGAAATGCTATTCTTGATAACATAAAAGCTGAGCTCTAATTATGTTCTTTTCATTTTATGTCCATCTCATATCCAGCATTTATCCATTCATTCATGCATGAGTTTACACATTTAAGATTCTAGTAACACTGTGCTTTAGTATCAGCATGACCATATTGTGAAAATGACATCTTACAATATGTTCCCTCATGCACTGAACTATTGCAAATTTGTAGTAAAAATAAGAAATAATATCATAATCATCACTATTTCCTATATTTTACCACTTCACTGAGTTTCCTTTCTGAATTAAGGAGCTCTAGATTCCCATCTGACTGTACATTTCTTTCATCATGAAACGCAGATGGCATTCGTGGCAATGGTGTTTTTACTTACCTTCAGCAGAGAGTCCCTGAACGCTGACTCCTCTGGCTGCTAGAAAACTAAGGCAGACATCAACATTTTCAATCTGCAACAAGAAAGCAGTGAAAACGCAACTCAGAAGATTATTTTCAATACTTCAGTCAGCTAGAATGAAACAAAAAGCAAGATCAAGAAAGAAAAAGCACAAATACTTGAAATTCATTGCATGCTAGAGATCTTTACCAGAGTTTAACTAGAATCATTTTGACTAATTGTGGTACAGATATAAAGCTTTCATTGTCCAGTTGTGTACTTACAAACAATTCATAAAGGCCTGGTAAAGAATGGAATTCTGGAAAATCAGCAAACCACCAACTTAACATAAAGCTGAATTCTGTACTTTACCAACATGGCCTAATGAAAGCACCCATACAGGGTTAGAGAGTTGCATGTGAGTTTAAAATGTTAGGGTATGCATAACTTAGATTTGATCTGTACTATCTGACAAATGTGCCAAGCCATAGATAACGGGGAGGAAGGGTGACATGACATCAATGAAGTGATGCTAATCTTCGTTCTAAAGCATAAAAATTCTTACTTCAAATTTAACCTTTATTTTTTCACAGTTGCAGTAACCCTTGATTAATAAGGCATTTCTTTTGCTATTTAAGAGAGCAAATGCTTATACAGTTTATATAGTAAATGATTGGCTTCAATATGTTAACCAACTTGACATCACTGGAGTGAAAAATAAATGATTTATTCTTCTTAATTCATAGGTTTTATCAAAATATTAGTGATGGTGTTATACAACTATGTTACAAAGCTAAGTCTTTCAAATGATGTAGGAAACCAGAAAGTTCTTTCTGGGTCATCTCCCTGGCTCTTGTAGCATTCTATAATTCTTGAAATGCTAGAGTAAATATGAGAGTTAAAGTTAATAACGTGGTATTATTTTCTGTCCTATTAAATTCTCATCAAACGCTATGCATGAGACCATACAAAGTTCTGCCAATGTCCGCCGACACAGCATAGCTTCTCAGTAAGGTCAAAACTGTCTCTTAAAGAAAATAGAAAGAAAAATTTGATTCAAGAATCTGTCCTTTAAAAATGCACAATGGTTTACATTCCTCTTTAAATGTAATTTTGTACAAAGGTTACATTTAAATAAGAATATCCAATGATATATTCTTTGTTTAAAAATTACCACAGCCAAGGAACACATTTTTTTTAACACATACTTTTTTGTGAGAAAAAACATATTGATTCACTTCAGAATATCTTTCACAGGCATTATTTGACGGTGAAAGAACAGCAGAAGCTGCGGAGTACAAGGTGACCTAATCGATCGTGCTTTTTCAACAGCAGTTGAATAGGCAATAAGCTTGGTGCTCACGCATACATCAAATTCCTTCCTTTCTTCAATTTCACTCTGTTACTGCAAAACAACTTGACAAGGAAAGAGGCGAGAGAAGGCGAAAAGGAGATAAGATGGAAAGAAGACAAGCATTCTTTGAACTATTGTCAAATATTGTCGGGTTGTTTTGGTTTTGTTTGTTTTAACTTGCAAGAGATATTGCCTGAATTTTGTTCATATTTTTCTTGTGGAAAACAAATTAATTTTATACTGCACTATCCTGAAATTAAACTTATAAAACTATATGCATCATTGAATGATCAGTTTTGACACTGCTATTGAATGGACATTGGAGATTGCTGGGCTGAATAATATTCCAGATATAAAGTTAAAGTTGGTCTTAGCTCAAGTTCAAGACAAACTTTCTGAATCCTTTCAGCAGAACTGATTAATCATACTTTGCTTTAAAACAATTGATAGACTAAAACAGTAGAAGCTTATAATACTTAATGATTTATAGTTGACAGCTTAATTCCTTTAGCAAGAAGTTGAACATTTTGGGCAAATTGAGTGGTCTACTGTATCTCTGCTTAATAAATGGCAGTGAGGGTTGCAAACGAATAGACTACAGAGTGTTCTTGAAAATGTATATTTTCAGATCCATTAAAATAAGCATACGGGAAAGGAAACCACACAAAAATGTACAGCCTAATATTAGAAGAGAGAAATGGAGTATTAAAAGTATTTGTTTTAGTACAACATGAGTCCGCTGAGATAAGTGTTGGTATATGCCCGGTAGGGGGATTGCTGGGTCGTATGGTAGCATCTGTTTGTAAGTTTCTAGATTCAAAATTCAAAGAACATCTGTGATATATAATATGGTATGTAATTTTCATTATAAAATTTTAAAGTGGCAAAAGGGGGACTTAATTTAAACAATGTCTATAGGACTATTGATGTGGGAAATGTTTAGTGAATATTCTACTAAAACTTAAAATTTTAAAAATCTACAAATGATGGGAAACTCAACTCTAGAATTTTTTAAATTTAAAAATTAACAAAGATATATTATTACATAATTAACAAAGATATATTATTACATAATTAACAAAGATATATTATTACATAATTAAATAATTATATTATTACATAATTAACTCTCAAATACTTTAAAAGTGTGTACCTTGTGAGTAGTACATTTACCATGGAAATGATATTTAAAGTATTTTCGAAATCAGTATTATTTTAACTGTAAAATACATTTTTTCACACAAGTATAGCATAATTGTTTTATACCTTAGAATTAAGTGGAGAAAATATAATTCTTTGTTATGTTTATGATGCAATTTACACTGGAAAATTGATTTTTTCCAATATAAAGTAAATTTTTTGGATAAATAACTATACTTTAGCAAATAAGCATTTAATAATCATAATAGAAGTTATACACTAAGGTATTTATTCTATTCTATTATTAGTTATC
>NW_022103898.1:53482537-53510574 GCF_000313985.2 Echinops telfairi
CTACATTTACTGTAATACAGTGTGCTCTAAAGTTTTGACTGTGACCCATAGCAAGAAATACAACAAGCAGCACAATCCAGTGTACACAGATAGAAATATAGAGGGAACACGTTTCATGGAATAATACTTATCCTTACTACATTCATTTCACTCCAATACCACTATTCAATTGCCTGGTCTTCTGTTTTAGCTATTTTAAATGCTGGTTAAAGCCCACTACATTCATTTCAAAGTCTATTAATGCATGCATCATAGTCCTTAATTTTAAAAGAAGCATTACCCTAAAAAATAAATCAGAGTAATACACCCACTGTCCTAAAAAATAAACAAAAACTAGCCTTTGTACCTTCTTTTTTGTGTTCAGCCATTATTAACAAAGTGGAAAATTACCCTTAAATGTAAGGTCACTGCAAAGATTTAACTGATGTGCACAGAAGACAATGTTTAAAATACTGGTTATACAATCACACAGCTAATGCTTCTGGTGCCCTAACAAATTAGTATCTGTCCCTCTGTCTGCCTTTAAAAAATAATTTTACCTCTTCCTTTCAGTTCCCTTCAATTTGTCTAGACACACAAATCATGCTGAAGAGGAAAACAAGTTGAAATTTGAGGCAACCCTTTACAAACAACCAGTTATTTGGCGAGCTTTAAATGACTTCAAAATTACTAAGCTATCTGAAGAGTCAATCTTTTCTTGACCTCTTTTTTTTAAGCTGTATTTGTTGATCTGGGTAACTTCAGTAATCTAGCACAGTGCTTGGTGTCTGTTAAATGTTCACTGTATGCATGAGTCCCCAGGAAGAGTGTCTGGGGACTAATAAGTCCTATCACTGCAAGAAATTAATGCAGGAAGAAAATAACCCCAAACTGGAAATAACTGAATCCACAGGCTGCATGTTAGACCCTCTTCGGGAACTCTGAATATGTGTTTGACCTCAAATAATGCGAGTCAAAAACATTGTGGTTTAGAGTCAATATCAATATACTTTTAATTTTTAGCTTCCAATCTCATTCCAATTCTCTTTATAATTGGGGAAATAAGGGAAGATCTTACATAAAGATACACAAAATAAGCCAAAAAAAATTATAAGTGATGCCAAGGTTATATGAGATTTAAGAAGTGAAAAAAAGAAGCCAAAATACTGACATTTTGGGGGTATAGTCTGGCCATAGGCACCAGGGAAACAGATATGCTGTAAATGCTCTTTGTTTGAACTGTGTGGGATTAAATAAATGCATATATAATTAAAAATAAGCACAAATATAATAAATACCAGGGTCCTTTATGTGAATTATATGGTTCTCTAAGTGGGGGAGACATCAGTTGAAAGAGCAATAGTTCAAGCCTCTCCAGATGCTCTTTAAAAGAAAGACCAGGCTGCCAAGAAAGGAGGTAAGACCTTGGTTTGGCTCATGTTTCCTCTCTGTTCATAGGGACAGAAAGGGCCAGGGCATATGGCAACGGATGTTTGCGTTATAATTGGATTTATTGAATTATACAAGTGAAAAAGGACTTGACAAATGTGTTACTTTTACTTCAACAACAACAATAAAAGCCAACAAACAAACACTTGTGGAGAAAAGTCATACTCTGACAGAAAGGGGATTCTCGTGAGTCGATGCCGACTCAACAGTAACTGTTTCATAAACGTCCTTAGTAGGTTTCCTTCCGTTTCACTCGGAGTGTCTTCTACACTCTTCTATGCATGCTTTACTGCAACGTTTCAAAAGGACAACGATTGCCATCTTGCTTTACGGAGAATAGTTTCTAGGCACACAAGATAGAACTATGGGAACCCGTTCGATTACTGCTACAAGTAATAAAAGTGAAGGCCGCTGGTTTTAAACCACGGATGATGGCAGTGAGGGTGATGAAAAGTAATCCGTTTCTGGATGTGTTTTCTTTTTTAAAAAATCATTTTATTAGGGGCTCATGCAACTCTTATTGCAACCCATACATACATCAATTGTGTAAAGTGCATTTGTACATTCATTGCCCTCATCATTCTCAGAGCATTTGCTCTCCACTTAAGCCCCTGGCATCAGGTCCTCATTTCCCCCTCCCTACCCCCTCCCCCTCCCCCTTGAACCCTCAATAATTTGTAAATTATTATTTTGTCATATCTTGCCCTGTCCGACGTCTCCTTTCACCCACTTTCTGTTGTCCGTCCCCCAGGGAGGAAGCCACATGTAGATCCTTGTAATCAGTTCCCCCTTTCCAACCCACTCTCCTTCTACGCTCCCACTATTGCCACTCTCACCACTGGTCCTGAAGGGATCATCCGCCCTGGATTCCCTGTGCTTCCAGTTCCTATCTGTACCAGTGTACATCCTCTGGTCTAGGAGGTATACTCGTATATGTCCAGAGGGGGGCGGGGGAGAGAAACACAGAGGGAAAGGAAGATGAGAGTGATAGGTGAATGTCAAGAATGGCTCAAAGCTTAGGCTCCACAACTCGGAGGCTGAAGTCACATCCACTGAGATCAGGACCACAGCTGTGGGAAACAGGATGGGGGGCATGCTGACTTGCCTACGAGACCTCCTAATGGAGATCTGTTTAAGCTTGGAGTTTAGTTCAGAGGTCGGGGGTATAGATATCAATTTGAAGCTATATTCTTTTTTTTTTTTTTTGAAGCTATATTCTTATAGTCAGTGTTTAAAATTGTGCGATCATATTACATAGTCAGGGGAGTGTAGGCCTAAATATGAGAAGGAGTGCACCCTAAGACATAGATGGTGATCACCGGACAGAAGGGAAAAATCCAACAGAAAAGACTGAGACAAAGCAACAAATGAAGTCGGCAGAAATCAGCAGGGTATGGGGTGTGAGAAATCACGTGATGGCAATTCATCAAGGCCAAAGGACAGGCAACTTCTGTCAGAAGATGTTGGCAAAGAAAAATGATTAGATTCAGAGTTGACAATTAGATTTACAATTATATTAATTAATTCAAGGAAAACGCTCTCTCTCTCGCTCTCTATCCATCAAATGCAAATCCCTTCTTGGTTATTTTCCATTTTGTCCTATGTTCTATCCTTAGTGTTTAAGAAAAATTACTTTTCATATAATTGCTGAGAGAATAAACAAAATATAAGATATTTTCACACTGTAAAAATTAACATATTTTCTAAAATAATAAACAGTCAACCCATAATAAAAAGCATCGCTGAAAATCAAATCCAATGCAGCTACAATAATTTCTGGAAGTAGCATGTAACCAAGAAGCTTATATGCTTTAGTGAAATGATTTGTGTACAGCATTTAGTGTAATACACTTCCAATATCAGTAATTAAATCAACAATTTGAACCCATCAGCTCCACGGAGGGAAAAGGTGGCACTCCCTTAAAGACTTAGTCTCAGAAACCCACAGGGGCAGGTCCCCCCTGACCTGTTGACTCAATGACAGTGAGTTTGGGGTTACCAGGAGCCCTGGAAGCACAATGGGTTACACATAGATCTGTTAAGAGCAAGGCCAGTGGTTTTAACTACCAGTTGCTCTCCAGGAACAATCTACTCCCAGAAAGATTAGCCCCAGAAACCTAAAGGGGCAGATCTACCTTGTCTTGTAAGATTACTATGAGTCAGAATCAGGATGATTCTGTGCTCATCCCCCACCAAAGGTGCTCCATCAAAATGCAGATTTATAGAAAATATCATTAGTATCATGTGCAAGTAAAGTTTTGATGAAGATAATCTTTATACTCCAGGAAGTGATGGAATATGGGTTAAAATATTTCATTGAACAGATACAATGTTGAAAGCACTCATCTTTGCCAAGAAATTTGGAAGACAGCTATCTGGCCAACCAATTTGGAGAGATCCATATTGGAACTCATTCAGAACAAAGAGGTCCCCCCAAATGTGGAAATTATCTAACAATGACACTATCACATTCAAAAGCATTTTAATTTATAAATATAAAAAAAATGATTGATAGCATTAAAAAAAATTGGAATCCCAGAATATCGGCGTTTCATTGGCGTTTGTCTTCTTTCCCATCCATGGACCTGGTATCCCTTGGATATCTCCATGTACTTTGACATCAATCTTTCCCTGGATCTAGGAGGTTCTCAACACAGGGAACCTGGGTCTAATGGACACACCCTACCCAGGCATTTCTTTCTTCATGGTAGTTAAGTTCCACTCATCTCTGCTCTCTTGTTTTATGTAACTTGTATCAAAAAGAGATTGATGCAAAATGCATCATGTTACTATAGTATACACTGTGCCTTATTACTATAACGTCCTCCAAACAATAATAGTATGCCTGACATATCCCTGGACTTTCAATAGCCTCATATATGTGTAAGAAAGATAAAATTTGAAACATATGATACCTTCAAATTATGAATTTGGCAAAAATATTATTATACCATAGACTGCCATAATAACAAGCAAATTTGTCTTAAAAGAAGTGAAAATGTAACGTGTCTTAGAACTGGGGATGACGAGACTTTGCCTCATGTACTTCAGACACGTTCTCAGGAGGGAGCCATCTGAGGAAATGATTATCATGTTTGCTCAAAAAGAGGATCAATAAAAAAAAGGAAGACCCACAACAAGATGCGCTGAAAGAGTAGTCACATTATTCTCAAACAGCAACAGTTGTGGGGATGCCAAAGGACCAGGTACTACTCATTTCTATCATCCGTTGCTAGGAGTCAGAACAGGCTTAGCAGCAGCCAAGGACAAGAACCACCACGATGGGCTCAGACACAACAATGTTCACTAAGATGTTCTTTTACATGTAAGGTTACTCTGAATCAGAAACAACTTGGATATGAAACCCAAGTGATTCAAACTTATTTCGCAAGCATTCCACTTTTCTCTCCAATAATGATCTTCACTATCAGTGAGAGCAAGCATCTAACTGATCAAGTTTATCTTCCTTTCTCCAATATTCATATGCGCCAGAACAAAGAAATCATTCAAAGCAGTTTTGTTGATGAAGTGAATGAATGGAGTGTTTGTTAGAGAGCATCATGAACAAAGTTTCACACCACTTGGCCAGGACCTATCCCTATGTTAGTCTGGGTAGACTAGAGAAACAAATTCATAATCATGTATATGTGTATAAAAGAGAGTTTTATATACAAGAGCAGTTGAAAATTGAAAAAATATCCCAGCCCAGTCCAGATCAAATCCATAAGTCTGATAGGAGCCCATATGTCTGATACCAATCTATAGCCTTTTTCAGACTCCCGAAACACATGCAATGATGCCAAATGCATGAAGACCACAGGCCAATGTGTGGGAAGTCCAGTGGCATTGTAAGCATCTCAGTGTTGACAGGGTTCTACACGTGACTCCTCCAGTTCACAGGGCACGGGGTCTATCAGCATAGTGACATGTGTATTATCAGTAGAGCATCTCTCAGGGAGTGAGCAGCATGAGAGAGTGTCTCCCGCCTCCAAGGAGGAATACAGGAGTTCCCAGAATCCTCAGCAGAAGGCCACACCCACACAGAGGCCTCATTGGCTATGACTCAATTGACAGACTAGACTCCATCCCTTCACTCACAATCCTCTCAAACGGACAAAAACAATTATATAACTACCCTAATCCCCAAACTCTGTTTTTGTGAATTTGCTTCTATGAGATAAGGAATAAAAATGACCCAGTAAAAAAATGAATCCCATTGATAATACAGAAACCAGCAAAAAATAGAAATGTCAAAATATTAGCCAAATTTGATCAGTAGAATAGACACAGAGGCATACATATTTATAAATTCTGAAATTACGTGAGGAGGGATTTTTATCATTATATTTTAGGATTAATGAAAATAGTTTGGAAGAACTATTATTTTGGAGAATGAGAGATCCTCTGATTTGATTCTTTTAATTAAAAAATGAGATAGGATCAAGGAAACATAGGCCGTTGCTTATAGATTCAGTGGAATTACATGTGTTCAGCACTTAATGTAATATACTTTCAATAGTAATAACTTAATATTCAATAAACAGTTGTTATGATCACTATTATCTCATGGCGACTCTACAGGACAGGATGGAGCCACCCCTGTGAGTTTCCATGACTAACCATTAACAAGAGCAGAAAACCCCTGTTTTCCCCTTCAGAGCAGCTGGTGGTTTCAAACAGCTGACCTTGTGGATCACAACCCAATTCATGACCACTATACCAGGGCTCTTTACAGGGTTACTAAGAATTGGCATCAACAATGGCAGTGATTTTTTTTTGAGTTTTTATGATCATGATGTACCCATTAAAAAGCAAGTGATCAAAAGAACACATAAATTATAGAACTACATAGTATCACAAGCTAGTCAAGTTTTGATGAAGATCATTTTTAAATGTCTGCAGCAACACATAGGGAACTCGTAGCAAGGGCCTCACTTCCTCTTCACATTCAGCAAATCAGTTACAGCGTCTACATATTGTATTTTATGAATGAGTCTTCCTTTAATGCTAATACCATGTTCTTTATCATACAATCCAGCTTCTTACGAGTATTTTTTAAGGTATAGGTTGAAGAAGTCGGCGTGTGGTCAAATAATACAACACCTTTAAGACAACAGCCTTCAGTATATATTATATCTCAACATAAAGAAAACAAAAATTTGGGTAAGCACTGGAGTGCTAACCACAAGATTGGCAGTTCAAATTAATCAACTGTTGTCAGGAATAAAGAAGATGTTTGTTCCAGTAAAGATTCATAGTCTTGGAAACCAAATATAGGGTCACTATGAGTCAGAATCCACCTAGCAGCAATGAGTTTGAGTTTATACCAATAGGCAAGACCATGATAAACAGACAAACAAAAGATTGAAGATGTTTTAATATTCCAATTTACATCGATCTATAATGAATGCTTATAGAAGCAGTAGCCAAGAAATCAAACAATATATTTCATTGTTCAAATCTGGGACAAAAGACCTCATTAAAGTCTTAAAAAAAACAATGTCACTTTGAAGACCAAGGTACACATATTATGTGTCAGCATATTTTCAATCATCTCATAAGTATGTGAAATCTGGACAATGAGTAAGACTGATTAATTGATGCCTTTAAATTATGGTTTTGGCAATGAACATTTCATATATCACCTCCTAAAAAATGAACAAATCTGTCTTGGAAAGAACATGACCAGAATTCTCCTTAAAATGAAGATATTGAAACTTCATCTCAACACTGGCCATGTTGTCAGTAAGGAACCAGTCTCTGGGGAAAGACATCATGCTAAGAATAGTGGACTGTCAGTGATAAGTAGGGAGATCCCCAAGGAGATGGACCGATGGTGGCTGCAACAATGAGTTGAGTATAGCAAAAATGGGAGCAAGGTGCAGGATTGGAGAACATTTTCTTCTCTGGTAAATATGGTTCCTGTGAATCCAAACAGACCTTAGGGCATCTAACCACGACTCGAGGACAAGTCTATAAAATAACGTACAAAATTCACCACAAATCTGTCAGGTTGTGATACTGTAATGGTCTGCATGTTACAATACTGCTGGAAACTATGCCAGTGATATTTCAAATAAATACCAACAGAGCCATTGATGTGGAAAGATTTCAATGGAGCTTATGAATTAAGAGAGCAAGATAGGGCTGGAGATCTACTTCTGAAAACTAGACAATGGAAATCGTATGGATCATAACAAATTATTGCCTGATGTCATGCTGACAGATGATTCCATTAAGTTAGAGAAACCACACAGCCACAACAGTAGACCCAAACATAAAAGTGGTACAGAGCGAGGCAACGGGGCTCTTGTTATCCATAAGGTGTTCATGGGTTACAGCCAACTTGACAGCAACTGACGATGAAAAAGAACAAAATGGTTCCATAGGCTATTGCTTTGCAGTACAGCACTTTTTCTGACAGTCCTCTCTATTGCATGGAATCTACTCATTTTTACCCATTGTTCAAAATTTTGTTATATGTTAGAATCACCTGAGTTTTAAAAAATATAAATGTTCTTATTCCTATAAATTAAATCAGAATGCCTCATAGATAGGAACCAAATAGTGGGTCTTTAATACATATATCTGGTAATTCTAAGGTGCAGTAAATCTCAGAAACCAGTCCTACAATGTGTGTTCTTCAAAGAAAACAAGTGCTCATGAGGATAGCGGGAAAGGAGGCCCAGGGGTGTTTCCTGGAATGAACCAAAGGGTTGGCTGGTGTGACCCAGGAGCCATTCCCCAGGAGAGAGATGTGGCAGTTTGCCTCCCAATGATTAGAGCTTTGGAACCCTACGGAAAAGCTCAACTCTGCCTCATAGGGTCCTCTGAGTATGAGCTGAAGTTGGCTCCACGGCCACACGTTTGGTTTGTGGGCTCCTTTAAGTGTTTACTCACCAGGCTATAGAAACTCATTGTCTTCTGCTTAATTTGACAATGATCTACATAACTCACTCATTTTAAGCTTTATTTCTGGGATCTTAAAACTTTATCTCCTCTTGTATTACCATAAATACATTCCGAGTTGGGACAGGTTACATTCACATCGGTGGCTAACCAATAGACATTCCCAATTCTTTGACTGGTCTAATATAATGCTCTGCATAATTTTTTGGATCTTGTTTTGAATTTGTGACAAAGATTTTTGGAATGGGACATCTAGCTAGTCTCTATTTTTCATGTTAGATTTAAGTACTAGGTAGGTACAGAAATAGTGGCTACATATTGAAAATTAAAAGCTCTTAAAGCCTAGATCTAGTCAATAATCACAGATATATCAAGCACTCTGAGCCTTGAGTCTGTCGGACTCAACAAACTCTTAGCATCAACATAATGGCCTAAACCACTCTCATTTGTATGAATGAATAAGAAAGAGAAGTTTTCTCATGGCTGATAAAATTAAACATTCAATAAAAGTTGTTTAGTATACTTAGGCCCCACTTTCTCTTCATATAATTTTAGTATCTTAAATCACAATTATTTAAAATACATGCTTCCCTTCTGACAAAATAAAACCATTCAGTTATTCATTCATCGAAGGCATTAAGTTTGCTTTGTGTTTGGCACTGGGCTGGGTTGCAGATAAAAAATGTCAAGAGGCAGCCACTGTCCTCATGCTTCCTAAAGGGTGCAGATCTACTTCAAATATTGTCATGTACTTTCATTAAAAAATGGAAGCCCACTTTTCAAAGCAGAAATGTCTTTGCTCATATAATTTCAAATTGTGCATTTACCTTGACACTTATAAATCTGATAGATATGACCATGCCTCATTGCTAAGTCATAAATTGGGTCTCAAAAGGGGGAAGGGTTTCATTATTTGTAGTTTGGAAACTCAAGACAGTAATAAATATGTTTGTTTGCTTACACTTAGTTTAAGCCTCGGGTAAATATGTGTTCTCAACAAATTAACATGGGCAGAGAATATTTGGGAAATACTTGTTTATACATTTAAATGTTGTATAAACTTATCTAAAAACAATGTAGGGTTTTTAATCAGTACAATTCTTTATTGAACTAATATACTTTCAGTTACATTTTATGTCAGGAAACCTATTAGCTTTTTTTTTACTATAATACTGGAATAATCTTTTTGGATATGTAAATGGAGGCTTTTAAACAATATGAATGAAGTTATGCCTTGTATATTCACAGTTTTTTTCTTGTTCTTTTTAGATATTAACTGGAAGTGGAATTTAGTTACCAAATATATGGATATGATTAATAGTAGCATCATAGTCTCTGAATAAGCCATGATACACATACTTCACATTGAGTAATTCCTTTATTTAGCAACTAGTGAATGATGGTTATGGGCAGAGAGCTCTGCTAGATAATGGAGGAATATAAAAATGAATTATAAAGTCTTTACCTTGATGAGCCTTTAAAATTGCTAGGGGAGCAGAGAAGTCTCATGAGTCACCATAGCCCAAGACAAAATATGATGAACGCCAAAGAAAATTATAAACAACATTGCATAAAATGAAGAAATCGTGATCTGTTTTCACCGCAAACCCCCAAAAAGCTTCACAAAAGAAGTGTCATCTAGACTGAGCGCTAAGGAAGAAGAGCCTTCTAAGGCCAGACAAGCACAGGAAAGAAGAGCGGATCGTGCTGATGAGAGTAACGAGAAACAGCATCCCTCACGAATGGATGAACATCAATCGTGGCCCTTATGCTCACAGACCATATCTGCTTTGTCTGGGGATCTAACACTGCTGGGATAGAAAAAAAAAACCATTAAGTAACGGTAAACCAGAGGGCAGGCACACTACTTCAGACACTGATTGTTCTGCATAGCAACAATTATACCTGGTTAGCACGTTTGACACTCCAGAGCAGTGGTTCTCAACCTTCTTAATGCCACCACCCTTTCATACAGTTCCTCATGTTGTGGTGACTCCCCAACCATAACATTATTTTTGTTGCTACTTCATCACTGTAATTTTGCTACTGTTATGAATTGGGCAACCTCAGTGAAACGGTCGTTTGACCCACAAAGGGGTCACGACCCACAGGTTGAGAACTGCTGCTCTAGATATTGTTGTTGTAAATCACAGATAGAATGTGTCTAGAAGAATGTAAGTCACTCTTAAATTTGTGGACATTTAACAGTAGACCTTTTCACTGTGGCTTGTAGTATTGATTAATTATGCTTTCTGTATTACCATGTAAAACAAAAAATGTCACTATATAAATTAAATGTGCAAATAACTAAATATGACTTTTAAAATATTTTTCAGTATGTGCAAACCCCGTTTTACCATAAAGTTCAAATCATTATATAGCCCTATCCTCACAAAAATATAACCTGAAATACATTTTTCTTAAGCACTAAAGTAAAATGTACTATTTTTGTTTGGTTAAAACCCTTAAAAGGTTTCTGTCATTCATTAACCTTCATCAATAATGTGTTCACTGTGAAATGACCCACGCCTTTAAAAAATACTTTGAAAGGGCAGAAAATGCCAAAAAAAATGTGATGGTCATGCAAATCGAGAAGTAGAGACTCTGAGAGAAGCATACAGAGGACCGACTCAGACCAGAGGTCAGGAAAGGGGAAACAGCAGCAATTCGGCAGTACTGATTCAGCACAGCATAAAGGTACTGCCATCTGAAGTAGCCATTATCTCACCAAAACTGTTGCTCAGAGAATTAGTTCCACTTATTCAAAGCCATACAAAGAGGAAATATCCAAAATTACCTTGCTGTTCCTAAGCCCCGAAAGGAATCCTGCGGGGGTCACTGAAAGGCTAGGATAGATTTTCCAAGTGAGAGATTGGAGGGGTTAGGGCCCCAAAGAAGGAGCCCTTATGCACTGAGCATGGTTGGCAGCAGAGGCCTTCCAAGCGTTCACAAGAGGTAGAGAGGATAATAGGTGAAACTCATTGAATTTTTCTTCTCGTCTACAACTTCCTTGTTCACCAGTGAGAAAAACCCAAGATTCCAAAGGATGATCACCTTCAGATCTGTTTGAAAACATGTGGAGGAGGAAAGGTCAGGGATAAGGGGCTGCTGGGGCAAGAATTCTGATGTTTGGAAACAGGGGGTGGCAGGAAGCAAAGCTACCGAGAGAAATAAGCATTCGAGGCAGAACACCGTCACACTAAAGGGCCTGAGCCTGTTCTTGGAGGTTTGGTATTTCATTTAAGCCAAATAATTCATGTTACCACATAGTACATAGATACTATTTGTAAACATAAATATGTCACAACTAATTACACATTATAATTATATTTTATAACAATTGTATAATTGCATTATGCAATAATTGTGAGACTAAGTATTGACACCAAAGATATACCCATTTCATCTTCACCCAAACCCTAGTGAATTTAACCTTATTTGTCTCATCCAATAGATTATCATAGAGGAAACATTTTTCACAAATTTTATCACTTAATATATAGCAGAGGGAGAATCCAATCTCAATCCTACCAGTCTCTCATTATACTTGAACTCTCTGCCTTACGACGTGACTTACCTGTCACAGATACTCTGACTGAACCCCTTCTCCATCCTGATTCAAGTTCTTTACAGGATTTGTAGATGACTAGACCACAGTGTCTAACACAAAACAGATACTCCAAATGGTTGAATGAAAAGATAATTTTGTTTAGTATAAATGTAAAGACAGAAATAGTATGCCAACTCTACTTATTCTACACAGTCCAAGTGTACAAAGCTTAAGTGTTTCCAAATTACCAAATATCCAAAGCACATTTTCAATGTGGTAGATTAAACTATAGAACAACAAATGAAACCACAAGCCAAGGAATGCTGACAGTCACTTGAAGTTGGAAAGGCAGGAAATGGATTCTCCCCTAGAGCCTCTGGAGGGAGGGCAGCTCTCTTGGTTTTACCTAAGTGACTACAATTTTGAGCCTAAATATGATTCTTATACTATCTGGCTTTGAGGGAATAAGTCACCAAATGTGTAGTAATTTGTTACAGCAACTTTAGAAACTTATACAGTTCTTTTTAATTCACAGAAATGGTTTACTAGAATTAAAAAAAAAAAATCTAAAACTGTGGAGCAACAGTGGAATCCAGAAGTAGGTCATAGCTGGGAAGGGTCTTGTGAAGCATGAGAGGAAAAGCTGACATTTCCTTAAAGAGAAATGGGAATGCTCCAAACACTTCCAAACAAAATGTTGGAGGGATGGCCTAGTTGCACCTTGATACTTATAGCAAAACGCAAAAGGATAGAGATCAAGTGAAGGAAGAACTATTCAGCCAGTAGAACAAGGGCTTATAATGGTTGAGGACTTAGTCCTTCTAACCAGGTTGTGAAGCAAGCTATGCTCAGGCGGTTCACTGCTAGGAAAGCATTCAGAAGAGAAGCAGATGTGACGGTGGGGGCGGGGCTTGAGGAGGCACACAAGCCACCAGAAGGGAAAGAGGCCAGGGATGGGATGGGCCCGCCCTTAGAACTTTCAGAGGGAGCAAAGTGCACATTTCAGCCCAGTGATGCTGTTTTGGATTTTTGGATTCCAGAACTGTGACAAAATACATTTTTGTGGTTTTCAGCTACCAAGTCTGCGGAAATTTGTCACCGAAATCACAGGAAACTGCTCACTAAGACAGTTAAGATCAAAACTGCAGCATGAGTAAGAGTACACTGGCATTCTTGTGAGCATGCAGATGAGGCTTTCACTGTGAAAGTGCACACGCATGAGTGTGCGTGTGTGTGTGTGTGTGTGTGTGTGTGTGTGTGTGTGTGTGAAAGGGCATTTTAATTAGGTGTTTCATGTCGCTGCAAAGCTAAACCTTGGATATCTTCTTTTTCCATCTTTCAAACTGGTTTCTAAAGAAGGGCAGGGGGAGGTAGAGTTAATAATTTGTATCAATTAAGAGTTCTGTAGCCAACTATAACTCCATTTGCATTTACACATTACAAAAACTTTGAGAATGTTATCACTAACCTTTTCGTTCAATACATCTATGAAGACTAACAAGGTTTACAAAGCCATTCGCTCAAAGCTTGTCATGATTAAGTATTCAAATGCTAGAAATGAGAATAATCTGGTTTGGAGTGGCCTGAAAGGCAGGCGAGAACTGCCCTGGGCACCTTGCAGTACTATGACCTGTAAGGGAGTAAACGGCCAGGCCTTCAGAGAGGCTAATGGTTCAACCATTTCTGTACTTAGCAGCGGAGCTCCTAATATTTGCACAATTAGGGCTCAAGTTTGGGTCTCAGATTTCTAGCTCTCGTTCTAGGGCTCCCTCTCTTTCACTCTTCTCTCTCTCTCTCTCCCTCCCTCTACATACATCAGTCATATACTAATATATGTATGTGCATACATGTACATAAAAACGTGTAGATATGGAAAATTAAAACAAGAATCAGGTAAAAATCCTTCTTTTGTTCAAAATTGTACTATGCCACTTTAACTTGGTGACTAGAGAAGAATGATCCTGTTTAAGATTTACAATAAATTGTAGATGTGCATTAAATTTTCACTCTAAACTAAAATTGCCAATATAAAGACTTAAACCACAGACTGATAGGCAATTAAATCAGTACTAACTGACCTGAGGCTATACATTATGGGTGATTAAAAATACCCATTGTTCATTTGGAATCTTACTGTTTTATTATAAAATCATGAGCTGCTTTAGACTTAAATAACATTCATTTACATCTAGGGCCCATGTTATATGTAATAATGATTTCACAAATATTTGATTTCAATATAAACTCAATAAGTAATTATTTATCTCATATACTTTCAAGTTCATCACAATCCATATTCCTATCATAGATGAGGCAAACAGTAGTCTGAGAAAAGAATTCTTATAAGTAAGCCTTCTTACAATGTGTATAAAAGAGCATGAGGAGCAAAAAACTAGTGTGAAAATAAAAAAATACAAATCAGTGACCTGAACTCCAGACCTTAGTTTGTTAAACTTAATCACTAATAATTTATCATTTTAAGAGCAGTAGACTCTAGACTTTGGGGTAAAACAGACATAAGTCATACAACTTGATTATTCCAACAGAAATATGTAATGAAGGCAAAGTTGGAGGTTCAAATCCACTTGTCGTTGCTTCAGAAAAACAGACCTGGTGATTTACTTGTGAAACCAGAGCTCCTGAAAACCCAATGGAGCCATGGCATTGCCCTAGGATTACTAAGATTCAGAGTCTACTCCAAGGTAGCTCTTTTTCCCCACTTTATTGGGAGTCTGGGGGCAACCTCAGTGAGTCCCAAGTTCCCTGCAACTTTGCTGCTGAATGCATCATTCAAGGATTGCTGCATACAGCACAATACAGATGTTGGCATTCAATGCATAATGTAATCACTAAGTTTGACCAATACTGCTGAACTCTCAGGTACATTTCTAAATTTCTATATTTCTATTGAATAGTTCTGACAGTAGTTGATAAAGATAGTTGAAAATACAAATTTTCAAAGTTTTATTACATGTATCATGATTTTTAAATAATTAATCCTTTTATTGGGGGGCTCTTACAAATCTTACAATCCATCATTCAATTGTATGAAGCATGTTACCACCAACATTTACAAAACATTTTCTTTCTACTTGAGCCCTCAGTATCAGCTCCTCTTTGACTCCCCCCCACCCTCCTACCCTCGTGTATCATGAGTTTTATGTCCATCCATAGAAGTGAGTTTAATGGAATTGGTTATAGAGATCACTTAAGTCTAAAACCATGAAGCCAGCACCTTGGGCACTTCTATGGGATTCCAAGTAATATCTCTGACCACAGGTCTTCTTTTCAAGACATTAGATGGAGGTCAAGTGCAAAAATTTCTCCTCCTAAGTTTCAGTATTTTAGGAGTTTAGGAAAGATGGAGTAATAATTTCTGTAAAAATCTAGATCACTGAAGGTTAAAGAGCCTAAAATTATTACATAATTATTAGAGATATGTTTTAATGCTATGTATTCTATGCTGACAGGTAAAATGAGTTAGCAGTGGGAAGTAATTTTTAATATATTAAGTAAAAAATTAGAATAAGTAGTATAAGATATACTTAAGAAAGTAGTAAACATTCAAGCATAGAGTGGAGATATTAACTACATTTTGTAATTATTATATTTAGCCATAGAGAGCTTCCTAATTTCTCTCGACCCAGAAAGTGAAAACAAAAAAGGTACATAAAATCTATATACAAACCAGTAAAACTTACTTTATTCCAATTTATATTTGTCACTCTAATATTATAAAATGAATTTATATATTGATAGGAAACTTAGGAAAAATTTTTAATATTTTATCTCTAATATAAAGTTAATACTGCTAATTATTCTTATATTGTTAACATTCATTTGATTTCTATTTATAAATGGCACACTTTAGGCTTCTAATACTCTGACTCAGAGGAGTGGAATATTCCTAAGCTAGTCTGTTCACATGATACCCTGTCATTTCCGAAACTCTTCCTATTCTGGAATGGCTAGAAAAAAGATAGCATAACAGACCAGGTAATTTCCATGAAAAAAAAAAAAGGCTTGAGTGTATTATTTTCTTTGTAGATTGGATTTAATTCATTTTAGGAAATATCCTACTTACCTTCCTATGAAAATAAGTCTTAAAATCTATGAAAATTGAAAACTCAAATATAGTTTAAAGCAAAAAATACTGAAGAGAAACCATGGGATTAAGTGTTTTGCTAAATCAATCTAATAAAATCAGAGTTCTGGTGGGTTGTAGATATCATTACTCTAATTTTCTCAGTGCCAAAATAAACAGACGCTCTAAGAGTTTAACTGATTCCTTTTTCCTTCTGGGTCAGAATTAGAATCCCAGTGACTGCTGTCTTTTGAGTCTGTCGTACCTCCTTCCAATGCCTGCAGAGGGTTTCGATGATCAGTTATCCAGAATAACTTCTGCAGACAAAGCCAGCTTTAAACATCCCCAGGTAAATGTTCAAATACCTTCAATAAAAGCTTCTTAATACTGCAAGTATGTGTTTATATTTCCAATGTATGAGTTATTTGAAACCAATGTTCTCATTATGAGAACTAAGGACTACAAAGTAGAGGTTTTTGTTTAGTGTTACTATAGAAATCAGACCTATATTCATATGTGTGAAAGCATTTGTCTTTATTAAGCTATCTTTTTTTCCCTACAGCCATTTCAAAAGATGAATAATTTTAAAATGGCAGGAGTATCATATGAATAGATGAACTTAGCAATATTCCACTTCTCTGAGTCACCCTGCCGTGTGCCATTTATAAAATTTTGTTAAAACTTTCAGAGCATTCTAAAATCTTATCTCTTCTCTATTTGGTTAGATGTCTCATTTTTCAACTTATTAAGACTTCCTTTAAAAGAACAACAATTACAGAAAGAACTACAGCTTTAAAATACCAAACACTGAAAAAAAGGATAGCGCTCTTTCACTATTAAGAAGCATTTGAAATTTTAGATATTTATAAATGATATCATATGTCCAAATGACAGAAATTTAAAAAATATATAAATTACATAAATGGAACAGAGATGTTTATGAAACCTATAATAGTATCAGCCATGATCCCATGACATAACAGATTAGATGGGAAATAAAGCTGAACTCTAATTTTTCATATTCTAAAAACAACAAGAGTAAGAGGTATGACCATTCCAAAACCCCTCACGTGAGAAAAATGTATACAACATCTATGATATGAGAGAAAATAAGATCGAATACTGTGGCTAAAAAGCAATTGAGTTCTTAGGATGAGTTAGAGAGAGGGTTTGAGAAAGAGAAAGGACAATCTATGAGCCACGTGTGTCAGATACTTAGCTAGGCCAGTCTTCATTCTTGGTTTGCAGCTATTTTACATATCAAATTCTTTAATCCTATCTGCACTTGTGAAGATCCTCAAAAGTGATGACTTATTTTAAAATAAGGATTTGTTGTCAAGACCACTTTCCCCCTACGCGTCTCATTTTATTATTATTTTTTGTCTAAGAATCCTGCACTTGTGCTTCATATTTCGCATGAATGTTGGGCATTTCCCCCTGCTATTTAAAATCTGCTTGGCATTCAGGACATTCCTGGTATTTATAGTTTACTAATTTATTTCCTCATGTAAGCTCACCAATGTCGTGGCATGCAGTGTATATTTTGAATCCTGATACCACCCACTTAGAAATTACTCAATAGCAACAGGTGTCCTCCATCTCCCTCTTGGATAAAGATAAATTTAGTCTTTTAGAAGCTCCTTCAAACTAAGTTTTGTCTTTCAGGATGTGTTCCTTGCCACATTCGTTACTGAAATTTACCATGACTTTGAAACTTTAATAGGAATAAAAAGTTCTCAGTATTAGTGCTAATAATGCATGGAAAGGATAGATTCATACTTAATATTGGCTCCATTGATGGTGGCCATTGAGAGGTATTGTGGGAGGTGTGTACATTCTTCATACATTACAGAGTAATAATCAGAGACTTACGTGTCAACTTTTGTTAGCTGCTAGGTAGGTGCCCTTGAGTTGGTTCTGACTCCTGCACGGTGAGTTTAAGTACAACTAAAGGAAAGGGCACCAGCCCTGCACCCCCCCCTCCCCCCGACGGCTGTCATGGGTGATCGCACTGTGGCAGACACTGCTGGAGTCAACCCAGCTCCTCCAGGGCCTCCCTCTCTTTCCCTGATAATATTGGCTCAAATGGACATCTACAAGACTGTCTTAGTTATTTCAATACCTGTCTTTCTACTTCTAATATACAGATCTCACCCAATAATCACTTTATCACTTGACACAAAGGAAAAACTAGTCAAAATCAAAGCTGTTGGGTGGACTTCCAATTTTCCTTTCTGCTGCTTCATCTAGGATTTGGTATCAATCACGTGTTTTCATTCCTTTTCCCCTTCAACATCCTCCTCTTTTTGATTTTTTCCTCCTTGAAAGAACCCTTCTCACCCCTCCCCTCCTATCAAATGAGTTTTCTTCTCTTCAACAAGAAACCTTCAGAAATATTATTTGGTACTTTTTGAGGGTCTCCATCTCTTATTCAGTATCTTGTCATCGCTCTATAGAAAATGTTCACATAAAGGTCACTGATGACTGTCTGATTACCAGAATGAACCTGCTCAAGCCCAGTACAGACACTAAGCACACAACTATGTACCATCCGACAGCATCTTCCCCATTCGGGCCCTTTCACTTTGCCTTCTCTCACTGGATTAATTCAAGCCCCATAGCTTCAACTACCATAACTACCCTAAGTATTAACAAATGTACATCTTTGATTCACTCTCTCAATGGTGGTCTCATACTTTCACTACTCTTTCTTCTTTCCTGGCTTCTGGTTCTATGCATTACATAAATGTCGATAACTCCTATTGTTAGAACCTTGGATTTTGTGCCCTCTGAAGTTATATAGACCTCTGGTAAGATTTTATTCTTATCCATTGTTTCAGCAATTTACTACACACTAGGTCTATTCTAAACCACACCTCTCTTTTAACCTTCAAAATCACATATTTGATTACTTAAAGTAAGGTGATCAGATTTAAAGCGGGACACCATTGACCCGGGGTGGGGGTGGGGGGTGGGGGGTGTTCTTGATTAAAAATTAGGTCTATATGGACCAAATAGACCCTTCCCTAGCTTGTCGTGCATTCTTTCCAAAAATCAGGACTTTTAAAAAAAATGCCAAAATCGGGACTGTCCCACCAAAAGCAGGATGTCTGGTCACCTTAACTTAAAGTCACATAGTTTGAGTTCCACTGTTGTTTAGCTTTCATTGAATCAATTTTATGAAGCAGAACTTCTCCAAAGGGATTTCAAAGCTATACCCTTTCAGAAGCAGACTGCCAGACCGATCCTCTGAGGTGGTTCTGGGGGAGACTCAACCATTGAACTTTGGGGCAGTAGTCAAAAACAGACCGGCGTATGCAACCCCGGCCTCCTGGATAGTAAACTGATGTATCAAACTCTATATGCAAAAACCAGGATTTCTTATCTTTAATCAGCCTTTAGTCTGCTTTCTTCCTTTATAATAACCATTCTGTTTAATGGTAACCACTTACCCATTCACATATAAAATAAATAAGTAATATAAATACTAGAGCTAAATAAATAAAATAAATATATATTAGATAAAATAAATAATAGAGCTATCTTGGGGTTTCTACACACCTCATCATCTCATCTCCCATCAGTGAAAGACTGACACTTCTACTATAATCCTCAAGAAGCATATAGCATGGCCTTGATAATGTTTTTATCAGATCATGTCACAGTCTTGCTTTACACGGAATTAAAAAAGCCCCTAGACTAACTTAGTACAACCTAAAATCTCCGACCTTGGTTCTAGTTAATCAGGATGCTGCCTTCCCTACAAACATCACTCATTTGCTACCCTGACCATCCATGGTCTGCTATAAACTTCCCTACAGACATTGCTACACCATCCGTCCATGGTCAGCTATCTTGTTTCTGGAACACAACTAAGTTCACTTCATTCTCAATCCTTTTGTTCTTTCCCATCTAATTCTCTTGCTGTTTTAAATATTTACCATTCTGGTACTCAAGTGCAGCCCATGAAAGTTCCCTACATTTGGTGCTGGGAATTATTGGTTAAGTATGAATTACCAAAGAGCTTTGGTGTGTTGGTTATGCTCTGGGCCACTAAGCGCAAGGTCAGAAGTTCAAAACCACTTGGCACTCCCTGTGAGAAATACAGAGCTTTCTACTTCCAGAAAGAGTTACTAGCCTCAGAAACCCACTGGGCAGTTATACCCTGTGCATTCGGGTCACTATGATTTGCAATAGATTTGATGGCAGTGAGTTTTTTGGTGAGTGATGCAGTGCTTAAGTGCTTGGCGGCTAACCGAAGCTCAGTGCCTTGAACCCACCAGCCCTTCCAAGAGAGAAAGACTAACAGTCTACTTCTGCAAAGATTTACAGAAAGAGGCGGTCAAAATGACCCCTTGAAGAAGGATGGCATCTCGGTTACTAACACAGCACCTCCTAGTGGTTATGCAATTATAAAAGAAAGGCAACATCCTGTTTGATACAAGGATATGAAATTCACAGTCTGAGTCATGCTACCACAATTCTCTTTACTTTCTTGTCTCAGTTAAAGTCTGGACATTTTATTCATTAATAATATAGCATCAGTGCCAATTCTTAAGAGTAGAGGAATAAACCGATCCAACCAAAAGAGTTAAATGCATTTCATATGAATAATTCTGAAACAACATATTAAGGGCGTGCCCAACATCACGTTCAAAGTTCAACCACATCAGAAAAAAAAAAGAGATTCCAACTCATTCTTACTCAAGATTCAATGTGATTCCAATGAATAAATTTGGCTAGAAAAAGTACCTTTTTTCTTAATGTTTTCTTTTCTTAAACATTGGTCTATTTCTTAGCGAGAAGCAGAAGAACCAAACTAACATGCATCTTATCTGCTGCCTGAGAGTTTGAAGTTAATAAAGAGAAAGAAGTAATAAAACATTAATAGAGTCTGGGTCTCATGAGAGCATTCTCCAAGATTTGCAGAATCTGTAGGTACAGATGTTTCAGATGAATATCTAATGAGTAGATTTCTATTCAAAGGTGTGAACTTAGGAGCTCCCCTCTTTATTTTTCAATATAAACTTACCTGCTCATCAGATTCTGTGTAAGCAGAATCAAATTGGAATTATAGCAGAATAGGTAACTTTTTCTAGTACCAAACACTAACCTGTTTGAAATAATAAAAGCAAAAGCAACAGTGCTGGGTTTAAGAAAAGTCTTTATATAACTTTAAAGGCTTATCAAACTTTTAATGTAAAACCTTAAAGACGTTTCAACAGGTACTGGATTCATGAATATGTTCTTTATAAGGTTATTAGAAATACTACTCTCCTCTTGTTTATCATTTAAGAAGGATCATGATATACTTACAGCATATCACATCCTAACTTGCAGTTCACTTTGCAGCTAAGAAAGCAGGGCTCAGAAAAGTTACATGGCCTTCTCGACATCACAAAGGTTATATACGTGGACGACCTTCACATACTCTCTGTTAGAAGACATCGCTTACGACTGTCCAATGGGTCCAGCTTGCACCCAGTGTAGTCAGATCATGACATTTCCTCTGAAGTATTTTATAGAGAGCCTTCCTTTTATAGTTTCTTTTTTCACAATAGCTACATAGAGTCAAGGTCTTTAGAGTGCTTATTAAGAAATAAAAACAATGATAAAATACACAGGCTGGTTAATCACTCTTTAAACATAAATCCTTTTATTACTGTGGCTTTTAACTTGCTGACATTATATAAGGTAAATCATGAGGCCAAAAAAATTCATAACTGTTTTTCCTTCTTTCAGTTTCTGACAATTAAAAGACCTCATTAAAATCACTTAAAATGCTTAGCTTGAGTTTAAAAGAGTTTTTTGTGGAAGCCTATTTGGCAGATTTTGGCTGTCATTCCTGTTATGTTTCTGATGTGCCTTAATTTAGATTTGCCTTTAAAGTTTGTCCTACAAACTGACGTGGTAGTTGTTAATTAATCAAGGAGTAAAACTTAAGCTGTAGTTATTTAATTAAGCAGTGAGTGATGTTTGTGTTTGTTTGCCTTGCCTTTTTATTGTATAACTGTATTACACATGGTACAAACCCTCCAGCTTTACTGGTTGGCAAAGATGAGGGCGCTGGCAGGGGTGACAGAAACAAACCTCCAGATAGATAGCTTTCTGGAAGAAGTGAGGGAGAAAGACTTCCAAAAGTTTGTGGGAAAATAGAATTAGAAGATAGTGAGATTTTTTCCACAAACTTTATGAATCTTCTTCATATCTCACAGAAATTGTTTAGAAATCTTTGAGAGCATGCTTGCAGAGCTATTTTTAAAACTGACAGAGTCCATGTCTTTACACTAGACTTTTTATGAACACACCCACCCAAATATTATTTATATACATTTTTAAATACACATGGAAAGTTCTGTTCTTCAAGCCAGTTGTTGAGACAAAAATGGATCCACTTAAAAATGGGATTATTGTCATCATGACTAGAGGTAAATTAAACTACTCAGCTCATGGGAAGGAACAAATCAAAGTAGTACTTTTCAAAGTGGAATATAGCTGAAGACATGTTCTACAGGAGCCACACTACGCACTCACCTGTAGTAACTATCCCCCTCGTTCACACACTGTAGCCAGAAAAGCACACATGATAGAATGATTTCAAACACAGACTCAAACAAGACATAAAGAAGAAAACAACACAAAACAAATCTAGTTCATTTATAAATCCCATTAATCCTGGAAGTACAGATAAGCATTAGTTATTGAAAATGTGTATGATTCTTACCATCTGAGACTGACTCCTAGGACATCCATTGATATCTTCAACTTTTTCATTTGCTACAGGAAAGATATAAAATAAAAGAGAAAAAAGAACAACATGTTTAAGCAATAACGTAAAATTTTTAAAAAAGAAGAAAAGAAAGAATTACCAAGCAAAATGCTGCTTTTCTATTTACTCCATTTCCCAAGATGTATACAAAAGGACACACTTCTTCTTAGCTGCCAAATCCACATGCACAAATCATGCACGGGAGGGACATGAGTGAGAAGGAAGTTGCTGCTAATTCTTTCGCCTGTGCCAAATGACTGCTGACATGAAGCCTCTCACAATTGTCCCTGCTGGCTCAGGATAGGATTTCAGGGAATCTCAGAGTGTATGCGCGGTTCAAGCTAACGAAACGCACACATGGGAGACATATGGTTTAATGAACCAATTCAGTGTACATCAAGATACAGTTCTAGTCACTTAAAAATACAGTCAGACTGCCTACTCAAACAGTCTCATGTAAGCATTTGAAAATTAAATCAGGAGAGAACTGCATTAATCTCAGAGACACATGGACCAAGTCAGTATGCATTCAAATTAAATTGTGTTTCAGCCAAAGGACAGTGGGAAGGGACTTCCATGCTTTCTCTCAGAGGAAACTCTTACCAATGATCTGGATGATTTCTGCTAGCAGTACTCCATCTGCAATGTCTTGTTGCAAATCCTTGATCAGTCGCTTGTGGCCGGATTTTGCTAGGTAGTGATTGGCCCAATCAGTGTAAATCTATTGAGCAGAGGGAGAGAAGACATGCGATGAGAGGAGGGGAGAGACTGAAAGTGCTGTAGACAAATGTTGGACACACAGGGAAGCTATTCTGGATCACGTTCCACTTTAATAAGTCATTGCTCAAAAGGAAATAGTTGTAAAATAATTTTTAAACAGCGCTTTTCCCACTTATCTCTTGTTGCAAGGGAGGATGATTCACTCTCGTTCAAAATAAGGGGCCAGTCACTTGTGACAAATCAAAAACTCCCTGCCCGGATGACTACTCAGGAAACTCCTGTTGCCAATCAGTTTGGGTTTTCTCTCACTTGCCCCTACGTCTATCACTTTGAACATAATCCTGCGCGGTCTTGTAAAAGGAAGCCACCTGGACTGATTTACACAGAAACTTGACCATAAAAATCTGTTTCGCTGAGAAAACTTACTGGATTTGTCCTATGAGATACGGTGTGTAACAATATTTTGGCATAGTTTTATGAAATAATCATAAATGCTTTCCTGTCTAAGATATTTTATTTAGACTGTCATCTCCACTTCTAACCTTTTGAAATATGTTCATATGAGAAAAGAGAGGCAACAAAAGTAGTTATTATAAAGAAATTACAAGACACAATTGAGTCTTGAATTGCAAGCCAGAAGATTGGTGATGTCCCCAAGAGTAGATGCCTCTTCAAAACTGACAGATGATAATTGAAAGAAGAAGCGAAACTGTTCAAAGTTTTCACAAACATAAAATGCTACTTTGCTTTTTCAATATTATCACACACCATTGGTCACCATGAGTCAGAATCTATGGCAATAAAGTAACTTATGATAAGTATTAATATAAAGAAAATAAATGTATCAGGAGCTTCTTTGGGTGATTGATAAGAACATATTAATAATTTTATTACATGCAGACATTTAATAGCGTTTATTCAGAAGAAAAAGTGATAGCTAACCCCATTGCTATTGAGTCCATTGCAACTCAACATAAAACTTGAGTTTTACATTAGGACGGAGGAGAACTGGTTTTCTCATTGAAGTTCACTGCCACATTTTCTCCTGCAGAGTAATAAGGGGGCTTGAGTGCTTAATCCCTGTGCCGCCAGGGCTCAGAAGTGATAGCAACGAGTAACCAGAGGAGGAACCAGTCAGTTCTAACTCAGAACCATCCTAGTAGTGTGGAAATGAATGGAAAGTAAATTCAGAAGCTTCCTCTTCCATGATTTCAGCTTTGTTTCCCACGATTTCGGTGGCCCATGGTCAAGGGCAGTCTCAAAGTATGACATGGGAAATTCCAGAAATAAACCATTCATGAGTTTTCAACTGCATGCCATTCTGAGTAGTGCTGCTGGGGACATGAATCGTCTTTTTGTCAGGTTATCTCTGCTGTATATGTTACTCTCCATTACTCACTTAGCATCTGTCTTGGTGATAAGATCAATTATTGTCTTGTCAGGGCTTATACTCAAGTAGCCTGATAAATAAATACTTATAAATTCTTCCATTTTATTAGTAGTATTATTGATAATCTTTCTGTGCCCAATCTAAAATTGAAACATCATCATAGGTATGCACATATAGAAAAAAAAAACATAGTATGGATAACATTTAATATGATCCATGATTTCATGTTACCGCTGGAGTCTTGAATCATATCCCTGTAGCTAAGGGAGCACTGCCATACATATACCAGCTCATACTGACCCACTAAGGGGGAGAAGAACTGCCTCTGTGGGTCCCCAGGAGTATTGTTATGTGTTAATACTGGGACACTGGAGGTGAGTTTCTGAGTTTACTGTGCATAACAAGGTGTATGAGGCACTGGAAGTAGCACTCAGCACATAGTAGTGTACCTGACACAAGACAAGAAGAAAGGCCTCGTTACCAAATTATGCTACAAACAGAAAAGCAGGGAGGTAAACAAAACCAGGACACAGTCAACAACACTGTACCAAAGTCACAGTCCTGGATTTTAGATCAAATTTGGCTAAAATGCATATTGGGTCATGATTTCATAAAAAATTATAAAGAAACATTTTTCACAAACACAATAAGCATTCTTTCTTGTTAAAATAAATCAACTGTAGAACTAGAGGGACACATCTCTGTAAGGGGCAATCCCAGCCTGCTTCTAATGATTGGTATGATGAGTAACTGACTCTAGCTTCCATTTTCTAAGTAACTATATTTTATTAAAGTTTCTAAAAGCAATTTCATACACATTGAGCTCATTATTTTGTATATTCTATTGTAAATAATGCAGTTCTCTATTAAAGGTATTCATTTGATTAAACATGGTGGTTTAATATTGGGCTGCTAACTGCAAGGTTAGTAGTTTAAAACCACCAGCTGCTCTGTGTGAGAAAGGCTTTTCTACTCCCATAAAAAATCTAGAAACTCCTAGAAGCAGTTCTGCCCTGTTCTATAAGGTCGCTAAGAGTAGGCGTCAGCTCAGTGGCCATGAGTTTGAGTTTTATTACATTTAATGCCATGAAGAGTAGCATATGAATTTTTGTACAGTCTCACACTACTCACGCTACTTCCACTGGACCCAAAGCTCAAGTGTTATGTCTGTCTAATGGATCCTAGGCACAATCATTCCAAACTTATAACACAGAATAAAAACGGTGCTTTTGTTTTGTTTTAAGGAAAATACAATGGAGCGATAATGCACCTTTTCCTTTTGTTATTAAGTGCTGTCGATTCCGTTCCTACTTACAGCACATCCACGCACCACAGAAGGAGACACTGACCAGTTCTGTGCATGCTCAGTGTTGCCATGTTTGAGTCCACTGGAGCTGCGGTGTCAATCCGTCTTCTTGAGGGTCTGCCTCTTTTTTCCTGACACGCTACGAAATATGGTGTCTTCTCTAGGGACTAGTCCCTCCTTGTAGCATGTCCAGCCTTCATAGCACAAAGTCTTCATATCCTCATTAATAAGAAGTTTTCTGGCTTTACTTCTTCCAAGACAGCCTTGTTCACGCTCTGCCATTACATGGTGACGAAATGGTGGGTGGGCCACGTCTGACTTCCTGTAGCCTCACTAGGAGGTAAGAGAATACAACTCCATACTAACTCAAGGCCAATTCCCACAAAACAGATGAGAGACATGACTCAACCCCCCAATTTCCTTAACCCTGTCCTGACACCAACTGTCCCATCAAAGCACTCTACTTCTCCGCTTGGTTTGAATGGCCATAATGATGGGGATTTATTAGGGAAATGAATGAGTTGCAAGGGAAGATGATTGTTGTTAGGTGCCATTGCGTTGGTTCCAATCCATAGCAACCCTGTACAGTGTACACAATGGAACAACGCACCACCTGGTCCTGCACCCTCCGTACAACGGTTCCTCTGCCTGAGTCCATTCCAGCAGTCCCTGTGGCAATCAATCTCATTCAATCCCTTCCTCTCGTTTGCTGCTCTCCACTTTACGAAGCATCATGTCCTTCTCGTGGCACTGGTCTCTCCTGGCAATGTCCAAATATTTAAGAAATCTCACCATCCTTGCCTCTAAGGAACACTTTAGCTGCACTATTGTCAAGACAGAATGGTTTGTCCTTTTAGCAGTCCATGGTACTTTTAACATTCTTCTCTAGCACAACAAGTAAAATTGATCAATCCCTCTTCAGTCTTCATTATTCAATGTCCAACTTTCACATGCATACGAGGTAATGGAAAATACCATGATTCGAGTCAGGCCCACTTTAGTCCTGATATTAACATCAATACTCAAATGGTCTTGTGTGCAACAGATTTACCTAATGTAACATGTCTTTTGGTGTTTTGACTGTGGCTTCCATAAGCATTGATTATGGATATAAGCAAGGCAAAATCCTTGAAAACGTCAATATTTTCTCCATTTATCATAATGTCACCTATTAGTCCATTTGTGGGGGGTGTTGATCTTTTTGATACTGAGTTGTAATCCATACTGATGGCTGCAATTATTGATCTTCAGCAAGTGCTTGAAGTCCTGCTCACTTTCAGCAAGCAAGGTTATGTTAACTGCATATTACATAAGGCTTCCTCCAATCCTGATGCCCCATTCTTCTTCATATAAAACAGCTTATTTGATTTGCTCAGCACACAGATTGAACAAGTATAGTGAGAAGATACAACCCTAACACACACCTTTCCTGAATTTTAAACCATGTAGTATTACCTTGTTCTCTTTGCACAACTACCTCTAGATGCATGTACAAGTTCTTAATGAGTTCAACGAAGTGTTCTGGAATGTCTATTCTTCTCATACTCTATTATTCATACTTTGTTATAGTACACACAGTTGAATGCCTTTGCATAGTCAATAAGATACAATTAAACATATTTCTGATATCCTTCATTTAGAACCAAAATCTATCTGATATTAGCAATGGTATCCCAAGTTAGGATTGGAAAACATTTTTGTGTGTTAGTCTGGATAGTTTAGAGAAACAAATCCACAGAAACACATGTATACGAGAGAATTTTATATAAAGGTTAAGTGTGCATCAAGAAAACATCCCATGGGACAGGAAGAAAATCAAGGGAAATAGAGGAAAGAGCTGGGAGGAAAAGGGCATTTATAGAGGTCTAGATAAAGACATGT
>NW_022103898.1:53512105-53534230 GCF_000313985.2 Echinops telfairi
AAAGCAAGAGGCCCTTCAATTAACCCCACATGTGTTTATGGTCAGGTTGGCTCAATTACCTAACTACCTCATAATGATACCGTTCATTCGTTTGTAGCCCCTCATGTTGTCAGATATGCCTCTCTCTGGTTCTTAGTCTCTTAGTCACATAGCACCTTGGCCTCTGCCCTGTTTGGGCACATGCTACAAAGTTCCTTCACCACCGAAAAATTCCCAAAGGGCACCCCTCACCAAATCAGCCTCTTTCCCAAAGCCACTCAGCTTTCCTCATTGTGTGTACTGGCAAGTCCACTGCTGTTTCACGCTGCAGCAGCTGCTATTGCTTCCGCTTCTCTTCTCAGGGATCTCAGGCATGCTCCATCTCCTGCTTCTCATTCTTCATGCTCATGAGATTCTCTGTTTCTTCTCTGAGATGGCTTACAAGGAGTATCCCCCCCTACCCCCAAAAACCCAGAATATACCCTCCCAAAAGATACGTATTTAAATATTTTTTACAATATAACCTTATCACCTTCATTATACAGAATACATTTGTCACATCAGCAATTCCACTTTTGGAAATATTTTTAAAACTCATCTGTTTGGATGGCTGACAGCACCTCCCTCATTATTTATTCACCTCCTCTACATCATTAAGTTCTTGTGTTTTCATGTCCCTCTTCAGTCATGAAAACAAAAAGAAGTTGCACAGCGTGAGATCAGGTGATTAAAGTTAATGAGGCACAAGAGGCAGGATGTTTTTTGCCCCAAAATGGATCACTGAGATGGCTGTGTGCACAGGTGCATTGTCATGGTGGCAACACCTGGCATAAATCAGGCCTTTTTTGTCACACATTGTTATGCAATTTTTTCAGGACCTCTAAATAGAAAGCTTGATTAACAGTCTGAGCTGGGGAGCACACTCCTGATGCACTACAAATCAACATTTTCATGCATTCAAGAAGTTGACAGGTGTCCAGAATGAGGTTTGTCATCAATTGACATTTCACCTTTTTTTTTTACATAAGAAAACCACTTGTACACTTGAGTTTTTCCCATAGTGCTGTCCTTGTAAGCTGTGTTCAACATCACAACAGTTTCTGTGGCATTTTTCCCAAGCAGGAAACAAAATTTCACAGCTGTTCTTTTAAATCAGCCATCACCAAAAGCTAGCATTGAGCAAACTGCATTTAAGAAAAAATTCACATGACCAGAGAGAACCTTCCCAGGTGATGCCACTGGGTGCACTAACTCAGAGAGGGTTGCTGGGTGCTCACCTAGTGGGAACAAATTTGTACTATGAAAGCTTTGCCCAGTGGAGATTTTTTCCGGTTTTTTTATTGTTGTTATTACCCTCTACTATACCTCAACTGATTGCCAAAACTGGCTAACATCCTCATTAGAGTACTGCCGTATATACTCGTGAATAAGCTGAGTTTTTTCAGCACATTTTAAATGCAGTTTTTGTGGTAAAATTAGGTGCCTCGGCTAATATTAAGGTTGGCTTATACTTGAGTATATATGGTATATACTTTATTTGCATACTCTGAGCCAATCAATTGGTGGGGGTTACAAAGAAGAACCAAACCAAACCATTTCACTTCACCACACACATTCACCACACAAGATTCTTGACCAACACCAAAATCCAAATATATCTATCATTTGTCTTCTTGACTGTTTAGTTTTCACAGTCCTATGAGGCAACTGAAAAGACCATAAGGTTTGGGTCACATACCTTAGTGCTCAAAGTGACTTTTCTCCTTTTTAACACTTTAAATAAGCCCATTGTAGCCCGATACAATACATTTAATTTCCCGTCCACTACTTCTCTGGGGGAGGATTGTGGATCCAAGTAAAATGAAAGTTTTGACAACTTCAATTATTTTCTCTTTTTAGCACGATTTGTCTACTTGACTGAATGTGCAGATTTTTATTTTCCTTATGTTGAGGTATAATCTATACTACAGGTATTAGTCTTATCTTCATCAGTAAGTGCCACAAGTCCTCTTTGCTAATCCAATGATGATTATACATTTAAAAGATGACATTTATTGGAAGCATCCAATTGCATAAGACAAAGATATATGATCGTTAAATGATACATCTTTTTCATGTGCATGATATTCTCTATCTTGTAGATACTAAATTACGAGGAATCTCACAGGCATAACAATCTTCTAAATTAAAAAATGAACATATAAATTTCAGACAGCAGTCTTACATGGTAATCAGTTTTAGAACTGATTATGATTATGACTGCACAGCCCTTATGAAAGGTTTGAACCATTTAATATATGCTATATTAATTATAACTTAATAAAATATAAATTAATTTGAAAATATAATTCTGTTGGTATTACTGTAAAATTATCATTTAAGGTTTTTATGTACTCTGGTGGCACTAGGAGGCAAGCAGTGGATTGCTCACCACAAGGTTGGCAGTTCAAACCCACCGTCTATTTGTGGGAGAAAGATGAGCCTACCTGCTCCCATCAGGATTTACAGCCTCAGGAAACCCATCTTGGGTTGATACGCATCAGAATAAACTCTAAAGCAATGTGTTCTTAGTTGGAATACTGCTTAGAATTCAGAAGATACAGAATTTTCTGTCAAAAGCTCAAAACCAAACTCCTTGCCATGAAGTCGGGTACAACCCTACAGGACAGAGGAGAATGGCCGCTGTGTTTTTCCAAGATGGTAAATCTTTATGGGAGTAGAAAGCCTCATCTTTCTCCCATGGATTGCCTAGTGGTTTTTGTACTATTGATCTTGAGGTTAGCCGCCTCTTGTGTAACTCACTATACCACTCTCTCACACAAGGTCTTAAAGCAAATAACTGGTTTCTCGTCTTCCCCCCAACCCTCCCACCTAAGCCTCAGTGGTACATACGAAAGCACTGTTGGCATGCATTTAGAGCATAAAAGGATTTTTGTTTTCATTCTTGATATATTCCACTCTACTGTTTCAACAAATGCTATTTCCATAATTTAATGGTTTTGTTAAACAAAATCTAGGCCATGGGCATTTGATAGAGATGGCATCATAAAGGCAACATATAGGTCTAAATGAGAACATGGGATTTTCTCCTCATCCATAATTAGCTGAAATGTTTCCATTGATTGTTTATATCTATAATAGAAACTTCAGGATGAACCAGACTTGATTTGTGCCAGGTAATATCCATAGAGTTCATGCTGTGGAAATGTTACATTTTCATCATCATTCTCATATTTAGCTTTATTTTACAATAACAGCCTTCCAATAAATATTTGTTGAAGTTATTTTTTATAGAGGCTTAAAAAGTGTGGAGAAGTTAATAAAGTTGAAGACTGACAGTAGAGGGCCAACAATATTGTGCTACACTCTTCTGACCACCACTAATAGCTCTGACTTTTCTGACCTTCTAATTCACATGGCTGATGCATGTATGTAAATGTAAGCCCATCATGTGCTCATGCAGCCCTGCACTGTGTCCGTCATGACACCGCCTCCATCAAACTACACGGTACATAAACCTCGTTAACTGAAATCATTCAATTATGGAAACAGTGTTTGTTGAAATAGTAGAGTGGAATATGCTGAAAATGAAAACACTTTCATGACCTAAATGCCTATCAACATTGACGTTGTCACTCCTAAAATATCTCCTGAGAATTAAGTGAGGAAAAAAGATGAGGAATCAGCTGGTTGGCTTCATGACTGAGTTGGGAGAGCCTTTGGCTTAACTCAATGATAATTATTTAGTTGGTCCAAGATTCCCCTCCAGAGGTATTGCAAGCCATAGTGCTTTCATTCATTTGGTATTTCTAACAATCTGAAACTTTGCTGAGCCTAGAACGCTAACTTTAGTTGTAATCACACAAATGAATTCAAACTATAAAAAGAAATTTAAAATAAATCTCCAATAAAAATGGCTTCTCCTCCTATGTATTTATTTCCTAACATATAATGTACACGTCCTGTAACTGTTGGAGGCAGAGTTGATGGGTGAAAATATAACCCTCCCACCCAGTCCACAATAAAGAACTCATTAAAAAATACTTCAGGTTCTACAAAGAATTCATGAGAAACAGGAAAACTGAGCCTAAAAGGATGTCGTAATCTAGATAGAGAAATATAAAATGATTTGCAAGGCAGCATATAACTATATTTTTAAAATATTATAAATGTAAATGTAGAAACTATTTTTATAAATTCCATATATAAAAAATTATGTGTATCTTTAATGAGATAAGTTTTAAAGCAAAGGTACCTGCTTTGAAATTTATTTACAATTCACACGTAAGCTTACTATAATGTTCTGATAAAAGCATACAAAAGCAAATATCATCCACTATCATTAGAATGTCTCATTCAAAGAAATTCAATGGTGAAACCCTCTTTTAATTTAGGTCCGAAATCCACAGTTTTCCTGGAGACCATAAAAATTATCATACAGTTTATCATCTTAGCTTCAAGATTCTGGTTTGAATTAATAAGTATTTTAGGTAAGAAATAGAGAACAGGTAAGTGAGAACAATTCACAATTACTCATACTTACCTGCAAATGTTTTATAATTTCTTTAACAGGATTAGTATTGTGATCAAGTTTCTCACCAAACCATAAAATGCAATTTACCTCTAAACTTCTAAAACCAGCTTTACTCAAAGTTTTGATCAAATGCAATGCTATAAACATAAATGTCCTCCTATGGAATAACTGTAGCATCATTTTAGCAATTTTTTTCAGTGTAATGATTCATATACAATAGTTAAAAATAATAAAGTTCAGGATAGTAAGCCATATTTTATATTTCATGTTTATCAGCATTGATTTTACAATCTGTTTTGCAATAGCATGTATTTTTCTGAGGAACATTCCAATCCTATGGGAATTTCTGTTCAGCTACTTCATGTCTATGCAGACACTAATTGAAGGTTCATTTTGCCCAGTGCCAGCGTTTCATCACGTCACAAGTGGCAATAAAAGTATTATCTATTAATAGTATTACTATACAGACTGAGTGAATTTATAACTTTTAAAGATGGCTTTTTATGTAGACAGTATTCATAAAATGTTAAGTATTATTGAAATTCCATTATAAAACATGCTTGTGTTAATTAAAATTAGAAATGTATTAATTTAATAGACGATTATTATTGTCAAAGCCTTATCTCTTAACACTATTCACCCAAATGTAGCTGAAAGAACTTATTAAGAAAAACTGCTGAGAGTTGTAATTAATTATTTCCTCTTACAATATAATTCACAGCTCTCATTTTCCTTGTAAAATATCAGGGTCAAGTAGAGAGCAATATGCACAGTATTCTATTGTTTTTGTCCAACAAACTGGTCACACTATTACAGCATCACAAGGAGACCTACTATAACCCTCCACGGGGTTCTAAATCTTTTTAAATGAAAATGTTTCACTAAAGGCGAGATAGAATATTTCTACCATCGACAACAACAAGATGCCTGTGGATTTTGTATCCATTTTGTGTTTTGCTATTTGATGAATGTACTATATATATAATGTACCATTACTTGTCTGTCCATTTAGTGAACTGTAGTAGCTTGTGTGTTGATACTTTACTGTAAACTATGTCACTAATCTTTTAAATACCAGCAGAGTACTTCAATGTGTACATGTTTCGGCAGAGCTGCCAGACTTAAAGCACAGTATGGAGAAAGAAAAGGCTATCCATTTGTAAGGGATTTGCTACTGAAAACTATATGAATAGAAGGGAAACACAGTCAGACATAGTGCCGAGAAATGAGTCTCTCTTGGTGGAAAATACTCAAAATGGGACTGGGAAAGAGTCACCTCCTCAATGCAGAGTCAAACTTTTGAGACTTTTATTTACTAATGAAGCATATACAAAATGATAAGAAACAACTGTAAATATACAATATTAATCAGAATTTGAAATACATGAAATGTGAATCTAGGAATACTGAAAAATATAAAAAATGAAATGGAATACGTAATGATCAATACTCTAGGCATTAGTGAGATGAAATAGACCGGTGTTGACCATTTTGAATAAGACACTCAAATGGGTTACTATACTGGAAATAACAAATTCAAGAGGAAAGGAGTCACATTCATCATCAACAAGAACAGAAAGCAAAACAAAGCAAGAATACCTATCTTGGGTAGGAGTGGAGAACTAAGCCCATCTGTAGACAATTGGATATCCGCCCACAGAAGGATTCTAAGGAAAGGATGATTCAACCGAGGTATATTATAGCACCAACAAATCACACATCATTTTTCTAGTTCCTGAATGCTTTATCCCCTCTCCACTACCCAGTTCTGCCTTACAAATCTGGCTAGACGGAGAACATACCATGGTCCAGGTAAGAGCTCTGGACACATGGAATTAAGGACAGATAAACTACTTAGGAGCAGTAGTGGGAGCAGTGTTAGCAGGGTAGAGAGATGGCCGTGGAGGGGGAGCCCATCAAAAGGTTGGATATATAATCCCCCCAGCCCCCGAATAGGAGAAATACCAGAAATGTAGGTGAAGGGAGACAACCGATAGTGTAAGATATGAAATAATAATAGCAATATATAACTGATCAAGGACTAACAAGGGTGGCAGGGTGGGGGAAGGAGGGGAAAAAGGAGGAGCTTATATATACCAATAGCTCAAGTAGAAAATGTTTTGGAAATGATGATGGCAACCCATGTACAAATATGCTTATTACGATTGATGCATGAAATATTATAAGAGCTGTAAGAGCCCCCAATAAAAATGATTTAAAAAAAACTCTCTTGAAGCACAAAGTTGTCTGTAATAATATAGTATCTATACACTTAGAAGTCCAATTAGTGCAACTATTATTCAAATTTACATACCAACCACTAAAGCTGTTGTGAAGAAATTGAACAATTCTACTATTTTTTATAGTCAAAATTGGATCTAACCTGCAATCACAATGCATTCATAATTGTTGGTGATTTGGAATGCAGAAGTAGGAAACACAGTTTTTGGAAAATATTGCTTTGGTGATAGAAATTAAGTTGGAGATCACATGATAAAATTTTGCAAGACAAAATGCTTCTGCATTGTGAATACCTTTTTCAACAATATAAATCATGACTACACACATGGATTTTGCCAGATGGAATACTCAGGAATCAAACTAACTATATCTGTGGGAAAGATAACAGAGACTCAATACTAGCCACCAAAATGTGGCCAGGGGCTGACTGGGACAGATCACCAATGTAAGTTCAGGCTGAAGTTGAAGAAAATATAAAGAAATCATGGCAAGCCAATGTACAACCTTAAGTATATTCAATGTACAACCTTAAGTATATTCCATCTTAATTTAGAAAGCATTTCAAGAACAGATTTGTCACAGTGAATATTAATGACAGAAGACTTGAAGAGCTATGAGATAATATCAAGAACATCATATGTGGAGAAAGCAAAGGGTCATAAAAAGAATAAAGAAAGATAAGATCAAGATATATATCAGGAGAAACCCTGAAACTGACTCTTGAATGCAGAACAGCTAAATCAAATGATTGAGTAAAAGAAATGAATAGGAGATTTCTACGGGCAGCACAAGATAACAAAGTATCATAATGAATTGTACAGAAGACCTGGGATTAGAAAGTCTAAAAGGAAGAACATGCACAGAATTTCTCAAGCTGAAAAAAAAAAATGAGGAAAAACATGTACGCTTCAAGTTGCAACATGGAAGGATTCCATGGGCAACATATTGAATGATTCAGAAAGCACCAGAGGAGATCAAAGAAATAGATGTATCACTGTATATAAAAAATCAATTAGTCAATGTTTAACCATTTCAAGAGATACTCAAGAACCAATGTACTGAAAAAGTCTCAGCTGTGTTGAAGTCTCCAGGGCAAGACTGCAGGAGTTGACAGAACACCAACTGAAATGTCAGCATGCTAGGAAGCATGTCCAAAAATTAGGAAGACCTGGCCAACTGACTGGAAGAGATCTATATTTGTGTCTATTGAAGAGAAAGGGGGCCCAAAAGAATGTGGAAATGACTGAATAATATCATTTAAATCACACGCAAAGAAAATTTTGCTGAAGACCACTCAACAACTATTTCAGCATGAAACTGACACAAAGCTGCCAGAAACTCAGGCTGAATCTGGCAGGGGATGTGGGGAAAGGGATGTGATTGCTGATGTCTGATGGGTCTTGTCTGATAGCAGAGAATTCCAGAAAGAAATTTACTTGTGTTTTGTTGACTATGCCAAGGCATTTGACTGTGTGGATCATAACAAACTATGGATAACTTTCAGAAGAATGGGAATTCCAGAACACCTCATTGTGATCGTGCAGAACAGAACCTATACATGGACCAATAGGTAGTCAGTTAAACAGAACAAGAAAATATTATATAGATTTAAATCAGTAAAGTTGTATGGCAATGTTCTATTCTTTCACCATACTTAATCTATCTGTATGCTGAGCAAATAATCTAATAAGCTAGCCTATATGAAGAAGAAAGGGGCATTACGATTGGAGGAAAGCTTAGTAACAGCCTTCCAGAAGCAGGTGACACAACCCTGAAATCTGAAACCCAGGAGGACTGAAAATACTTGGTGATGAAGATCACAGATGACGGAATAAAACGGAAATGTGCAATTCAGTATGCATCGAAACTGAAATGTGAGGATCAAAGTCCTCACAACTGGACCGATGGACAACATTATGATAAATGGAGAAAGTATTTATATTGCAAAGGAGTTCAAATTACTTGCATCTACAATAAATGCTCATTGAAAGAGCAGTAAAGAAATCAAACGGTGTATTGCACTGGGCAGATCTACTTCACAAGACCTCTTTAAAGTGCTGAAGAGCAAGAATGTGGCTTCCAAGGAGACTAAGGTGTTCCTTACATAAGCCGCTGCATTTTCAGTCTCCTCATGTCATGTAACAGTTGGGCAATGAATAAGGAAGACAAAATAAGAACCAATGCATTTGAATTATGATGCTGGCAATGAATATTGAAAGTATGTCTCAGAAGAAATACAGCCCAAATTCTCCAGAAGGGTGGATGGTGAGACTTCACCTCATGTTCTTTGGTGTGAGATCAGGAGAGGCCAGTTTCTGGAAAAGGATGCCATGCTTGGAAAAGTGGAAGGGTGAAAAAAAGAAGAAAACCCTCCAGTAGATGAAGCTACACAAAGACTGAGAGGGTGCTATAGGATCAAGTTTAGTTCTCTTGTTCCAACTCAGCACCTAATAACAATATAACAACTATATGAAGTGTAGTATTTATGTAAAAATAATGGTACTTTTATTACTGTACACACTATATTAAGGTATGCATATGTTTCAACTGAACGCATTCATTTACTTCTTGATGAGTCCTAAATATGACTACAGGCATGGTGAGAATATAGGGCAGGGACCACTAGTAGGAAAAAGAAGAGAGTAAGCTGCAGCTAGGTTAGAAATATTAAGTATGCAAGTAAATGTTTTTACAAGTATTAGCTGAGCTGGCTGTATCCCTTTACTTACATTGAAGGAAGCAGACTTCCTTCAACTTTCAAGCAGTAGCTGTAGCTTCTTATAAGCATTCCTCTAGGTTTGATTAAAATCTCTGGCATTGAGAAGGCAAACAAAATCTTCTGAAGCAAACAGAAGTCAGCATTGAAGAATCATATGAAGTCAAGAGAGCTGTATTCAGAATTTAGTGAAAATAAGGGATTACACTTTTTTTAAAATGTAGGGCATTACGGCAGCCTTGCCTCTATTTCTAATTTGTAGTGCGGGTGCAGCTGTGAAGAATAATTTAGAATAAACAAAATATAAACTAAAATAGACTACTTAAAAGATGTATTCAAAACAAAAAGAACAAGAAATCAAAATTAAAATTGTATTCTAAGACAACAATATGAAAGTAGAAAGCATACAACAGGATGCCAAATGATTGCAGCAGAGAGCAGCAAAAGGGAATCAGAACCGCAGGGCCTACTGATGGGTTTATCTGAGCAAGGATTCATCCACAGGACTCCCAGGAAGCTCAGGATAGGGTAGGCTTCAGATCAAATAGAAGATGAGGTGGACAGAGTCCAGAGTTATCTGATTAGTCCCCCTCATCCCATCAAGATCCATGAAGTAACGATTCTAGTGAAAATCTCTAGCCTGCAAGTACCAAACACACAGGCAGGTGGAGGTTTTAAAATAAAAAGAGATTAAGTGAAATTATGCATACTGTTATAGAGACCCCGTGCCCCAACACACTCTTCTTTTGAGGCATTAAGCTTTAGAAATGTATGATTATATCCTCAGCCCTCACTGTCGTCAGAATATTAAAGGATCCATCTCTGATAACAACAATGATCATCCCTAAACCAGTAACATTGACCTTCACAGTGACTTGACTAATTGGCCAGCAGATCGCTTCATAATGACTATCAGAGGACATCAAGAACTAAAGGTGTGTTTGTACCATGCAGCATCCAAGTAGCTTTTTAGTATCTCTCACTTGGTGCATATATATTTGAAAAACACCAGACTTTCCGACTTTGAGAGATGAAATCTTCTAAACCAAAACACAGATACTAAAATAGATAGATAAAAAGATGTTAGAATTAAATTAGAGTCCTAATACTTCTACTCCCTAAGTCTTCCTTTACTCTATAACTACAACTTTGATTTAAGGCCTTTTCACCTCTGACTCATGCTTTTTCAACAGCCTTATTTTGAACAGAGTAATTTTTAAAATCTATCAAACAGTAAATACAATGTCAAAGTCTTATAACTAAAAAAGCAAAGTCAGTCCTCTGGTTCTCTCTTCTTCAATAGAAGAAATCAATTCCTACATTTAAAAGGTTAATTTTAGCTACAAAGAAGGTAATACCTTAATAATCATTACTATATTAAAATCCTGGTACATATCATATACATTGTTAATAATAAAATTCACATGAAAAATGTTCTGGTCTTTAAACAAATACACTTTTCATACATGCATAAAATATCACTTCTCAACATTACTGCATTTACTTTTTTTCAAATACTTTGAAGGTTACTTTATAGCCAAGAAAAAATATATACCTCAGCAGGCTACTGAACTTACTTAGATTATCAAGGCAGATGGAGCAAATCATCCACATGAAGAATCTGAACTACAAATCCTGCAACTCTAGAGAGCACAGTGACAATTCTCTGACATGCAGTGATTAGAGGCACCATGAATACAAACTTCAGATTCAATAGGAATAGAAATGACATTTATTCATACAACTCCATTTGTCTCTTTCAATTTGTAGCCCTAACATATCAAATTGGAATGCAGTCACATATACCTGCTTCGAAATTTAAGACAGGATAAATGAATAGAAATATACTTGAAGTTATTCTCACAAGAAAGCATTCACTAAGTTAACTATTGTATGTTATGTTTTTTACATGCAGTATCTTTGCAGAGAAAATAACTGAGGTAAAATACAAATTGTGTCATTGACAATTCCATCAAATCTTCCAACATTTATTAAGCAGTATTGTGCTGGGAATTGTGGGAAACATTAAAAATGGATAACTCATATACTTTGCCCTTTGTGAGTTAAACTGATAATCACAAGGTCAGCAGTTCAATCCACCAGATGTTCCACAGGAGAAATATGAAGCTATCTACTCCTGTAAACATTCAAAAGTCTTCAAAACCCAAAGAGGCAATTCTACGCTATCCTCCAGGGTCACTAGGAGTACGAAATCCACTCAATGGCAGTACATTTGGTGTTGAAAATTGTGAAGGACACAATTTATTTTGTCCTTTTGGTGTTCTTTGCAATAGCACCTGTTGAGTGTTTCACATTCCATCGTGCTTGTCCAGGGATCAGGTGTCATTGTGGCTGCATCCTAACTGCCAGCATCTTTGTCCAAACTATTACTACCAACACTCGAGTAACTCGAACACACTTCCTATGAATTCACTCGAGGGAATCTCTCTAATCCTTCTTGCCACTCCACATGCACTGAGTACTTGGCATCTAACTCATTAACTTCCCTTGACTTAAATATTATTATTATTATTATCATCCCTGGCAAATTCAGCATAATGCAGACAATCCAGCCAACACTTTGAGACAGATCAAATATATAATAAAGAATCATCTTCCAGGCCTTAAATGCAGGATGCCTGATTATCTTTTCTCCTACAAGTATATTGGGATGATTTTATCAATTTTGAAAAAAAGAAAGTTGGAGATTAAAATTATAAGGCACAAGTTTGATACTGATTTAAATTTGATTTTAATTCAATTGCACTTCCACTGTTATCAGCAGCATAACAATGAAGCTTCCATAACATTTGTTTCTCTGAGACAGTGTTCACTAATAACAGTATTTAAGATAAAATCGAATTTCAACACTTCATATATTTTAACTCTTTCAGTCATTCAAACTTCTTTAACACAAAAAGTTAACAATATTAGTTTTAGAAATTACAATCTTGAAATATAGAGATGAAGTATTTTCCTAGGAATATAACAGTAAATTTGAAGAATGCAGAAATATCTGGTTAGGAAACTGTGACTTTAGACTATACTGAAGGAAATACTACATGTATTAAATTCTAATTCCAGACACATACAATTATTTCCGTTGTATATGATGTGCATCTTAAAATATGAGAGAGAAAAAACTCCTTTATTTAAATGCTACATCTGGTACTTACAGAATGCTCCGTGGGGACTCCTCCCTAACAGCTTGTAAAATTGTAATAATGAAGGTGACAACATAAGTTAAAACTGTGTATTTAGCTGCACTCAAACTTTTTTTTAGAAAAAGTGAAGGAAAATTTAGTTCCCATACTTTTCTTTGGAAAAAAAAAAAAACATGATTGTGATTCTCTTTACTTTATTTTATCTCTATCTTATAATTGATATAAACAAAAAATCCCAAACTAAATGTCCCAGTTACTAGCAGCATGCAACCTGGCAGTAGAAAGGGTTCCTGGAGCCCCATGGTTCTTACAGGGTGGTCTGTGGACCAGCACCTTCACAGTTACCAAGGGACTAACAGGAGGTCATCAGTCTGTGTTTTAGCAATCCCTCTTGTGATGCTGATAAACACTGACATTTGAGACCTTCCAGCATAGACCAATGGTGTTCTATGCCAACTGAAAAAAGATTTAATTTCTAATAAGGCATTTCTATGCACAGGGTCAAAGTAACAAAAGGCTTATGTAGCTTAACTAATATTTTTCCATAGCTCCTGATTATCTCTTGCTACTAAAACAAAAACCACACCATGCATAGAACATAGCAATGGCGAATGTTCTTTGAAAGCCACTGTTGTATTTTAAATCCTTTAAATTATTAGTAATAAAGGTAACCGTTTGTCTTAGAGTCTTTTCAAAATAGAAAATAATGCAACTATTTATTGAAAGATAGGCAACGGATACTTTATGTTTACATTAGCTAAAAATATAGAGTCTGGAAGCTGAGAGAGAATGCAGTTCATGCGGTGTAACAATGTTGGAGCGAAAGTAATGGAAATAAAAATGCAGGGCCCCTGGGGCACTGATGCATTCATCCAGCTGATGATAGGCTACAGTAGTAAAACTTCAGGGAAAAGAGACTTTAAAAATATTTGCTTTCTTGCCATCTTACTTTCCTTCCTCTCACATGAACTGTAAGCAAGCACAGCACATTTAGAGGGTTTTGCTGATGCCCACCAGAAGACATCTTATTCCAGAAATAATCCCATTTATATAATAAGTATTTGAAAATATTCTATCACAGATGATATTTAGGCTGTTGGATATATATAGACACACACACACACACACGCACACACACACATATATCCCACAGCCAAATATCATCTGTGATATATATATGTATATATATAAATATATATATATAGTCTGTGAGTATATGTGTGTATACATATGTGCAAATGAAACATGATAAGAGCTGTCTTCCCAGTTTCTGTTTGATAAGGTTACTTTGATAGACCCACTAGATATTCCAATTGTAAGTACAAGCTTTCTGCAGCTGGTTTTTATCTGGCAACATGTGATAGCACCAAATCCCCACAGGTAGGGGCTAGATCCACATCACTGCTAGATCCACAAACAGTGGTGAGCAGTTGTAGCTCCTATGCAGCTTTGTCACAATGCAAACCAAACCACAAAAGAAGGCAACCAAATAGCCACAAGAACATCAATCAAGCTACCCTATCAGCCACTTAAAATTCTGCAAATTCATGTGAAATATTTCCGTGAAATCTATCCCAATTTGCTAGATAGATGAAAATATCATTTGAATTGCCTTTTTAAATTATTAGTCTTTGTTAAATAAAATTAAAGGGTGAATAAAATGAAAGACTGCTCTATAGGACTTCGTATGGTGTTAGTATCAAATAAAAGGCAGCAAGTAAAGCCAGTATGTCAAGGCCACTGCTCCAAAACAAAGCTGATAGCCGGTTCCCATGTAAGACTTGTGCTTTGGTTGAAATTTCTCCTCAAGAGCAGTGGTGGGGTTCAGCTGGTCACACTCTTTCAGCAGAACCACTACCTAATTTTGGTTCAGTGCAGGGAACCTATTGTTAAAATAGCACTTGTAATCAGGGTTCATGAGGGAGGTTGGGATGGGGAGGGAGGGGGAAAATAAAGAACTGATATCAAGGGCTCAAGTAGAAAGCATATGTTTTGAGAATGATGATGGCAACAAATGTACAAGTGTGCTCGACACAATGGATGTATATGTGGATGTGATAAAAATTGTATGAGCCCCCAATAAAAAGATTTTTTAAAAATTAGATGGAGCTATGCTAGTAATATTTATTTCAAAAATGTAAAACATGGAGGTACAAGCCCCAAATTCTGGGCTCCTCTCCCAATTATACCACTTATTCCATCTTGAGTTTCTTTCTCTTTAATGTAGTGGTCATAATCTCCCTTATCTACCCTGTCTATCACACAGCGTTACTCTGAGGATTAGTGTATTTGAAAATATTTATAAAAGTCAGTAGGTTATAAATATGCAACATCATTATTATATTCTATGGGGTATGCTACTGAAGTTACAATTATAAACATAGTCCTCTAAAATAAACATACAATAGATTAAAAGAGCTGATGCATAATTTCTGTTGAACTTTTTTTTCTTTAAAAGAAACTGAACTTGAAAGGCAGAGAAACAAATTAGCTTTCATAAGATTGCCTTATCTATGGAATTTTTTTCCACTCTCCATGTCAGATGTGCTACCTACTCTATCCTAAGGAATACTATACTTCAGCTATGTATTTTGGCAATGGCTATTGTAGAACACCTTACCTTTGATAAACAATTGACTCAGGATGAAATAAGGGACACAGTCCTGTCTGCCTTATTACTGGAAAAGGTGTCCTCGACCTACCCATATCATTTTATCTGCTTTTCTCCTACAGCATGGAATTTTCTCCACATAGTTTCTCCACAAAGACTTCAATCCCAGCTCTCTTGCCTTTGCATTTAGAAGGCATATCAGGACCTCTTCTTCCTAGTGGAATATGAGCTGAAATGAAGTGCACCTTTGGCCCCCCAAATAACCTGTTCCTGTTCTCCATTGTTTGGGGCATTAAGGGGACAAGAAATGTATCCCTAGCTAGAACCTGAAAGCCACCTACTGAAAATGACAGATATCTTAATAACCTGGCTTCCTGAGTGATCCTATAAAGCAAACAATCCCAATCCTACACTCAGCAACCAGAAAAAAACTTTAACTATTTATGTGACTGAGAAATAAAGATCTCCTGAGCCACTCAAATTTAGGACTTTGGTACAGCAATTGTTATTAATTTAAGGGTATTCTCCTAGCTGCCAAAGATCTGTCCCAGGAAAACTCCTTACACATAATAATTTATAATCCAAACAGAAGACCAGTGCACATTCAAAATAGTCTTATTGTCCTTCACAGAATTATTGAGGATTTCATTGTTAAGTACATTCTCTATATTCTTGATTATCTTCATTAATTTATTTAACAACCATTGTATGGAAACTTATTATGGACTCTTAACCACTAAGCCTTCTCTCTCTGTCTTTTGAAGCTCTGATCCTGGATCTAAGTCGCTCCATTCAGTTGATTACTACTGGCCAAAGGGAGAAGCTCTTGGCTTATTTAAATGGTTAATGAGCTGGCCTGGTAACCAAAAGGTTGGAGTTTGGGTTTACCAGAAGCTACCTCAGAATAATGGCAGTGTACTCTGCTGATAAATCAGTCATTGAAAACTCGATGGAGTACAGTTCTATTCTGACACAAGGGTTCATGAGGAATCAGATTCAACTTGATGGCAACTGGTTTAGTTCGGTCCTAGTGAAGGGAAGAAGGTCAATAAAATTTTCACTGCTTGGATCCTTGGAACGTGTTATCACTCTTTGTTTTCAAAGGATTAAGTGTTAAATATATCTGATATACAATGATCACTTCATTTATTCCTCACAATAATATTTTGATATATATAAAGTAGATAAAGCTAGACAAGGAATGAGGAAGATTGGAAAACAACATATCCATTTAAAATATGAAATTTTTAAATAATGAAATTACCATGTACGGCCAGAGTACCAACAAATCTATCTTGGAGAAAGTACATCCAGAATGCTACAGGCAAGGACGGCAAGATCCCATGTCACATTCTCTTGAGTATTTTATCAGGAACAATTAGTCCCTGGGAAGAACACTGTGCTTGGTAGAAAGGAGGGTTGGTGAACAAGAAGCCCCTCAACGAAAGACATGGACAGAGTAGCTACAAAAATGGGTTCAAACGTAACAACCACGTTGAGGATGGCCCAAGATGGACAGTGTCTCATTTTGCTGCTCACACATCATTATGAGTTAGCGCGCACTCAATGGCCCCTGGGAAAACTAACAACGTTGCAATGATATTCATTACCGAAGACTTACACAGGATTTTCACCATAGTGTGTATCTATGACAATGACACTTCCACATGTCAATGACATGATGTTAAATCTGGGACAATAACCAGTCTCTGAATCTATGGTTGTCTCTCTTCTATGGAAGATATAAAACTTTTTTCATGGGAAATTCAATTCAGTAGCTTATAACGTAGATCGAGACTTACACAATGGTTTTACATTTTAAAATTCTTCACTATTATAATCTAGTACACCGAGTGCCATGGAGAGAATTTTAGATGAATGGAAAATGTATTTCTTTAAACTTTTAAGTGTTTTTTCTTTTTGTTTTATTTAATTACCATTTTGGTGGGAGCTCTTATAGATATTATAACAATCCATGGTTCAATTAGATCAAACATAATTATACCATTGCTACCACAATCTGTTTCCAAACAGTTTCTTCCTTTTTGAACTCTTTTATATAAGTTCCCCTTTATACCCTCCCACCCCCACCCTATCCTGACAAAACCCTTATTATTCTTATTACCGGTATATATATATTTTCATAAAGTAGTTTTTTTTTTATAAAACAAACTTATCAGCTTCAAAGCACTCTCCATTACACTTAATACATTTGTCAAATCTGAGATTCCATTCTTGGAAATAACTTTCACTCTTGACAAATAACTGTTACATTTTAAAATTTACTTTTAATGTATATTTAGATGCCAGGAAAGTGTCACTGGTTGTCCTAGTTATATCTGGTCACATGACCCAGAAAGTGTCTGAGTGTTGGTATGTAAAAATAAGTTCAGATATTTGCACCTGTATTTCAGATAATTATTTTTTGTTGTTTGTTTGTTTTTTATTCGTTTTATTAGGGGCTCATACAACTCCTATCACAATCCATACATACATCAGTTGTGCAAAGTACATTCGTACATTCATTGCCTTCATCATTCTCAAAACATTTGACCTCCACCTAAGGCCCTGGCATCAGTTCCTCATTTCCCCCCCTCCCTCCTTGCTTCCCCTCCCTCATGAACCCTTGATAATTTATAAATTATTATTTTGTCATATCTTGCCCTGGCTGACATCTCCCTTCACCCACTTTTCTATTGTCCATCCCCCAGGGAGGAGGTCATGTGTAGATCCTTGTAATTGGTTCCCCCATTCCAACCCGCCCCCCACCCCCTCTACCCTTCCAGTATTGCCACTCACACCACTGGTCCCGAAGTGATTATCAGCCCTGGATTCCCTGCATTTCCAGTTCCTATCTGTACCAGTGTATATCCTCTGGTCTAGCCAGATTTTTAAGGTAGAATTGGGATTATGATAGTGGGGGAGAGGGTGTAGGAAGCATTCAGGAACTAGAGGAAAGTTGTATGTTTCATCGTTGCTACATCACACCCTGACTGGCTCATCTCCTCCCCGAGACGCTTCTGTAAGGGGATGTCCCATGGCCTACAAATGGGCTTTGGGCCTGCACTCTGCACTCCCCCTCTTACACAATGATATGATTTTTTATAATTTGATGCCTGATACCTGATCCCTTCGACACCTCGTGATCGCACAGGCTGGTATGCCTCTTCCATGTGGGCTTTGTTGCTTCGGAGCTAGATGGCTACTTGTTTACCTTCAAGCCTTTAAGACCCCAGACTCTATATCTTTTGATAGCCGGGAACCATCAGTTTTCTTAGCCACATTTGCTTATGCACCCATTTGTCTTCAGCTATCGTATCATGGAGGTGAGCACACAATGATAATGTTCACAATATATTCTGGTATATCTCCAACACTTTATTTTCCCACAATACCAAAGTAATAATGTTTCCAGTAAAAAATGCTTTGTGGTATTTCTTTGTTCTATGACATTTATATGTAAGGTCAGTTAAAATTTAATTCATTTAATAATTTTGGGGACTATTTTAATTGTGTGAATTATAAATTTATCTATTTAGTTTTCTCCATGCTTGACATTAGACGACTGTAAAACAAAATCCTCCTTTTTCCCCCCCAAACTAAAGGAAGATGCTTGATTTGGATGAAGTAGCTGAGAAAATTATATATAAGTGTATACATATTTTACTCAAATATTTGCTCCATATTTTAGGGGGCCAAATACCTACACGTGGGTAACAATAATAATAAAACATATTGAGCACTGACCATGAACCAGTACTTTTCTACTCTTTACAAAAGTATAACAAATGCATTTCCAAAGTATCATTTTAAGATGGTAACTTTTATTATTCTAGTATTACAGATAAGGAAACTAAGTTTTCTAGATATTAAAAAAATGTATGAAAGGTTGCATAGGCAATAAATGGCTATTCTGGATTATCAACCAGGTCTGTAAAACTCTGTATCTCTTATCACTTTGCTATATTTTACATGCATTTGATGAATAGAGCTTAAAATGAAGGTAAACTCTAAGCCATGACATAACTACAGTATCATTTCCAAATTAAATACAACTTATTCTTCATTGCTCAAGAGAAATCATGGTCTTCACTGCAAATTCCAATTACATAACCTTCACGATATAAAAAGGCCACCAGGCAATCAAAGCTCAATTAGGTTTTAATAAAGATGAATAAACAGTGCCTCTGTGAGAGACGGAAATCTCTTAATCTGATAAAATGTAAAGTAAAGGGTCTTTAATTGCTACTGAGAACAGTTTACATACATGCAAGCTGTCTCAGCAAAGACATGTCTAGCTTCATACAAAAATAGGTGCTTATGAAATTAATATGATTCATGTGGCCTTGAAGGATAAAATGATGTCCTTCAGTGGTTGCTAGGAAACATGTAGACTTCAAAAATAAACTAAATTATAGACTTGTAATATTTTATTATATATTCTGGGAAAACAGGGTTAAAGGGTAGGTAAATAGTGAAGGCAATGGCTTAATTTGAAATGATAAATGTACTTACTATTCCTTTCTCTTCCTCTGCAAAGTTGTTGTAGCACTGTGTAAGCATTTTCAGACATTAAGCTCAATATCCACTTATTGTACTTGCAGTAACTCAGACTAATTTGATTATATACATGTGGGCATTCAGATACGGAAACTCTAAACACACCAACTCACACGTGCATACTTAACTGGATGTGATAGTTACAGTCCTGTCTGGTCAAGATGTAGCATGAGGATGTACATCCTTGACAATATTTTGGTGCTGACCTCAGTCTAATTCACAATCTTGAGTCTCTTCTCCATCCACACATTTCTTTTTGCCCACAGACGTTCAGTAGTCCATTCTGTGCTCATAGTTTTAAGAATGACACAGACCATGAGCAGAGTTTCATCTGGATGGACAGGACTGCCGTGCACCATTCAGTGGCACCTAGCAACACCATTTGTCACAGACTCAGCTCTGCTCTCTAGGAACCAGTAAGTACTCCAAGCTTCCCTCTGCCATGCTAACTGGTCAAACATACTCTTTCCTCTGACTCGTTAAAGCTAACTCCACAGTTCTTTCCCCTTGCCTGAATGAAATACGTGGCTAGTTGTCTATATTTTCTGTGAGCATTTGCAATACAAGCCACTTTTTGTATAATGGTATGGAGTTTATTTCTCCAACTTTGAGTTGGGATTGATCCATTGACTAGTCTGGTCACTACAACTAGGGGCAAAGATGACACAAGGATAAACTTTGAAGGGATTTTCATATTATATCTTGTCTGCTTGCTGCTCGTGGGGCCATGTGCTGAATGGTGAGGGAACACGTGGAGAGCAGATTCAGCCATTCCATTCTTCAGAACAATGTTGAAGGCCCATCTAACCTTCAAGAACAATTACCTGGCTAATTTGCAGCCGACCACAATGACTAGTAGGCCACTGGAACCCAGGTGAACTTCCCTGAAGGGTTCAGCCCAAATGGTTACCCAAATTGCAAAGCTGTGAGCTACTCTAATTAAATGGTTAATATTTTAAATTATGGGTTTGAGGTTGGTTTTTCAGCAAAAGTTATTTAAGAAGATTATTCAATAACTCAAAGTAGATGTGAATTTGGTAATAAAATCATCAGTGAAAAGTTCTGATGTGAGTGCTATACAGCGTCCCTGCAGTACACTCTCCAGCTCCATCCAGTCAATGGCCCTTCTGTATGGATTAGATGCTCACATGAAGTGAAATTACTGAGCATTTCTCTTCTATCTATTGTCATTGTAACTACCACCAAATGACTTCTTGGGATCATGCAAAGAAGGTGTCGAGGACTGTGACTAGAGAATTGGTCAGTTCTGTCATTGTACTGGTATGAAAGTGAGCTCTCTCAAATGCAGTAACAAAGGTGCCCTATGACCATCAACAAGAAAAGAGCCCCTAGCAGAGGGTGCAACATTCCTGATTAAAAGTGACAGCAGAGGCACTAGAGTCTGCAGCACCAATTCCATGAGACACGGCAGAGGAACAGCACTGTGGCCATGAGACATAGTGGAGGAATAAATCTGAGCCGGAGGGAAGGAAGTGGGGTGTGCTTTGTGGGCATTTATAGGAGCTAAATGAGAAGCCCTACCTCGTGGTGTAGTGGGTTACATATTGGACTACTGATCTCAAGGTGAATAGTTCAAAAATCACCAGCTAATATGTAGACGAAAGACAAAGATTTCTACTCCTTTACAATTTGGTAAACCCACAGGGGCAGTTTAACTATAGCCTGTAAAGTAGGCATGAGTGAAAATCAACTCGAAGACTGTTTGTTTAAAGAACGTTACAAATTGGTTTGAGCAGGTAGAATCCAAGGGATTCTGTGGTTGCGAGGCTGAGGACCAGATAGTGAGACCTGGTTACTGGAACTGCTGTGAAGAGCTGCTGTTGTGGATATAGTATTGTCTTTAACAAGCCCTATGATCTTGAGTATTTTCTGTGATTTCTGTATCACCATTGTAATCAATTCTCAAACTCAGCCAAGAAATAGAGTATCAGGATGCCAGAACAGGGTAAGAATGGAGGATGGAGGCATGCCTGATCTCAGCTTTATCAGAGTCGTCCTTAGGCAGAAGTGGAGTTGGATTCACTTCCCACATAGAGAAGCAGGAGGAGGTCAGACTTGGTTTTCACACCATTTCCTCATTAACAAATGCAGGTGCAATCTACAACCTAATGCAAGAAAGTAGCTTTGAGGGGGAACACCAGAAGGGCTTAACGTGGAGGCCTGGATGTATGAACTGACTTACAGTTGCTTACACCCTTGGACTGAGGACTTGGTACTCAGATGGGACAGGAAGCCGAGAGTGGACACCACTGGACTGTGGAAGTGGCAGTCATTGGACCTTGGAGGGAACCCCTGGCTT
>NW_022103898.1:53535238-53545224 GCF_000313985.2 Echinops telfairi
AGAGAGAGAGAGCAGCTAATGTGTAGAGAGCAGCTTCTATGTAGAAAGCAGCTGCTTTGTTGACAGCAGCTACTCTGTTAAAAGCAGCTACTGTGTTGAAAGCAGCAGTATTGGAGGTAAAATGACACTTCATGAATTGTAATTACTGGGTCAATGTAAAATCGTGTACTTTAAAATCATTAACTACTATAAAAAAATATTTGTACCAGAGGAACTTAATCCGGATGCTGACAGGTCTTTTTATATTCAGCTGTGGTTGATGTGAATACTGCCGCCTTGTGATATTAACTGGCGTGTAAAAAAAACAACAACACAGAGAAGGGTAAATCATAGGAAATTTAATGAACTGTATTTACTGAACTATGCCACGTATCATCTTTTGTATTATTAAGGCTATTGTTATATATTATTTTCATTATCAAACCATCCAATAGCATTAGATCATGTAGAGAAGAGCATTAAGAAAAGAAAATATAGTGAGGATTTTTTTACAGTATAGTTTTACCTCAATAATTACAGCAGGAATTGAGAAACTACAATGTGGTATTTGATGTGAAGTTCTATCAGCCAAAACTATGAAGCCAAACAAATTAAACGCCATTTTGATAGCCAGCATCCAAGCTTAGCCAACAAGGATACCAACTATTTAGAAGCAAAGCTGATGGACTCAAGAAAGCCAGACTTGACAATGGTGACGAGTACCACAAACAAAATACAGCAGCCGTTGAAGCTTCATATTTGGTGGCACTCAGAATCGCCAGAGCTATGAAACCATTGCTGAAGATTTACTGTTGCCAGTTGCCAAAGACATTGTTCGAGTTATGATCAAAGATGAATTTGCTACATAATTGAGTGCAATTACCTTATCTAATGACACTGTTCACAGAAAAATAGATGACATATCTGTTGATATTCTTGATCAGGTAATTCAGGAATTTAAAGCTGCTCCACTTCCAATATTTAGCATCCAGCTTGATGAATCTGCAGACATTGCAAACTGTCCACAGTGACTGGTTTACTTGAGGTATATTCATGGTGGTGGCTTTAAAGATGAGTGTCCTTTTTGCAAACCTCTTGAAACGATAACTACTGCAGGTAATGTATTCGACCCAGTTCATTTCTGAAAGAGCATAAGATCTCTTGGGGAAAACATTTGTGGTGTTTGCACAGATGGTGCTCCAGCTATGCTGGGATGTCAATCTGGATTTCAATGTTTGGTACTGAATGAGTCACCAAAGTCATTGGATCTCACTGTGCGATTCATCGGCAAATATTAGCAATGAAGACACTGCCACAAGAGTTACAAGAAGTAACGAAGAGCGTCATAAGTTCTGTCAATTTTTTAAAGGTGAGCACTTTAAACAGTCCACTGTTTTTGCAAGTGTGCAATGAGTTGGATGCACTGAATAATGCTCTGCTACATGTTTTTGAGCTTCATGATGATCTCAAAGCATTTTGTAAATCAGAAAGAAAGACCGCAGCTTGAAGCATTTTCAGCAATAAAAGTGAGCTGCAGAAAATAGCTTACTTGGTTGACATCTTTGTCATCTTGAATGAGTTAAATTTATCACTGCAAGGACCAAATGCAACATGCCTTGATTTGTCTGAAAAGATCTGATCATTCCAAATGAAGCTTCAGCTTGGCACAAAAAAATTGGATGAAAATAAAATTTAATTGTTGCCTACTTATTTGCTTTCTTTGAGGAACATGACACTGAACCAGACAAAAGGATGATGATGATAATATCGGTGAAAGAACACTTGCACATGCTTGCAGACAAAATGTCATCGCATCTTCCAAATCTACCTGACACCCCATTTGCACTTGCCAGAAGCCCCTTTCACAATCAAAGTTGAAGATGTTCCTGAGACAGCACAAGAGGAGTTCATTGAACTTATTAACAGCGATGCAGCGAGAACTGATTTCTCTACCATGCCAGTTACAAAACCCTGGATCAAGTGTTTGCAGTCATATCCTGTTCTGTCTGAGACTGTGTTGCACCTTCTTCCATTTCCAACAACATATCTTTGTGAAACAGGGTTTTCCAGCTTGTTGGTTATCAAGTCTAAATACAGAAGTAGACTTGTTGTGAAAGATGATCTTTGTTGTGCTCTTGCAAAGACTGCCCAGAGAATTTCTGATCTGGTGAGAAAGAAGCTATCTCAACCTTCGCACTGAGGGATTTTTACGCATACTGTAGCAAAAGGTAGCAATGTAGTTTACTGTTGTTATAGTAACACTGTTACCCATGCTACACCATGCTTCCAGACAAAATTTCATTTACTTGTAATTAGAAATAAATATTTCACAGTATATAATTACATATTGTTTTGTGATTAATTGCTATGCTTTAAGTATGTCCAATTTGTAACAATGAAAATACATCCTGCATATCAGATATTTACATTACAATTCATAGCAGTATAAAATTATAGTTATGAAGTAGCAACAAAAATAATTTTATAGTTGGGTCACCACCACCTGAGGAACTGTATTAAAGGGTCGCGGCATTAGAAAGGTTGAGAACCACTGGTGTAGGGCAACAACACATGGCTTGCAGCTTAAGGTAAAACTATACTCACATAGACTCCTCTTACCAACAGTGCTTGGAGTGCTGTGACAATGGGAAAATTGATGATGTTATCAGTGCAATCACCTTATACTCAAAGGGGATGATTGACAATGTTTTATTTTATTTTATTTTTTTGTTTCTGTGGGTTTCTGTTTTCCTGCCTTTATCTTGCTTGGTTTTTTGTTTGTTTGTTAGTTGGTTTGTTGCTGTAATTGGTGTAGGTGGTCTTATGGGGTTTGGATTTTATCATTATAAGACTGCCAAAGTAAATCTGAGTCATGCATATCCCATGGACAAGCAGATGGATTCTGGGCTCTCATTTAACTTTAGCCCCAACTCAAGAACAGTTCTGATAACATGACCCTGATGGAGACTCACCTTCATGAAATGATCACTGAAGATAAGGGTACTGATAGCAAAGTGTGTTGAAGAAAGCAGGTGGTACCTGGCTGTCAATCAGAGTAGTGTCTTGGGTCTTAAAGGCTTGTATTCAAACAAGTAGCCATATAAGTGAGGAGTCAACTAAGTCCACATGGAAGAAGCACCCAATCCAAAGATGACAATAACACAATTCAAAAGGGAAATGTAACAAAGTTTACATTTTAAACACCCAATTTGGAGAAGGCTACAGAGGACAGTGGGAACCCCAAAGACATCTGCAGAGTATCTAGTCAGATGAAGCCCCTGGCGGATCCCCTCTAGCCATAGGCAAGGGTCTGGAACAGCCTTACTGTCAGACAGAGATCATTGTAATCTTGTTATGCTGAATCAAAATGAATACTTGGTTGGTTGACTTCCCTCTTGAAGCAACCTGAATTTGTTCTAGGTGCAAGTATTTCTTGCACGTTCCATGACAAAAAAATTCTTTCCTGGCTTTTTTTTTTTAATTGATGGTGGTCTTTTTTTTTCTTCTTACTCATTACTGGTATTTTTATCTTTATATTATTATTATATCCTTACCACTTTATTTCATTTTTGTTTTGTTTTGTTTCTGTTGGGTTTTACAGGTTGTGAAACACAGAAGGAGTGAATGGAAAGAGATTAGTACTGAGGGAAGGGTTTATAGGGGAAGTAGGGTAGAGGGTGGGAGATTAGGGAGGTTGAGGGGACATTGGGAGCAAACAATGAATACTGGAGGTGGGAGGGAGTACTAGAACAGGCTGGGATTACACAACTCTTTTAAAAATTATTTAACCACAGGGAAATGTTTAAAAATTGATTATGGTAATAATTGTACAATTCTTCTTGAAATGGTTGAACTATTGAATAGTATGATATGCTCATTGTAAAACAATAAAATTGTAAAAATTGTATTTTATAGAAGAAAGTAGCTTTGATCATGCCAATGTGCCCAAATTTATACTACCAAATATAATTTTAACTGTCCAGTGGAAGGATTATTAGTGGTGATTAATTTAGAAAGAGCTTTAAAACGATTGCTATGGAAAATTATATATTCCAGAAGGAAGAGCGTAATGACACAATTCATCATTGCACAGTGGAAGGACAAATTAAGGAAGTTTCTCTTGAGATATTGAAGTGCACTACTTTGCTTGTTACAGTGATTCCATTCACAGTGTCTGTAGGTCCCACTGAATAGGTGGAAGCATGCAAATAAATGACATGTGACTCTACTGTGGGGATTGGTCAGTTCTGCCATTTTTCTGGGTATACAGAAAGGCAGTTCAGGATCAGGAAAGAGATTCTCACAAACATTAAGACAGCACAAATGACGTAGCATTTCATATCTAAAGTAAATATTTAAATACTGGTGAAGAGTATGGGCATGGAGATTGCTAACTTAGGGTCCAATTTCTGTTCTGACAGTTCATAATTTAATAATCTTGTGCAAATAATCTAGTTTTCTCATAGGCAAAAATGGGCAAAATATAAAGATGGATAGATGGGCTGACTGATCAGCAGATAGATTAGATAATAATCATCTAGTCATTTTCAGCTCATGATGACTTCTGGCACAACATAAGGAAATGCTGTTCTGGCCTGAATTATTCTAGAAATCTTGAGGCAATTGTAGCAATTGTGCCAATATATGACACTAAGGACCACATTCACCATCTCCAGTACTCTATTTCACCAACATGGTATCCTCACGTAGTCTATGATCCCTCCTGATGGCAGGCTCCAAACAAAGAGTTGGATGAAGTTATGTTGTTATCCTTAAGGTTGCCAGTGGCTAATCTTCAGAAGTAGATTGCTAGGCCTTATTTTTTAGTCTGTCTTAGTTTACAAGTTGTAGTGAAACCTAGTCACCGTGAGTGAAGCTGCTGATATTTGCTGTAGGGCAACATGCAAGCCAACCCCATACATCAAAAATGACATACAGGTGTTAACATTTAGTAATAATGGGGGTTAGAGCAATGACAAAAGCAAACTGCTCCTGTGTACATAGTATGGAATAGACCCAACATTAGATGTTGGTTAATATTGTTAGCTATTCTGAATGAAACTACAAGTTGGTATGAATTACACTTTCTAAATTTGAAACAGTATTGATTTTTTCATTATGATTTCTATACAATAATTAATACATATCTTGGGTATATCTTCCTGACATATTGCAATGCCAGGAAAGACATGACATTTCCTTTCTTCCTTCAGGCATTCTATTCTCTACATCTTTGCATTTTTTAATATTATCCTTTAAAACACTCCGTTATTTAGTGGCAATTACATTTTATAATAATCTTCGTAGTATAAATGTATTTGGGGCATTTAGATGATAACTGCATTCCTATCATGATTCTCAGTTACTTTTCAGTTTTTAACAATAATGGAAAAAAGCATATATTATGACCCAATTAAAAATATCACATAGAAAGAGTTCATTTAATTAAATATGTCTTGACAGAAACTCTGGCTTAGGGTATTTTAGATTAATTAGCATTTATAGATAAAAATACATTTTAGTAAAACAGTTTGAAAAGGATAGCTGGTAGATTTTGTGCTTCCTGCTTCCTTCTATTTCAACTAATGTCTACTCAGTGTTACAAATAACTCGGTATCATCTGTTTCTCTCTCAGTGGAATGCACTACACGTCCCTCTGTGTTTCTGTGCCTTTAAGTTGAAGAAAAGGGACTCTACAAAGTATAAGCAGAAAAGAGACTTCCTCTTCCTCTTTACACTAGTCTTTGGGATCTCTTCTTCCATCTTCCTTGAGTGAAAAATTAACCCAGTGTGTATACGAGGGGGTACCCCGCCCCCCAAAATGGATGTGATGTGAGGGGGATAGTGCATTTGGTGTCCTGTTTCACAGGTCAGACTGTTAATCAAGCTATCCATTAGAGTTTCTAAAAAGATTGCATAATTGTGTGTGACAAAAAAGGCCTGATTTGTGGCAGATGGGAACTGATTTTGCCACAGCGACAATGCATCTGCCCACACAGCCATCCTAGTTTGGGGCAAAAAACAGCATACCTCTCTTGCCCCACGCACCTGACCTTGCTCTGCATGACTTCTTTTTGTTTCTGCAAATGAAGAGGGACATGAAAGGACAGTGATTTGACAACATAGAAGAGGTGAAGGAAAAAAATGAGAGAGGCAGTGCTGTCAGACATCCAAACAGATGAGTTTAAAAAATGTTTCCAAGAATGGAATCACATTTATGACAAATGTATAAAGTGTAATGGAGAATACTTTGAAGATGATAAGGTTGCTTTCTGAAAAAATTTAAATATATAGCTTTGAGGGGAAAAAATTCTGGTTTTGGGAGGTTACCCCCTAGTATATTCTTTTCCATGATTTTCAAATAAGGAATAAACCCAATGTTTGACGTTTAAAACACAAAAACCAGTACAATCTAACTCATAGAACTTCAATCCCACTTTAAGATATGGTACTCAATGTTCTTTCTGTTGTTTCGCTAGCCCTGGTGGTGAAGTGGGTTAAGGGTTGGACTGCTAACAACAAGGGGTCCTTCTCAAGCCCAGCAGAGGCGGTTATCTACGCTCAGCACGGTTCACATCCTTGGAAGCCTTAGGGAGATGTTGTACTCGGTACTATAGGATTGTGCTGAGTTAGAAATGATCGAGTCATGCGGGGTTTCCTTACCTAAATCAAAATAGCTGGGTTACTCATTTTGTTCAGGTCCCAACTCAAATACACACTCTCAGAGAGTCTTCCCTTTCTTGAGAAAATAGTCTCCCCATAGTGTCATTGTATCTGTATCTATTTCCATTTATATTCTTTAAGTGCACATCATCACCAGCTATGCTACAGATTTGCCCCCCTCCCCACCTCATTATAGTATAAAAGTAGTGACATAAAATGCTGTGTCTGTTTCACCATGGTATGTCCACACAGATGGGATAAAATGAACGAATGACACCATAGAACAGTTGTGTAAAGATATTACCAGTTTTGACTTCCTTATCTTTGCAGTTTTACTGGAGAATTTAATACTTAATTTAATTCAATTTAACTTTGCAGATAATCTTCCCTACGGATCTTAAGACATTTGCCCTTCCCATCTTCACACAATTCTGTAGATATAAAATGGTAAAACTAAATAAAGCAATATAAAGAAGAAACTATATAGAGGAGTGATTATTCGATTGTTACTGGGAGACCTTTCTTCTATTCTGACATGAAGAGATGCAGTCGGAACTCCCTGGTGTCTGTTTTTGTCAAACATTCAACAGTAACTGATAATCTCCACATCTGGTATTTATTTAACAGGTCTCCAGAGGGCCATGCACGTGGAAATTTCAGAGAAATTCTGAACTCCACTGCTATTTGCAATGTTGGGAAGGCATTTTAACCATTAGGTTATGTTTAATATATTCATTCATACAAATGGCTAATAATGCATTCTTCTGCATAAAATGTGAAGCGTGAAAACATTTTTTTTCACTAAAGCATTGAAAAATAAAAATTAATTACACATGAAAATTAAGCCACTTGAGTTTTGCTAGAGGCCAAAGTCAAAGAAAATTTGCAGCTGGTCAGGAAGTAAATCCCGGGTGGAAAAATTTTGGCAGAGCTTAGAAAGTGAGGAGGATTAGAAAGTATGAAGGAAGATATTTAGGTTTTGCTGGATTATTTTTGAGGACCTCAACTGGAATACTAATTTATAAAAGATGCAATTTATCTTTAAATATACAATATGGAACTAAAGAAATGGATACTTACAGATTACTAACTTTGATTTTCTAATGATTTACTGATTTATTTAAATGATTTACTTTGTCTCCACCATGTATGCTGGCTTTCATACAGGCTGAAGGCATAAAAGAGAAAACACCTGTGTTATGGTCAATTAATATTGCCCTTGTAGACACAGTTACTTGTTTGCTATATTATCATTCAGGAGTCAATGTGCCTGTGCCTATGGTCCCATTTTTCAGGGCATTCTCTCTGCTGATGCACAGGACGGGGGAGGGACTGAGGTCTGGTTTGGTGGAAGGTGTCCGTTGAGACACAGCCTTGGTTTCTCTGAGGGCTTATTTAACCCTTCCACCTTAGCAGAGGGTGTGAACCAAGCCACACCTCTTATTTCCTTGAGGGACTCTTTGGCTTTCCTTATTTGGAGGGTATAGACACCATGTGGGGTTTATATGCTGGTTCTAGCACACAACAGTTTACCTGGAAAGCCATGATCTAACTTCCTGATCATGCTTTGGTGGAAGCCAAAAAAATCGGTGGCTTTTGAACATTTTTGGTTTCTGGCTTTGGACCCTGTTTGGGGCTCATCTCTGTTTGCCCTTCAGATCTGGGTCTAAACAGCTCCCACTATTACATGAGACATTTCCTCAAAGTTTTCTGAGTTTTTGTGGGATGGACAGCAAATCCCAGAATCCAAGGGCATATACTTTGGGGGAACATCCTTTTTTGAGAGAATATACTCAAAGGAATAGTGGCGGGTTGGGTGGGAGAGGAGGGTGAAATGGAGCAGAATAGATGTTTAGAAGAGTTGGACATGGGGCTATCTTTAATCTCCAACTTCTTGGGATGAGTTTTTAATTGTTGTTATTAGATGGAACTGAGTCACTTCTGAGTCCTAGGCTCCTGTGCACAACAGAACTACTTCCGCCCAGTCGTATGCTGTCCTCACACATGTTCTTATGTTTGAGCCCATTGGGGCAGCCTGTGGCGATCCATCTTGTTGAGGAACTTGCACTTTTTCACTGCTCGTTTTACCATGCAGGAAGTCCTTGTGCAGGGCCTGGTCTCTGCTGACAGCATGTCCAAAAGACAGAAGACGTCTCTCTATCCTTGCCTCTAAGGAGCACTCTCACAGTACTTCTTCCAAGACAGATTTGTTTTTCCTTTTGGCAGTCCATGATGCTTCCAATATTTTTTTTCCAGCACCATAAAACAAAGGCATTGATTCATCTTAAGTCTGCCTTATTCAATGTCCAGCTTTCACATTCATATGAGGGGATGGAAAATGCCATAACTCGGGTCAGACACACCTTAGTCTTCAGAGCAACCCCCTCGCTTTTCAACACTAGAAAGAGGTCCTATGTGGCATATTTACCCAATGAATTGCATCATTTGATCTTGTGACTGCTGCTTCTATACGCAATGATTATGGATCCAAGAAAGACAAACTCCTTGACAAAGTAAATCTTTCCTCTACTCAGCCGGACTTTTACCTCTTGGTAGTGGTGTGAGGATACTGACTAGGTTGTAATGCATGCGGAAGGCTGCGATCCTCCATCTTCACCAGCAAGTTCCTCAGGCCCTCCTCACTTTCAGCATAAAGTAGGTTGTTAATAACCCTTCCTCCAAACATTCTTCCTATAATCCAGCTCCTCTGATTGAAGTTGGATACAGATTGAAGTTCAGCAGACAGACTGAATAAGTATGGTGAAAGGATAAAGCCAGACAGACATGTTTCCTGATTTTAAACTGTGCAATAATTCTTCTGGAAGCAATGATCACCACAACACCAAGTCCAACAAATCACCTAAGCATTTCTGATGTGGGCAAAGGTTTTGGTGTATTGTTTTGCATTTAGAACATCTGTTAAGTGCATGAGAAAAAGTTTCTGAAATTTGCTTATGTTTTCTTCACAGGCTAATCAATATAAAGAGCAAACTGGCAGCACAACAGACCTGTCATATCTCCCTGAATTTTACTCTATGTTCATGCAATGCAAGGGAAAATGCAAAACATATAAGTTGTTATCCCACAAAGCACTAGTTAATCCTCTAAGAGAATTTCATCCATTCCTATGACCATAATTTATTTTAATGAAAACCCCCAAATAATGTTACTCTTCAAAGAGAATTTTCAGATAAAAGTGAAATCATTTATCTTGCAATTTCATGGCATGGGAACATCTGCAGTGAAACCCTAGAGAGCACCCTCACTAAGATATCAAAGTAACTGCTAAACTCAGAGGCCAGCTAGAGAGCACCCTCACTAAGATATCAAAGTAACTGCTAAAC
>NW_022103898.1:53545492-53549200 GCF_000313985.2 Echinops telfairi
TAACTGCTAAACTCAGAGGCCAGCTAGAGAGCACGCAATATAAACCATCTGTGTAGCTCCAGACTGTCCTCTATGTTCTTGAACATGTATTTGATCAATTGCCTGACTGGTGGATAAATGAGTTCATGAATAAGTGAATGAAAAATGAACTGAAGAGCCTGAATATGAATCCTAGAAATAATCTCTACTTACTAATAAGTAGTAGTATGCAGAGAAGATTCTTACATAAGTTTCTCTTAAAGCAGATTTTACAAAATTCCATAGATACAAAAGGGGAAAAATGATTAGTATTAACTGGATAAATATCCACTGAAAGTTTCATTCACTAAAATCCAGATCATTTCATGAAACCTGAACTCAGCTTCCTTAAAATATACACATAGAGTTGGAGGGGTATTTCTTCTCTGGATATGATTTAGATAGCCTAAGAATCCTAAAATGCAATTCAACAGTTAATGAGTTAATAGCATACACTGGGAGAAAAATGCTTACAAAGTCTGTATGAGAATTTCCAAGTACAGATCACACTGAAAAAGGATAGTTATGACAGAAAGAAAGAAAACGTAAGGATTCCCAGTTCAAAAATATTATGCACCCACCACAAAAAGGTGAGGTTGTCAACGGTTTTGTCTGCTTGTATCCACAATTAATGCTCATGGAAGCAGCAGTCAAGAGACTAAAGGACATTATTGCTTTAGGTAAGTCTGCTGCACAAGACCTTTTTAGAGTATTGAAAAACAAGGATGTAACTTTGAGGACTAAAGTGTGCCTGATGCAAGTCATTGTGTTTTTCACTGCCCCACATGCATGGAAAGTTGGACAGTGAAAAAGGAGGGCCGAAGAAGGGTCACTGAACTTGAATTACTGTGCTGGGGAAGAATATCGAAAGCCCCAAGAACAGCTAAAAGGACCAATAGGTCTGTCTTTGAAGAAGAACAGCCAGAAAGCTCCTGGAGGAAAAAAACGGTGAGCATCCATCTCATGTAGTTTGGACGTGTGGTCAGGAGAGACCACTCCCTAGAGGAGGGCATCAAGCTTGGTGGGGGGCAGCGGAAAAGAGGAAGACCCTGGAAGAGATGGATTGATACAGTGGCTTCAACAATGGACTGGAACACCAGAACAATGTTGAGGATGGCCCCAAACCAGGCAATGTTTCGTTTTGTGATACCTAGATTTATTATGGGTCAGAACCCACTGGAAGGCACTTAACAAAAACAACAAAAGATACGGAAACTTAATTTTCTCTCTCTGTTTTACCTTATTATCTCTTCTACTTCTCGGCTTTCAAGTGACATGACTTTGGAGACATACCAGAAGCTTCTCAGATATGCAAATGCGGCTCTGTGAGGGACAGGGAAACCTCGAGATCAAAGGGCATAGCTTGAGTCTTCAGTTCTACTCTTCCACCAAATCAAACACAAGCTGTTGCTTCTAAGTTGGCTTCATCTCTTGGTGACCCCATGTGTTGGAGAACTGAGGTCCACGGGGTTCTCTAGGTTGTAATCTTATAGAAGCAGATCGGGCAGACTTTCTTCCACAATACTATGGGCAGGCTCAAACGTTCAACTGTGGGGTCAGTACCTAGAGCGACAGAGAGCTCTCTTAATTTGCATGACTAAGGCCTTCTGTTTTCAAGTTCAGAAGGCAGAGTTAGTTGTTAGAACTATACTTTTTCAAGAACCATAAAATAAAATAGCAGGAACAATATAAAACTGTCCCAAGTCTGACAACAGTGAAGACATTGAAAGGGATAGTTAAATTTAATGACACCTTTTAGTTATCAAGATTTCTATCCCATCTATGGAAATAGTGTGTTAAATCCACTTATTGCTTTGTTGTTGTTGCTTAAAGCAAATTGGGAAACCTTTAAAAATGATGTATTAACTCTGATGATTGCTTAGTTATCGTAATGTAATCTGTGAGAGTTATACAGATAACTGGCAGTCTGTGATGCTCATGCTCCAAGCACAATCGCTGAAGACAAAATGGGTACATGAGCAAATGTGGTGAAGAAAGCTGATGGTGCCCTGCTATCAAAAGATATAGCGTCTGGGGTCTTAAAGGATTAAAGTGAAACAAGTAGGCATCTAGCAGAGAAGCAGCAAGCCCACATGGAAGAAGCACACCACCCTCTGCGATCCTGAGAAGTCATCAGGACTGGGTAACAAGCATCAGAAGACCTAAAACAAATGAACAAACAAAACAAAACCATATTGTTGAGAACAGGGGGTGTCAAAGCAGAGACCCAAAGTCCATGTAGACAAAAAGACATTCCCTCATAGAAGGGTTACAGGGAAGGGAAGAGTCAACCAGGGCAAAATAAAGTACCGATGAAACTCACACTATTCCTCTGGTTCCTTGAGGCTTCCTCACCTGCTACTAGCATGACCCCAGTACTGCTTTTCACTGCGGGTCAGACCAAAGCATGTGCATAGGTACAGATAAGAGATAAGAGGTCACGACACACGGAATCCAGGACCAGGAATAGTAATAGGGATACCAGAAGGGTAAAGGAAAGGTGGGGAGACGAGGGGAGGAAGGGGGAACTGATCGCAATGATCGACACATAATCACACACATGCACCCTTTCAGGGGGAGGAACAACAGAAACCATGGGGGAAGGGAGACAGCGGTCAGTGTAAAATATGAAGATAATAATAATGTATCATTTATCAAGGGGTCACGGGGGAAGGGCTAAGAGCTGATACCGATGGCTCAATGTGAAGTAAATCTCTAGAAAAGAATGATGGCAACACATGTACACATATGCTCGATACAATTAATGTATGGATCGTTATAAGAGGTGGACGAGCCCCCAGTAAATTGGCCTTTTACTTTTAAAAAGGTGAAACACATTCTGTAATAAAACATATTCTGTAATAAAGGTTATATGAATAAGGAAATAGGGAGCTAATTTCTCCATTTCCATAAAATTACAGAGAGTAAGAGATGCTTTCCTAATATAGCTGAACTTCATGTCAGTAGCCAACTTTAAAAGGAAAAGTCGGGTTTTTGTGCCAACTTTGCAATGTTTTTTTATTGAGAAGACAAATGACTACAAGTATCAGTGCGTAGTGCCACCCTCTCCTAACAACACTGCCTGCCTTTGTCGTCTTTCCTTTCTTTCTCCCCAAGCGCAGGGGTTTTGCATCTCCAGTGTCCCTTCCTCCATTCAGTAGTCACTGGACTAGGGTGAAAAAGAGTCATTATACAGATAAGCATGTAACACAACACTCAACTCAGACCTCCTTGAATGCAATGGAAGCAATAGCAAGATCAAAGATGAACAACAATCCTGAAAATCTCTCAGTTGCATAGATTTAGGTACATTTATTCATTTTTACATTCTGTTAAAAATCATCTTTAATTACAATTATGAAATCCTGTACCTACACAATCACCACATTTATTGCACTTTGATACCTGTCAGAGGCAGTAGTAGACTCTTTATTTCTAGCCTCTGATTTAATCATCACACTAAAAATATTACTATTAGCCCCAGTTTATAGATAACTTAACAGAGGCTGGAACAAATTGTAGTTTAACAAGGTGAAACAGTAAGTGGATGAGTCAAGATGTGAATCCAGCCCATATGTTTCCAAGCCCATGTTCTTCCATTCTGGGATTTATGGTTGGATTTTACTTTAAATTTACCTAAAATTAAAATATCTAATCTATTTTTATAGGCAAGGACAAACCCCCACTACT
>NW_022103898.1:53549300-53560091 GCF_000313985.2 Echinops telfairi
CACGTTACTGGAATGGCCTGGGATCGCTCAGTCCATGTTCTTCCTCCTGATTTGAATACACTTTTGTTCAGTGAGCAAATGTCTATTAATTCTTTGTACACATATGCTCGATACAATTAATGTATGGATCGTTATAAGAGGTGGACGAGCCCCCAGTAAATTGGCCTTTTAATTTTAAAAAGGTGAAACACATTCTGTAATAAAACATATTCTGTAATAAAGGTTATATGAATAAGGAAATAGGGAGCTAATTTCTCCATTTCCATAAAATTACAGAGAGTAAGAGATGCTTTCCTAATATAGCTGAACTTCATGTCAGTAGCCAACTTTAAAAGGAAAAGTCGGGTTTTTGTGCCAACTTTGCAATGTTTTTTTATTGAGAAGACAAATGACTACAAGTATCAGTGCGTAGTGCCACCCTCTCCTAACAACACTGCCTGCCTTTGTCGTCTTTCCTTTCTTTCTCCCCAAGCGCAGGGGTTTTGCATCTCCAGTGTCCCTTCCTCCATTCAGTAGTCACTGGACTAGGGTGAAAAAGAGTCATTATACAGATAAGCATGTAACACAACACTCAACTCAGACCTCCTTGAATGCAATGGAAGCAATAGCAAGATCAAAGATGAACAACAATCCTGAAAATCTCTCAGTTGCATAGATTTAGGTACATTTATTCATTTTTACATTCTGTTAAAAATCATCTTTAATTACAATTATGAAATCCTGTACCTACACAATCACCACATTTATTGCACTTTGATACCTGTCAGAGGCAGTAGTAGACTCTTTATTTCTAGCCTCTGATTTAATCATCACACTAAAAATATTACTATTAGCCCCAGTTTATAGATAACTTAACAGAGGCTGGAACAAATTGTAGTTTAACAAGGTGAAACAGTAAGTGGATGAGTCAAGATGTGAATCCAGCCCATATGTTTCCAAGCCCATGTTCTTCCATTCTGGGATTTATGGTTGGATTTTACTTTAAATTTACCTAAAATTAAAATATCTAATCTATTTTTATAGGCAAGGACAAACCCCCACTACTATACACAAGGAACAATCTGATCTATAAATTATACAAAAGAAGAACGTCTCTTAAAATGATCTGCTGAATGTTTCTCTGAAATACTGTGAAAAGAGAGAAAGGGAAAATCCACCCATTTTTCAGGCAACTATAACTACATGTAAGCCAGTTATCAAAGAAAGCCTGTACTCTTATGATGAATAGTATTTTCATTAAAAAAAACAGTGGAAACTTCAACTACCATAAAATGAAATCAATAGAAGTGCCAAAACCAGTGTCAAGCTCAGCAGCTGGAATGGAGCAATAATATGTTCCTCAGTTACATTGTGCTTTCTCCCTCTGAAAATATTTTTTTCCCTTTTCTCCTAACAAATACATGTATACACATTCTAGTAAATAATGCCCATTTGGAAAGCATTTTACACTTCTAAAATAAATAAAACGCTTCCAATGCTTTCCAGTGAAGCACAATATATTTATCCTGTAAAAAGTCATCAGCCATATGCCAGTGCCAATACTTTCTTGAGGCATATGCTGTTGGCTTTGTACGTTATTTACAATAAGATGATATGATATTTAAGTATACATTCCGATGTGTAATCTCTGTGGAGATAAGCAATTCTGAGCATTTCGTTTTGGAATATTCTACTGACAAACATGTAATTTGTAACTACTACTTACACATTATAGTTTATTATGCTTTTAAATTAGTTTTTTAAATACAAAAAAAACCCTACACCAAATGCCACTGTTAACCACAATTCTATAGTTTTTCCTGGGAGTGGTTTAGTTCTGGCTTCCAAAATATTATGGAAAAACATTATGTGGCAATTGCTGTGTTTACTATTCTGGTCACTAACTTTATTGAGTCAGTCATACTGAGAATGAACTTTTTTAAACATATCCACACTCACTGGCTCCTTTAACACATATTTGATATTACTGATATAAGAAATACGACAGCCAGTTAACAGTTGTTGAGCCTATCTATTTTCTCAGCATCATGCATGTGTCTAATAGATGAAGAGGCTTTAAAAAATTCATGGAAAATTTCCATTATCGTTGAATCTCAATTTTCCACAAACTTTCTGAAGCCTCCTCATAAATTTGTTATTTCTTAGGTGTTTACAATCTTTGAAGATGATGCTGATGTCTAAATTTTCTTATCTAAAAACATGTGAAAAAGAATAAAAATAAACAAATGGGTAATTGTACCTATTATATGGGATTATTATAAGGTAATAATATATCTAAATTTACATATATATATATATATATACACATACACACTCAAACTCACTGCCAATGGTTCTGACAGACAGTGGACATACAGGACCAGCATAGCGCTGCCACTGTTACTATGTGTTTGCAAGAGTGTAAAGCTTTGGGAGAGCAGAAACCTCATCTTTCTCTTGTGGAGCAGCTGGTGGTTTTGAACCCCTGCCCAACACATAACCCACTAGGTCACCAGGGGGCAGTGTGTGTGTGTATAACAGAAAACAAATTAGAATACAGTCTAAAGTTATATGATTTAGATAACCAGTGACTCAGATTTCTTCAAAGGGGTAGGAGCCAAGGGGCACGGCGATTCATTTATGTTTCATAGAAGAGCTGCGGTTGAGCTGGATCTTGAGAGACAAGAAATGACAGAGCTCTCATCTGGAGACTACTGGCAACTACCTGAACCGAAGTTCAGCCTGTCGGAAGACAAGGTCAAAGGGGATTTTACAGAGATGAGCAAACTTCTAACGTGTGAGAAACTAACATTGAGGGAAATATGACGAGGACGATAGTCCCTAACTTAGCTCTGTGGAAACCTAGAAAGCTCATACTCCACTGTAGGAAAGCCTCCACTTTGGTAAGTTAGAGGTAAAGTCCAAGTACATTATCCTGCTTTGAATATCGTTCCCACGGATTCTCCCCTAACAGCGATGCTGCCTTGAAGTGAGCGCATGGTTGATTTTATCTCCCTGTAGAAGCACACAAGCTTTTCCAATCTTCCCCTGGCATGTAACTGAGCCCCCTCAGACCTTCTTCCAATGCAGGTGTTAGGTTTCCTCACCTCTGAGCTCAGGGACCTTAATGTCGATACCATCCACTTGGGAGGCAGGTAACTACTGAATATGCATGTCCTATGGCTACCTATGAATGTCCCAAAATACGAAAGGGGCTCTCTCTTCTCCCAGTTCCACGTGGACCATCAAGATGGACTGAGGTGAGCATGCTACCATAAAATGTCTGACTTCCTTATTTTATTTTCTCTCCTATCTTCCTATTCTCTATGACTTTACTATAATCTTTGTATTATCACCGTGCAACTGCACCTACTCAACCTGCGGTTGTTGGAGGCTGGTTTCCTCTGACATAAAAACACAGTCTTGGCAATAAAGCCACGTTACTGGAATGGCCTGGGATCGCTCAGTCCATGTTCTTCCTCCTGATTTGAATACACTTTTGTTCAGTGAGCAAATGTCTATTAATTCTTTAGATGGAGACAAGAGAAGAGTTCCATGTATATGTATAATGATCCCACCCTGATCACACCTCCTTCCAAATTAGAAATTCTATTTCTATGATTCCTTAGTAGCTAATACTAAGGTAGATTAATATGTGGCAGGTATGCATCTTAACCTTATGTATTTCATATAATCCTCACAAAAACTGTGAAGTAGGTACTGGTACTAGGTCAATAAATTTACTCAGATCACATAGAGGGTAAGGTAAAGGTTGTTTTAACTCCAATTGGTTACCTACAGGAGCTTGGTGGCACCACAGTTAAGTGCTCAGTTGCTAATGGAAAGGTCAGTGATTTGAACCTACTAATAGGTCTACTGGGGAAAAAGATTTCTGCAGCGATTATGACCTAACAAATCCTGAGTGGTAGTTCTATCACATGGGGTAACTCTGAATTCAAATCAACTCAACAGTGATGACACAGAAAACAAGAGATTTCTTAAAGAACACCTCCCTTCCCATAAACCTACTCGGTGCCTACCAGCTGTCTTTCCTTCTCTGCCACTGTTAAATATTGTCTCAAGTTTAAAAAGCAGTCGTTTTATGTAGATTCAAGAAACATGAACTCATGTAGAGAAAACTGAGCCCCAAAAATGGAGGATCAAGATTTAGAGGTGTGTCTATCTTAAGAGAAGTCCACTGGGTCTGGGAAAACCAGACACAAATACCAGTTGCCCTCCAGTAAAGTCTGACTCATGGTAACTCCAGATGTGTCAGAAAAGAACTATGCTCTGTAGGCTTTTCTATAGCTAAAGGCTTTTACTTCTTCCCAGGTGCCTCAAAGTGAGCTGAAACTTCCAAACTTCAGGTTAACAGCCAAATGTATTAACCCTTTGCAACACCGGACACCTCTCAGAAGGGGGCAAAACAGAAACATAGCAGGGAGGACCCTCAACCAGATGGATGGAGCCACAAGCGACTGCAACCATGGGTTCAGATATAAATAACTAAATGTGAGGATGGCACCTGTGGTAAGCACCCAATCTGGTGTCAATTTAAGGATTGAGAGTGTAGGGGTGGAGTCTGGGCTGTCAATCTGGAGATAGCCAATGGGACTTCTGAGAATTCTGGGAAATCTGGGAATTCCTTCTTGGAGGCGGGAGACACTTCTCTCTCTGTGGACTTCCCTGGGAGGCATTGCAGCTGACAAGACTTCTGAAGCTGGAGAAGCCACGTAGACACCCCTGCCAGCACTGAGATGATTACAATGCTGCTGGATCCAAAGACTTCCTACCTATGGGCCTGTGATAAGGCCTGCATTCAGCATCATTGCATGTGTTTCGTGAGTCTGAAGAGGACTTTATGGATTGCTGTCAGACATGAGGGCTAATGTCGGACTTATATGGACTTGATCTGGACTGGGATGCGATGTTTGCTCAATGTTCAATTGCTCTTGTATGTAAATCTCTTTCTTATACACAGATGTGTGTCCATTCTACCCAGACTGACGCAGCACCAGACCAAGCAGTGTGTCATTCTGTGCAACTAGGTCAGAATTGACCCAACTGCACCTAACAACAATGTGGTCAGAGGCCTTTGATCATGAAAACTGGTACTTCTTTGTCTCCTCCTCTCTGCTTTTCTGTGTCTCTCCTTCTATCTCGCTCCCTCCCTCTCTGTTTTTCTGTCTGCTGTTGTTTCCAATACCTGTCATGCCAATTTTATTCTTCATCATTCTTCTCCTTGTAGATTAATTGGGTTTCTCAGCTCTGCAAGCCCATGGCAATTCTAGGTCTAGTGTTTCTGAACTAAGAGCCAGTGCTGGCAGCTAAGTAACTTACATTCCTGGTCTCTGAATTTTAGGGGAAAGGAACAAAATTGGTCTGCATTGGATTACAAATCAACCCTTTATCTAATCATATTTGACCAGCAGGGCAAGGACTCCTGGGTCTCCACATAGCTCCTGCAGCTCCAGGGCTTGGGCTCCATCAGTGTAGTTCCATGTGACCTGTCCACAGGAATGTCAAGCAGAGAGTGTGTCCCACCTCCAGGGAGGAAGACAGGAGTTCCCAGAATCCTCAGGAGAAGGCCATGCCCACACAGAGGCCTCATTGGCTTCTGTCTGAGTGACAGGATAGACTCCACCCCTACACTCAAGTAGACATTAGATTATGTAAATGCCAGTCATCTGCAATGAATATGATTTTAATGCCTTTTATGAGGCAAAAAATAATGATTCGCATTGTAAAAGGAAAAAAATCTAAATTCTTAGTTGTATTAGGGTTAACTCCAAAAATGTTCAAGAGTGAGAATGTATTAAACATGGAGCTAAAATTCCGTGGAGAGACTACGTTTCCATTCAAGAAAATATAAAATGGATTCATTTGAAAGTGAATGTGAGAAGGAGAAAAAAAAATGATCAAGAAGTGAGGGCACCACATTTCCACACCCTTGGAAAATCACCCCATCCCCTCGGTGTCATCAGTCTTAGAATTTGTGGTCATTTGTAATTTAATTTGAAGGTCTCTTCTACTTTAAAATTATATGCTACTCTTTTTTCCTATAAGCACAGTACTTGAAGGAATGATCTAAAATCTAAAGATAATTATTTCCAAACAAAACTCTTCAGTGATGATATAAATAAATGCATGAGAAAGAAACCATTTTCACCACTTTTATACTGCCAGTTACAAATATAGGGATGACATATTTGATTTTATTAAAGTAATTCCTATAACTTCAAATATATCTGCTCATCTTTGAATCTGAAATGTCAGATTGCAGTAAGAATCAAAAAGCAGAAAATCCCTAAAACACATGTAAAAAAAAAAAGTTACTGAGTTGAAATGGGACTTTTAAATGAAATAATTGTAGGTATATCCCAGGGTGCTTAGTGCCCATGAGCAAATATGATGGCTTTGCTTTCACTGAGCTGTAACTATGAGAATAACTTTCTATTCTCTAATTTGTGTATACTTATTTCCAAAAGCTTACTTAGCTATATTTTAAAATAAGGTGTTTTCTCAAATTAAAGAAACTATATGGCATAACTAGCACAGCAGGAAATCAAACACCAAATTTTCAGATAAAGTATAGAAGGAAAATTACAGTAGACATAAATGTAACAAAAAAATCATAAAAACAACTTTTGACTCTAAGCCCAAAGTGAGGTTAGGATAGCATTTTAAAAAGTTGGACAGTAGTGTTAAATACATTTAGGAAGTCCAGCTATACCTGTTAGCTTGGGTCTCTTGACTGTTGGCAAAAGGAGCCTCATGGAGCCTTAGGTTAAACACTGAGCTACCAACTGTGAAGTCTGCAGTTCAAATTCACTAGCTGCTACTATTCCACTGTGTGAGGGGAAGATGAGGTTGTTTGCTCCCTTAAAGATTTATAGTCTGGTATACTAAGGAGCAATGCTCTCAGTCCTGTAGAGTTAGAATCCACTTGATTTCAGTGGATCACTTGTGTTATAACCCTTACCATGTTTTTTAAAGCTCAGTTTAAATATTAGCATTCGTTCAAGGGCTGCCATGAGTTGCTATGTCCTCAACAATAACTGATTGTAGCTGCTTTTTATCTGGTACACAACATTAGAAACAACAACACAATCTAAAGCAAATCAGCCTTTAATTCCATTTTCCGATTCTATCTCCAGCTTCTTCCCATGAACTATCTTTGTCAAGTTCAAAAGTGACTCTCAAATGGTAAAGCCCAACACCAAATTTTAGTTCTTATCCACTGAATTTATTGTTAGTCTGTGTAGAGGTAATTATTCTCACCTCCTGGAATCACTTTTTCACTTGAAAAATAAGTATAATACTGAAGGGCAAAGTCAAATTAGGTGGAACCAGGTACTTAACAAATTCCCATAAACATCATATTCTATTGTATAAAATCAGAATACAAATATTTAATCTGTTATAAAAATGAAATGAAATGTACATCTCAAATTCAGTGAAATGCCAAGGAGAAGTTAGTAGCTGTAAGAGAAAAAAAAAACTGTTAGTGAGTGAAAGCAGTCCTTGTTCGGTCAGCTGGGTGTGATCGCCTGGAGACAGGCATTGAAAGGAAACAGGAGTGTGAGATCGGAGCATGAGTGCAAGACGAGGAAAACCCATCCATTCTAAATACATAGGTTTTATGTATTTTAAATGTTTTATGATTTTAAATTTGTTCAAACTCACTGCCAGGAGGTCGACTTTGACTCATACGAGCTCTATCTGACAGTGAGGTTGTTCGTGGAGGGCGGTTCTGAGACTGTAAATCTTTATAGGATTAGAAAGCCTCAATTTTCCTCCTGTAGAGTGGTGGGAGGTTTTGAACTGCTGACCTTGCAGTTACATACATATCATACATATATATTATCATATATACCTGCCCAAGTTTCCACTCCTTCTGTCTCCTCACTAAATTGACTGAAATAAAATAAGAGACAATACAGGATCCTGGAATTTCTGAGGCCAGCTCTGTCAGATATTTTACAAGGATATTTTACAAGTATGGGATGAAATTAACTAAAGCTGACAGAAATGTAACTAAGGTCTACTTAAGAAAAAAATGAACTCCTCTGCTTATAAGTATAAGGAATGAAAATCAAGTGAACTGGAAAGAAAGGGCTACAGAGAATAGAGTCAGTGTTCTCAGACTGCCTGGGGTATGCCAGCATGTGCTCTGACCTTCTACCATGTGAAGGGAGGCGTGTGATGCGATGCCATGCACTAGTCACTCACTGCATCACTCTGCTGTGCATACTGGGCGTCTGCTTCCAGGAGCCTGCAGATCAGCTGTTCTATAGGACAGACCAAGCATCAGTGAAAGAGTTAACAGTTAAAAAGCAGAAGCACCATGAATTCAAAATAATAGACTGTCAAGCAAATAAATGTGTATTCTGGCTGATTTAGGATCACAGGAGCAGGTCACTTTATTGACCTCCCATGGAGTTGCTGATGGGGTGGAACCACTGACCATGAAAGTGGTCCAATACGCCACCCACTGTTCCACCAGGCCTTCGTATGTAGAGCAGTACTTCTCCAAATGTTTATGAGCCTACAATTCACCCAAGAATTTGCTGGATTACAGAATCTGTTTTACTAGGTCTTTTGCAGGGATTAAGAACCTGCATTTCTAACAACCCCACTTCCACCCTGGCCCCACCCTTGGGAGGTTGATACAGCTGGCCTATGGACTCCCATTTGAACAGCAAGAGCTGCTTGAAGAGAAAAAGAAAACCGGGAGGTGGGGGCAAGCTTCTTTCACTAATCAACCTCATGCAGGCTATGGCCTAAGAGCTTTGCTCTGTTGAACTCATGAAGTTGAGTCTACACTTAAAAATCAGGAGATTCCAGATCAAGTTTAAATGGCTTCATTCTCTTAAAACAGGATGCCATTGCTGGGCCTAAAGTTGTGCATGGTAAGGATCAGCTAGGGTTGAGTGAAAGTTATTTCCTCAAGCAGGCACATTCCCTTCAATCCCCGACAGTTTCCTTAGATTCACTAGTACATCCCTGATTGAGAATAAACACTTTTGCTATGCACTGTATAACTGGTATGCTGATATTCCTTAGTAAACATATTTTCCATGGCCATATCTATCAAAATTATTAAACTAAATTTAGATCTACTTGTATCATGTTTAATATTAATTCTACTTCAATAATTTTTATTACCTGTCAATTCCTTTAAGGTCTTTACTTTGTAACTCTTTATCTTATTTGTCCATGTATTGCCAGGAAGAAACTCCTTTGCTTATAGCTATAAGGAGTGAAAATCAAGTGCACTAGCAACAAAGGGTAGTAGAGACTGGGGTCAATGTTCTCCTTTTGCATAAGGAATACCAGTAAATTCTCAAACCTTCTATCATGTGAAGGGATGCAGGTGATGTAATGTTATGCACTAGTCATTCACTGCAGCACCTATGACAGCTGACATATAAAACTCAAAAGTGAAACAGCCATCAAGTTCATGCTGACTCATAGCAATAGATTACTAGTGAACCTATGGGCTAAGGTTAAACTCCGCCTGAGGGTTTCCAAGATCAAAACTATCTATGAGAGTAGAAAGCTTGGTCTTTCTCTTGTGGAGCCGCTAACAGTACAATGTGTAACCATTATGCCTCTAGGACTCCCGGTACCCGGCATATAGTGGTGTTGAAATGAATCCCTACTGTAAAACACATTGCAAAGAACATAGAGATTCAGGATCAAGAACCTGCTTTTGGGATTCTTTAGCCGTGCCCAGTTTTGCTACAATAGTATTTCTGCAGTAGAACTGGGTTTATTGTACAAGCAGGTCTATAAGTTTTTTGTATACATATAAATACTACCTGCAATTCGAACAAGGAGCCTGGGTAGCACAGCAGGTTATGTTTGGGGCTGCTAACTACAAGGCTAACAGCTTGAAACCACCAGCCATCTCAGGGGAGATATTGAGGCTGTCTACTCCTGAAAACATGTACAATGTTGGAAACCAACAACCATAGAAGTACTTCTATTTTGTCCTATGAGGTCGCTATGAGTCAGAAACAACTTCATGGCAGTGAGTTTTTCCGGTTTTACAGTTATACAAAACTATGAGTTGAACTAAAATCAACAACAATGGGTTTAACCCACAGGTAGAAGTTCAGTTTTTATTTTACATAAATTTTATTGCCTTCACTTTGCTCTATGGGACAGAGCACTAGTAAACTCTTTTACGAAAACTATCTTGGTTATGGTTATAAAAAATTATGCGTGGTCAGCCTTAATCCCAGCTACCTGAACACTACCCCCCACACACCCAGAAGAATGCACTACGAAGGACAGCACTGAAGCTACAGCTCAGGGAGAAAGGCATGTCTGATCAGCGCACAGAGGAGCAAATGAAGAGGATAAGGAGAGAGAGTGGAACAGATTCTGGCCCACCAAGCCTCAAGGACAATATTCCTGCTCAGAGCAGCCAATGTCCATAGAGGACCATAGGCCTGCCCCACCACGAGATATGGCATCCCTCACTGACCCATAGTGCTACTGGGAACACAGTGTGGGAATTGTGCCCAATCTGACCCTACCATATCAGGGCAAAACACTAAGGGCGTGCAACAGAGCAGGAAGGGAAGCAAAGCAATGAAGTCCCAAAGGAATACCAAAAATGGACTTTGGGGTCAGGGTGTGGCACCCCATCAGACTTGACCACAAAACACTCATATAGGTAAACAAACAGACATAAAACTGTTTATAGGCTTTGCCTTTTTTGTCCTTTTTATGGTTGTTGTTTTGTTTTGTTTTTGTGCTTATTATTGTTTTTGCTTGTCTAGCTAGATAAATTATATGGGA
>NW_022103898.1:53561250-53581305 GCF_000313985.2 Echinops telfairi
AAGTCTCCTATTAAATTCCCAAAGGGCATACTGACCTTAGGCTCCAGGGGTCAGCAAACCCAGCTCCTGAATTAAATGTCCAAGGCACCATACTCCAGGAAGGGTCAGCTCAAAGGCACTCAGCTCCACATTTTTTGGTCAGCAAGTCCAACTTCCTCAAATAAGTCCCCAGAGACGCCTCACTCTACAAGGCAGCCTCCTACACTACAGCGCTCAGCTTCACTTGCTAGCTGAGTTGGGGAGTCTGTCCCTCTGTTCCATGTGCTGGCTCCTGGTTCTGCTGCTGCTTCTCTGATGGTACAGCTGTTCCCTGGACTGAGGAGTTTCACTGCACAAGGATCTCTGGTCTAGAGAATGCACTCCACTCCTGGCTCTTTCTGGCAACAAGAGCCCTCCTCCTTTTTCTGAGCGTTCATTTTATACACAGCAGGATAGTGTGCCAGGGAATCCTAGTCACAAGTATTCACAGGTGAATCCTATCTTCCTCACCATCTTACTAGGCTCATGCAAGGAGCGGTCATTTAGTGGGAGTTAGAGACTTTGGCTACAAGAGCTACATTAACTAATTCACTGGCCGTACACTTTTTATAATATATCGCGGCATATAAGTCACTTTGGCATAGGCTTTTACAATTTCAAAAATATGTATAACAGGATAAAACAATACAACTAGAAATTTGTTGAAAATCTTAGACCAAAAAAATCTATATTTAGATGTAGGAGAAACAACATTATTATTAAACTAAATAAATTAATTAATTTATCTGCCCAGGACATAAAAATAACAGAGATTTAAAACAACAAGTTTTATGGGATATTTTGAGATGAACATAACATGAAAGTAAAGCTCAATATAAAAATGTTTACTTAGAGTTAAAAAAAATCTTCAGTGGTAAATCCATAATGTGTAAGAACATAGATCAAGAAAGCTAGCGTTCAATTACTGAAAATAGATTAAAGTTATTTTAGGTTGCTTTACATACCACATTTTTTAAAAGCCATCCAATGGAGAAGTTCTAATAGTTTGACATAAACCCTAAAACAGAAATCCTATGTATAAATGGGATAATCTTGCTTGAAAGAAGGAAGGGAAGAATATTTTTCACTACTGATAGCCTACTTTGGAAACACCTGTGTCTACGTTATTAAGTTATGTATAATACTAGACAGATTAGCTCCATTTCCTTACTTTACAGTTGTTTCTGAATGCTACAGATAGATTCAGTATTCATGTGACTACAAGCTATTTTCAGAGAACCCAGGCCATTTTTCTATGGCCTTTAAAGAGATTGTTGGAGGCACTTTGGGTTGCATTCAATAAAGCCTTGCTGTGGAATACTTAGTTTATAGGGAGTGTCTTCAGGGCATTTTAAATTCTTACCTTAGGATTGTTATGTTGTGATTTAGGGACATTTTTCTAAGTTAAAATAGACCAAGTCATTTACTGTATTAAGTTATTGCTGTTTGATACCATCAAGTCCCTTTTCACCTCATAGCAACTTCACGTGACCGAGCAGAGTGTTCCTGAGGGCTTTCTTGGCTGGGATCTTTATGGAAGCAGACCATCCACAGCAATGCTGGGGGGGTCCAGCCACCAACCTGTCAGTTAAGAGCTGAGTGTACCCTTCCCCATTATTCACCAGGGCTCCTCACCCGATTGGATCATCTATACATAGCAAAGCATAACACGTGTTCTCATGAAATTTAAGAACAATCAGAGAATTCTTTGATTACAAGATTTGGTTCTAAACTATAGCGAGTCTGATAGGAAGCGAGTAAGAGTTAGTACATAACATTGTGTTTGGTGTATTAAAGTTTTTTTATTGTGGCATATCATTATTCTTATAGTTATTTCTTAATTTAATGCCTTTCTTAAAATTCAAGGCTTTAAAACAGGCTGCAAAGAGCAAGGTTCAACGGTAGTGGGGGAGGGGGAAGAGAAGGGAGCTAAGGTCAACGAGTTCAGGAAGGAAAAGAATGTTTTGAACTGGATTGGGGTAGCAATGTGTACAATACTGCTTGATGTGATTGAACTATGGGATGATGCGATACCTGTGTTAACTCCCAATAAAATGGTTTTGAAAAAAATATATATATAGGCTACATAATAATAAAAAATTAGAGTTGGTTAAATTGAATTGAAATGATACTTTGAAATCATAAGAACTAGTAAACCAGAACCAAGACTAACGTAAGATATATCACAGGAATTCAGTTCTAGTCCTTAGGTCTTCCTTTATTCTCTACACCTACTAAGCTTGGTTCAGGTTTGAAGGGTTGCCCAAGCCAGCTTCCTGATAGCAATATAATGAGTGTGGCAACTTCTGGATGAATTCATTATGGTCACTCCAAATTTATAATAGCTATTTCTTGTACACCCCGGATAAAATATCAGATGGACATGAATGACAATCAACTGGGTAATTTGCTATGATCCCAAAGTTATTGGTAATTAGGCATCTCTAAGAACAGCTATATTTCCATGTTCAACAGCCCTGGTAGCATTGTCAGGGAAGCACTGAGCTGCGAACTTCAAGGATCTGCAATGCATACTCAGCAGTTACTCTCAGGAGGAGTAAAGGCTACCTGTTCTCATAACGATTTACATCTTCAGAACCCCTAAAAAGGGTCCCCATGAGTCAAAATTACTGTGGGTCACCAGGTATTTATTTAAGAAGACATTTTAGAGAATATTATCTCAGAGCCCAGATTAAGGAAATAACATTACATGCGTATCGAAATGTAATTGCTTTTATTCAGCAACTCAGGACAGTGAAAAGGAAGGATAACCATCATTGTGGGATTCATTCCTATACAGAGATGAATAAAGCAAGGGCCCTACCCATGAGCGATTTATATTCTTACAGACTAAGAGATGTGAGACCATGAAGACTTAGCGATACTGTCTCTGGTGGGCTGAGAGACAAATAATTGCATTTGGAATTATGTCCGGAGATTTAAATAATGGCAGGGATGGTGGTGTGGTTGCGGGAAAGGTGGAGGGGTTTAAGGAAGCAATGGGCAGAAAGGTGCATGGGACCACATAGCAGCAGGCTGTGTGGGGAGAAGCCATTCAGTGTTACTAGAGCAGAGAAACAAGGTTGTACATGCACACCGGTCCCGATCACGGCCTTTGTGTGGGCCACTCTGTAGAGACGACACTTTCCCTGTGGCAATAGAGCATTCACAGGACTGTCCTGTTGGCAAATTTGCATTTTCAGGAAGCAGTTCAAAGACTGGCTGGAAGGCAGTAAGATTACATTGAAACTATTAACAAGGTGCCTTTAGAGATTTAAGGATGGGAAAGGGGGAACTGATCACAATGACCTACATATGACCCTCCCTGGGGGACCAACAACAAAAAAGTGGGTGAAAGGAGACATCGGACAGTGTAAGACATGACAAAATAATAATAATTTATAAATTATCAAAGGTTCATGAGGGAAGGAGGGCGGGGGAGGGAGGGGAAAAATGAGGAGATGATACCAAGGACTCAAGTAGAAAGCAAATGTTTTGAGAATGATGATGGCAACAAATGTACAAAGGTACTTGACACATGGATGGATTGTGATAAGAGTTGTACAAGTCCCCAATAAAATGATTTATTTTAAAAAAGGATGAGAAATGCAATGATTTCAAAATAGACAGGGATAATAGATATGGAAAGGGAGAATTGAAGTATTGAAAACAAAACTAGTAGGACTTGATGATTGATATGGTATCAGGAGTGAAAAATTGATCTGCCTTAGATAAATAAATGGTGATGCCTTTAATTTAATGAAGGAATTATCAAAGGAATCTTTTATTTGTTTAAATAAAACTGTTCCTAAAGGAAATATTTTGTTGCTCCCATCGTCAAAAGTGGAGAGACATATCGTGGGACTGCAGTTATATGTCAAATTAAAATCCAACTTTAAAAGCAGGGCACTTGGGACATAGCTCACATTGTAAATTATTTAGCATACTTTCTCAGCGTTCCTTTATGAATGTGTCCCCTCTGTGGTATATAAGTATATGCTAACAGATTAACATAATGGAGCAGGGGAGTATGTCTGGGAGGGGCTAGTGAAAGAGGAAGGCCCTCAGGGAGATGGACTGACGACTGGGACAGAGGGCTCAAGCACAGGAACTGCTGGGAGGACGGTGCAGGGCTGGGCAGCATTTCATTCTGCTGTGCACAAGGTCACTCTGGGTCAGCACCACTCCATGTCACCTGACAACAACTGACAGTAGACTCACTAAGCTACCGAGAAACTAGAGAGTGAACACAGATGAGAAGTAGAAGTCACCTCCTGTTGAAAATCTGAACCTTTACATAAAAATACTCTTCTAACGCTTATAAAAATATTAGAAGCAAAGAGCCTCTATATTTGACCAACCTGACTTTTATTATTTGTGGATTTTTAATTAAGTAATTATTATACAACATGCCAATACAAATTTACTGAAAACCCAAGAGGAAAGTGAATTTTGAGAATGATGAGGGCGACAAATGTATAAGTGTGCTTTACACAATTGATGTATGTATGGATTGTGATGAATTGTATGAGCCCCAATAAAATGATTTTTAAAAATTTTTACTGAATATCTAACTGCACATGCTACTATTGACCTGTGATAATTTTTTTATTTTTTAAATGCAAACAAATACACACACACACTATTTCTAAAATAAGTGTAGGTGCAGTAAATTATTTAACATGGCTCTTCGAGACAAAGTCTTTAACTCCCACCAAGCAACCTTGTCCTGCATGGGTCTGATAAAAAGGTGGGAAAATACTGATCAGGTTTACCTGTGAGAAATTGTGAATAAGATTCACTAGCGTGGCATCCTACTGAATATAAAATCCTTCTCAGCCCTCTGTAAAGTAGGAGCAGGGATTTCATTGCCAGCAAGAACCAGGAGTGGACCTGAGATAAGCTAAGCAGGGAACCTCCTGGATCTTAAAGATAGCTGTAACATCCAGGAGCAGCAACAGCAGACCAGCAGCACGAACATGGAACACAGAGGTGCATTTCCCCGTCATACAACAAGTGCAGCTGAGTGCTTTGGGGCTGGAGGCTGGCTTGTGGAGTGGCATCCCTCTGGGCACTAATTTGGGGAATCTAGTCTTGCTGACAGAAGGAAATGGAGCTGAGTGCCTTTGGAAAGGGGTGTCTCTGGCACTTCATTCAGGAAGGTGCATTTGCTGATCCATGGAGTTTAAGCTGAATGTCATCAGGTTGGGCATACAGCAGAGTGGTAGGGCCTTTGGGCATTTATCAGCAGACCTGAAAGAACTTTGTAAAACGACCTGATAAACAACTGTATACTGAGCATTTTTCATTAGCATTAAAACCCATCAATTTCCTTAATAAACCTATTGAATCATGAACATTGTCTATGAGTTCTGTGTAGCCACTGAAATGGACATTAGAACCCAGACATAGAAAACACCAATTAAGACAACACAAAAAGTTTACAAATTACTTATACAAATTCAGTAATTTATCCTTTGACCATTGAATAAAACGTTATTCCAGTGGCAATACTGGGAGGGTGGAGGGAGGGTGGGGGCAGAAAGGGGGAACCGATTACAAGGATTTACATATAACCTCCTTCCTGGGAGATGGACAACAGAAAAGTGGGTGAAGTGTAAGATATGACAAAATAATAATTTATAAATTATCAAGGTTTCATGAAGGAGTGGGGAGCAGGGAGGGAGGAGGATAAATGAGGAGCTGATATCAAGGGCTCAAGTAAAAAGGAAACGTTTTGAGAATGATGATGACAACAAATGTACAAATGTGCTTGACACAATGGATGGATGTATGGCTTGTGATAAGAATTGTACGAGACCCCAACAAAATGATTCTAAAATAAGTCATTCCAACTCTGTAAGTTTAACAAATGGGGGACCTTGAACACTTCATAATAATAAAATACATACTAACCCACAGAAAGCTTAATTTTCATTTTTTCCTAGTTTATAGGAAATATTTTGAATAGGAAATCTTTTTCCTAGTTTATGGGTAATCTTATGAATTATATGGCTAGACTCCTTTATCTCAAAACAAATATCCCCAAATCTTACAACATAATATACTGTACTCATGGTAGATGTCGTGTTCCATAAATTTTAGTTTTCCAAGAATAAAGAACAAACTCCAGAGATTCATTATTCATCATCGTCATCATCTTTATCAAATATTTATGTGAAGATAACATTTCTGAAAATGTACTGCATCTCACAATAAATGGGTATTATTGTTTATCTCCATCTAAAGCATAATGAATTAAAAATGAATCTGTTAATTATGAAAATAACATCAGAATAATAACTGAGAATTAATGCAGCTTTAAGACTCCATGTGAAAGAAAACCTAGTTAAATGAGCTTTAAAAGTCAGGTCCATATTCTCTAATTGAATTATCAGTCCAAAAAGTGTAAATTCATTGGTCACATCATTTTAAACTACTACAAGATAACTTAAAGAAATATTGCAGGTGATCAAGTACTGTATTGTGAATTCTTTCTAAAATAATGAAAGGAAAGGATACTCAATCTTTGCAGGAAAGATGTCCATCTGGACATGCAATTTTAATTTCCCTGTGGCTCACAGAAAGCTGAAAGAGAAAGGTACTATAGGTCATAGCGAAATCGTACATCCAGCAGAGCATCTTTGAAGGAAAGTAAGTGAAAAATAAGGTTTGTGAAATATCCTTTAGCTCTCTCACTTTCTTGTTCAGCTGCTCTCTCCATATTATTGAAAATGTTAGAAGACAAGAATTGTATCCTGGTAGCCACTTCAAGGAGGCATTATAACTGAGTTATTACCCACTTCTAAACATTGCAATGACTTGGTTTCACCTCCAAATAGAAAGGAATTAAGCACTGGAGTGGGAAATAAGTTTTAAAGTCACTTCTAATGGAAAAATCATTACAATAAAAATATACTTAAGAAAATGTTATACTATTAATACATTTAAATGTAGGTATATCCACTGTAAGAACCACTAGGTTATCCTGAAGGAGAGAATGAAATAGAGATACATCAACACTTACCTCTAATGTTCCTATAAAGTAATTGCATGCTAAGAGTATTGTCTATTTTTCCTGAGAATTAGGGATAATCACATAGTATGTCCTATAACTCCACTAAGAGATGTAAGTTATGTCCCAGAGAAAGAGTAGCTCCCTCAGGGCTCCTGCTGATGTCTTTCCAGATGGAGACAGAAGTGGGACCAACTAATTATATTTTTATTACTGGCAAATAGACGTTCAGATATAGTTTTATGAAAGACAATTAGAAAGTTGAGAGACACCGGTTCCTATTTACCCTTATCCATTGACAGTTCTCAGAATGAACTTTAACGATGATAATGACCAATTTTTATTAGATATTTAAGCTGGGCACAGGCTTTCAAACAGGATCGCATTTACAACATCCTTATAAGGCAGGGATTATCAACATTATTCATCAAGGACAAAACTCAGAATAGTGAATTAAAGTTATGCATTCAAAATCCTGACTATTATAGTAGGGGAGACATTTGAATCTGCATTTTTGGGACATGATAGCTTTGTGTGCTTTATATTACAAAATTAATGGAAAGGTTACTCTGGCTTACCATGAAAGGATACTTTTTTTAAAGAGTTATAGTTAACTAACAATTTACTGCTTCGTGAGACAGCAAATTCTAATAACTACAGGTAACAATTATATCTGATGAGTTTAATAATCTAGTGTAATGGCCACAAAGTATCCACAGACAATGCTCATGATTATGGGGCTTTATAAGGGAAGTTAAAAGATGACCACAAGCCAGCATCAGAAATCATTAAGGATGAAGTCACTGATCTACAGCATCACATCTTCTCCGCTAGCAGCAAGTTCTTTCTGGTCCTCAGTCTGTGGCCCAGGGGTCGTCAAACTTTTTAAATAGGGGGCCAGTTCAATGTCCCTCAGACCGTTGGAGGGGCGGACTATAGTTTAAAAAAAAACTATGAACAAATTCCTATGCACACTGCACCTATCTTATTTTGAAGTAAAACAACAAAACGGGATCAAAACACCCAGCGGGCCGGAAATATGCCCTCGGTGGGCTGCATGTGGCCCGCGGCCTGCAGTTTGAGGACGCCTGCTGTGGCCTGTGCCTCCAAGGGCCAGGAAGCCCCTCTGCCACTCTGCCTCATTGCCTCCTAGTCTTGGCACCAGTCTCTGCTCTGTCTCTGCATGGCTTCTTTGCTCTGTCTCATGGACCCCGTGCCATGCCCCTCTCTGTCTCTGCAGTTGTTTCTTTTCTCTTTTTTCAGAGAAATAAGTTTTAATGTATATACTTAGTACAATTCTATTTGTAAAATTCATTGTCTTGTCATTCATTTATGTCAAAGCCACATCCTTGCAGGACATGCTTTTTTGAATTGCCTACAAGTTCTTCAGCTGATCTCAGGGTGTGGAAAAGTGCCCGACACTGTCAAAATAAAAATCCAACAGGTAGAAATCTTGTTGCAGTGGGTAGCTATTTTTGTCTAACACAAAAAGGCTCTGAATTTTCAGCAGGCAAGGCGCCTTGCTGAGTGCCAACAAGGCGTGGAGCAAGTCTGCTGCCACCTTCCCTAGGTGATGCCTGAGGAAGGGCCCATAAGTCCGTTAAGGCAGTCAGGCAAAATGTTGAGAAGGATCTTCTGTATCGGCTCTGATCCCACTCGAATAACAACACTATGTGTTCCATCAGTTACACTCATTAAAGTTGGCCTATCATATATTTTCTTCAGAGTAAATGGCAAGCAGCTTAACCACTGTTGGAAGAGCCTGTTCTCATCAGTTTCCAGTTGTGCACAGCCAATATATGTGATGTTGGGAATAGAAGCGAAAATACTCTTCAGAGAACTCTGAGCAACGAGGATGATCTGCTTCTTTTGGGTTGCTCTAATAGGAAACACCCGCTCCCAAATCTGGGCGTTGATGAGAACCTCTCCTGAACACTTGTGTGCTGGACATGCTGCAAGTCGGATGTCTTCGCCAAGGATGGCACACTTTGTTGAAATTTTGCTTTAAATTCAAATGCCCGTACACCATCATCATACAGGCACTCACAGGATGACCAAGGTGTTGTATGCAATTCTAGGTTTCCTGATATGCAACTGCGTTGAACAAAAAGATATTTAAATTCCCAGATATAATCTTTTTTCCTTTGAAGGTGAGGGTACTAGTCTGCTACAGGACCCCATAAAACAAGCACATACTATTGACTTTGGGTCTGTTCCACTGTTAACATACTTTCCTTTGCTTCTGCCCTCTAACATTGTATAATGCTTCTGTCAGTATAGAGATATCAACAACTTTTAGTACTGCGTGGGCCAAGGTTTCAGGCTGAAGGTGCTCCAGTTCTACAAATTCTACATTGCCCCCTTTCTGAGGCTGCCTTTCAGGAAGATCCCTGAGGCAGGAGTCCTTGGAAGACCCAGATGCTAGTAAGTCTTGGAGGGCAATAGCACTCACCGCACTGGAATATTCTTCGGGCTGGACAGATGAATAATTCCCAAGATTTAATAGTTGACTAGTAAATGTCGATTGTAGTATTATCTCACCGATCCATTGATCCTCATGAATAGTAACATCTGTGAGTAAAATGATGTCACTAGGAAACACTGTAAGGGCCAACATGCTGTAGTCCACCACAGAGAAACCTTCTTAATTTCAGATTGATCGACAACTGTAATTGTTGCCAAAGGTAGTTTAGAACCAGAAATTGGCTCTGATTTAATGTTTATTTCTTTTACATGATACAGAGATAACATCATGACTAAGCAATTATATTTTCGGCCTTTACAATCACATTTATTAATGTTGGGTTTTTTTTTAACATGATCATGGTGAGACACACTCCTCTGGTCCAGTGTTACAGGAAGATCTCTTGTGTTAGAAAGAAACAGTTTTCTTAGCTACTTGGAGGCCTTTAGATGGAGCTTTAGAGTGGCCTGGTAGATCTTCCGGGGCCCGACTTCTTTCAGTAGAACTTTTACGAAAGTATTGAGCTGGGAGCACAGTATTCCTGAACTATACGACTCAATACAGATCTCACTTGGCGGCAACTTTTCTTCGTGATCTTATAATTTCTTCAAGATCTGTATTAGGGTCTATGACATCATGGCTATCGTTATTTTCAAGACAAACCAGGCTACTAAGTTCAAGTGAATATGTCCATTTTGTCCATTTTCACATGCTGTAAAATTATCACCAGGCCAAACCAAATTATTTATGGTTATACCTATTTCCTTGTGACTTGCCTTTGGTCCAATCTCTGTTTCTGGCCCTTTTATTTAGAGAATTCTGCCCTTTATGCTTCCTCTGAGCTAAAACAAAAGCACCTGGCTGAAGGTCAACATGCTGAGAAATTCAGTATCAGCAGATAAGTTCAGGTCTGAATCCTTCATAACTATTTCTTTAGAACTTGGCTTATCAGCTATCTTGGAGAATTCCAGACGCTGATTTTGACCTTCATGGGGTGTTCTTGACACAGATGTTGATTCTAAAGCTTCTGATCCCACGTAAATTTGTTTGGTAGTACACATTAAATCTAATATACTGTTATGACCTAATTGGAAGGTTGCTCTTTTTAAGTTTGGTGTATAGATATCTGACAGATCTTCATGCTGTTCAACTGTAAGTTTCTTATTTCCTGTTTCTTTTCTTCTCTAGTTAAATGCTGAATTCTGCCCCTAAATCCACATATTTGAACATGGAGTCCACTACTTCATTCATCCCTGAAGGCGGACTCTCCGGTGTCTCAGACACACAACATACTAAGTCGGTTTTCAAATGAGCAGATCTCTCCCTAAAGTGCACTGGACAGTGACTATTAAGACCTGGAGAGCCAATGCTGTCTAGGGCTGGATAATTTTTCTGCTTGCATTCTTTATCCTTCACATGTATAGAATGTTAATTGTACAAAAGCTGCATTTTCCCCCAGGGATCAGTAGTGGATATGGAAGAAGCTGGTTCGTGCAACACTTTCATTTTCAGTGGGTGAGCTGGAGTACCCCAAAAGAGGTGGTGAACTTGAGATCTTCCAGTCATGATTCCTTAGTCTTTTCTTCAACAAGGCAAATGCAGGATTCAGGCCAGAGAATAATTTTCATGGCCACGGGGGCAGGTGGAGGAGCGGCAGGCGGTCCTGTAGGTTACCCCTGCCCCACGAGGCCATGGCTAGCTCTGCTGTTGTTTCTTAACAGTCTAGAATTTTCTCTCTTCCTGCATCTGAGATGTCTGTCTTATTCTCAGTAGAATGACAACCATTGGAATCCCTGAGTTAGAGTAGTACTGCCCCTTTGGGTTTCTGAGGTTGTAAATCTCTACAGGAGTAATAAGCCTCATCTTGCTCCTGTGGAGCGGCTGGTAGCCAAGAACTGGTGACCTTGTAGTTAGATCAATGTGTAATTCATTATCCCAGCAGAGCTTCTTAACACACACTTCCTATATTTTTAATTTTTTACTTTGATATGGCATGTTTATTAAAAGCATTAAAACCTTGTTGATATAGTAGTATTACTTGAAGTCTATACGTCCTTCAGATTTCCTTAGTTTTTCACTAGTTTCCTTCTGTGATCCAGAATAATAGGTACGTGTTATATTGCATATATTATATAAAATACCATCACACTTTAGTTGTCATAGTCAGTGGTGGGATTCAACAGAACAGATACCTAATGTTTTGTTGGGTTCAGCAAATCAGCTGTTACCATAGCACTTGTATTCGGGGTCCTCTCTGAAGTGGGAGGCTGAAGAGCCACCTAATCTGTAAAGAACAAATCTACACCCCTTCTCTTTTACTAACTTCATCTTTGCATATATTCTAAGTGCTCACAGTAATGTTCATTGTGTCCATATGTATACAGAATAAGATGAAACTATGTTTGTAATATTTATTTATTCATTTCATAAAACTTATTATACTTTTGGTGAAATACTACGGTTTTATTCCCTTATGTTTGTTGCTGCAGTAAGCAAACATGGACTGTAAAGAGAAAAAGCACCAAACAGCCAGAGGGTGACATGCTGTCATTTGTTTCAGTTTAGTGTCCCTCCCCCAATTCTCACAAGATATTATAAGTTAAGTATGCAATTCCTGAAAATGTTCAAAGACCTAAAAATACTGTCAGAACAATTTCTGCAGAAGCAGAAAGAGGTTTTTCAAAGACGAACACAATATATCCAGAAAAGGGAAGTCATCTGTTTCTAACTTATCAACACAGGACTATTGTTGAATTGTCCTAATCTAAAGGAAGGGGACCCGACTCCTTCAGTGAAAAGCTGGGTAAGGATGAGTCACACAACTGATGATGCTCAGATACAACTGAAGAGTATTACAAGGGAGGAAGGCAAATCAAGAAGCAATTTGGAGATATCTTAAATACCAGTTTTTGTCAGGTAGTATTTAATATTTCTAATTAATATTTTAAAATTCTTTCTTATAACAATCCAGTTTTGTGTACCTCTTTTATTGTTTTTATTTAGGGATTAGTCATATGAAATAATAAACTGCCTTTTAGTATATATATATATATATATATATATATATTTTTTTAAACTTAAACAGTCTCTAGGGGCAGAGAACTAGTTGTTATATCATTTGATTTTTATCACTAGTCTCTTTTAAGCTATGACAGTTTCTCAACTTTTCCTTGTTTTTGATCACTTTTGATGTCTGTAGGAACACTGATAAGGCATTTTGTAGAGCATTTCTGTATTGGAATGTGTCTTATTTTTTTCTTAGGATTTTATTATAGCTATGCGTTTAAGAACACACATAAGGTTATATAGTTTGAATAAGATCACATAAACGTGATGTGTATCACATCATAGTAAAGAACATCCTGTTGGCAGGATTCATCATTACTGATGTTGCCCTTCATGACCTGACTGTCAGAGTGCTTGCCAGGTCTCCCTACAGCAAAGTTATCCTCCTCGCCCTTCGTGACAAAAGCAGTCATTGTATACAGCCCACACTTTGGGGGTGTGGAGTTATAGTCTAATCCTTAGGAAAAGCATCTACAGAATTTATTTTAAAGTATTCTACACTGAAGTTTTGTCTATCCTACATACTTATTCCGCCCATTGCTGATAAGGACATTGATTCATGGGTTTGTGTACTTTGGAACGTATTACTGTTCGGTGCCATTGAGTCAGCTTCAACCCACAGTGACCCTACACACAGAACAAAGCATGCATCCTCACAACTGTTCACTTGCCTGAACCCATTGATGCAGCCACTGTGTCGATCCAGCTTGTTGAGGGTCTTCCTGTTTTTCTCTGCCCTTCCAATTTACCAACATGATGTCCATCTCCAGGGACTGGTCTCTGCTGACAATATGTCCAAAGTATATAAGGTGAAGTCTTGCCATCCTTGCTCCTAAGAAGTATTCTGGCCTTACTTCTTCCAACACAGATAAGTCTGTCCTTTGGTGAACACTTGTGTCAGATGCACCTCAGGCCTCAAAGTAACATCTTTGTTCTTCAATACTCTTTTATTATTATTATGATTATTATTATTAAAAGATATTTTATTGGTGACTCTTACAACCCTTATAACAATCCATACATCAATTGTATAAAGCATATTTGCACTATGTTGCCATCATTCCTTTCTAGACATTGACTTTCTATTGAGCCCTTGGTATCAGCTCCTCTTTTTTCCCTCCTTCCCCACCCCCTGATGACCCCTTGATAAATTATTATCATTTTTATATTTTACACCAGCCGCTGTCTCGCTTCCCCCATGGTTTCTGTAGTTCATCCCCCTGGAAAGGGCAGGGGCATGTGTGATTCTGTGTCTATCATTGCAATCGGTTCCCCCTTCCTCCACTCCTTGCCCCACCTCCCTCCTATATTCTTAAAAGGTTTTGTCTTTGTATTATCAAAATACAATACGTATTTTGATCTGTTGACTGCTGCTTCCATGAGCATTGATTGTGGGTCCAAGTCAGGCAAACTCCTTGAAAACCTCCAACTTTTCTCCATTGATCATGATGTTACTTATTGGTCTTGTTGTGAGGATTCTGGTCTTCCTTATATTGAGCTGTAATCCATACTGAAGTTTACAATCCTTGATCTTCATCAGCAAGTGCTTCAAGTCCTCCTCACCTTCAGCAAGCAAGGTTGTATCATTTCCATCCCTCAGCTTGTTAATATTATTTAGAATATAGCCGAATACGATTATATTTTTGGCATCATATTATACTATATCTGGACATTAGGAGCTTGCAGTTGATGACAATGTCTCTATGGCATACATATATTAATGTTTTCATTTCAGGAGCATTTTAATTTATTTTTTAGCGCTATAAAGTGCTCTAGCTTCATGTAGTGTATTTCTTGCTGAGTCCTAAATAAGCCTTTTTTTTTCCCTCAAGAGGCCCTGGTTCCTTTGCTTGGTTAAGGGTCTGGGAAACCAAAATTGAGAGCGAGGGACGCTCTCCACTATCAGAACATCCCAGCTCCGTCTCTCTCATCTGTGTAGACTCCTTGCTGTTGTGTTGCACGGCAGTGAGCACTCAATCACTGTTCTAAAAATGATCCTATCTAGGAAATAGAGTTAGAGACTTGCTTAAACTTTCCTAGATTTTTCCATATTCTCTGAAGTGAGCTTATAGTATACATAGTCAACACAATAGAATAATAAATATGTTTTAAAAGCATCATTAATAATCCCATATTTGTTAAAATCAGAGCCATTCTCGCATATTTAGGTAATTCCAAAATGAAAGCGAGAGATGCACTAAAATCTTGGTAAACATATTTTATGCAAAATATTTATCTAGAAGGTTTTAATCCACTTTTCTGAGTACTTGTGTCTGTATTGCAAATTTCTTTGGGTCTTCAGAATTTTCATCAACAGTGACTTCTATAACAAGGCCCTTGTCCTCAATTCTCCAGCTGTAGCTCACTTGAGCTAGGCTATCTCCCCTGGTCTTACCCCAAACATCAGCACACAGAGGTTTATCCTCGGCACTCGCTCAGTGTGCCATGTGGCTTCCTTTTCTATATCTGAACTCGCTTCTTTGAATTATTTTATTTTATTTTATTTTGGAAGTTTGGCTCTTCAAATTGAGTTACATTATATGTCATTATACACAAATTCAACTAAACATTTGTTTTCATATAAACTGGTCTTTAAGATGGGCCTGTCAGGGTGCGATATAACAATGATGAGAAATACAACCTTCCTCTAGTTCCTAAAGGTTTCCTCCCCGCTCCCACTACCATGACTCGAATTCTATCTTGCAAGACTGGCTAGGCCAGAGGAGGTACACTGGTACAGATAGGAACTGAAAATACAGGGAATCCAGGACGGATGAGCCCTATAGGACCAGTGGTGTGAGTGGCAAAACAGGGAGGGTAAAGGGAGAATGGGTAGGAAAGAGGGAACCGATTACATGGAACTGTGTGTGACCTCCTCCCTGGGAGACAGACAACCAAAAAGTGGATGAAGGGAGACGTCGGACAGGGCAAGATATGACAAAATACCCATTTATAAACTATCAAGGGCTCATGTGGGAGCGGGGAGCGGGGAGGGAGGGGAAAAATGAGGACCTAATGTCGGGGGTTTAAATGGAGGGAAAATGTTTTGAGAAACGATGTACAAATGTGCTTTACACAATTGATGTGTGTATGGATTGGGATAACAGTTGTATGAGCCCCTAATAAAATGTTAAAAAAGAAAAATAAAATGAAATGACAGATTGTATTTGGATCAATCTGATATAAAATAAATCTTGAGCGTGATAAAAACAAAACAAAAAAAAAAGATGGGCCTATTTTATTCCATGTTCAGTTAACGAAATAGCAATCTCTACCAATTCTGAGGGTGGGGCACAGGGAGACGACCCCAAAAACCTACAATTTTAGAAAATGTCAAAGGCATTTCACTTGAAGTTATACCTGGCATAAGAAACTATCCACGAAAGATCTAGATCTAAATATATTCTGTCTCCTTAAATTGTCTACTAACTGCTAGGGAATAAAATCAGACATGATTTTCCATACCACCCTAAGAGTGAACAAGATTTTACCTCCCACCTTGGGCCAGTTATTTTCAGATGTTAGATTATTGCATGTTCCCTACATTTGTTTGTTTGTATTTCTTTATGTTGTCACCAGGAAACTCTAAGGATAGAACAGAACCTTTGGTAATAAGAAAATAAAGCAATGTTTTCTTAGAATTTCACCTAAATTTTATATTACAGATGATGGAGACCCCTGAATCTTATATTAAAAATAATAACTAACATATTTCAGAATTCAACTTCAATCTTCACTCTCTCATAGTCTTTAAAATCCTCACAGATTCGTTTCCTTGCCAGGTTTCCCACTGCCTTTCTTCCTCTCCCTAATTCTCCTTACACACTGGTCTTTTTTCTATCCCTGCGTACTTCCTTCCATTTCCCCCGTGTGTGGCACAGTCCCCATCCACACATCCGCAGTGTCTGCAGCAGCAGCACCATGACTCACTCACTGATCCGCATGGCCAAGTTGATAGTTCTCCCTGATCCTGATTCCCACCGTCACTCTCACGAAAACCAAATTACTTCAATTTTGTTAGACTTTACAGTCAAATTAAATCTCCAAAGAGAGCTAAGTTTTGTATCTTATAACACTTACATACATGATTGCTATACAAGAGTCCAGTGGTACAATGGTTAAAGCACTTAGCTGCTACCGTAGAACTCAGTGGTCCGAAGCCAACAGGAGAAACCCAGGAGAAAGGCCCGGCAATCTGCTTCTATAGCGATGCCGTCTCAGGGAAGAAACCTTGGGACGACAGTTCTACTCTGGCCTACGGAGTGGCTATGAGCTGAAGGTAACTCAATAACACACAACTTTTCTCTATAGTGTGTATAATATGTTAACATAGCTTGATCTTTCCTTGGTAAATTTTTATAGAGAAAAAATGATTGGGTAATATCAAAAGAATGTCTATGTATTTATTTCCCATTCCAATATGGAAATGTAGGAAAAATGGGTTCAAAGACTTCTATGCTTACAGTAATCCACACTACACAGAAGTTATTGATCGTTGGATAATAGGAGGACCATGATGGAATGAATCTCACAGCCTTTGCCCTGTGAAGCACATGGGTGGCCTTCAAGGAAAGGAAGGGATTCTAAGTAAGTAATTATAACAGTGGGTTATATTGTCCAACTTAGATAAGGACTCTAAGTGAAAGGAACATAATTTAGGAAAAAGCAAAAAGGAAAGGAGGCCAGCCTAAAGAAGATAGTGTGGCAAAGGTCATGGAAGTCTCTTCTGAGGGAACACTTAATGCTGAAATCTAAAGATGAGTAAGGAGTTACCCAATTTAACAGCAAGGGATGAACTGTCAAATTTTTAAAAGAAAAAAATAATTCTCAAAGTACCTTTTTAATTGGAGTGACCATGTCATTTTTTAAATGACATAATCAGAATCACATCTATTAAGACAAATAATCACTCAAATAATCACTCAATAGCGACATGCATAATATATCATAGCATCTTCTTATTAATTTTATTTTTAAAATAATTCTATGCTACTTATCCACTATTCAAAAATATTGCCCCAAATATATTCCTTATGATATGCAAAGGATTCTAAATGATTATTTAATTGAATTATCACAATAGTGGAGTAATTGAGATTTAGTTAGTTTAGGTAATTTGCAGTGAATCAGAGGCTTATGAGTTAAGCCTAAAATTTTAACGAGCTCAACCAAAACTCAACTTTTTGGGGAGTAACCTTATTTACTCCAAATTAATTAGAAGAAATTCTCAGCTACTAGAATAGAACATTCTTCTTGTCTGTTTTTTGATAATTTGAAGTGGCTTGCAAAGGACAGTTTTCCATTGGTGATATTTAATGCATGCATAATTCCTTTAATTGATCTAGTTTCATGCAGAAGTTCAGATTTGATAGGGATATTGCACTAGGAGAGAAATACATTTCAGTGACTCAGAAATCACAGTGTCTCTGAAACCAATACTAAAATGATCAAATGTATAATCATTCCATCATTTCTGCTGAAGCGTGTATGTGAAGTAGAGAGAGTATAGAAAACGTGGGGATAGATTTGTTTGCTGATCCCTGCCATAGAATGTCAATCTCCTACTTGGACTTTTCTGTGCTGAAGATGTTATCACCACCAGCTCTACAGTCATAGGAAGTTGGGAAGTTGGGATACACCCTCACTTTTTATGTCTCCAAGACATTTTAACATCTGTGAGACATCACTCCAAAAGAAAGCAGGGTGTTATTCAGTCCAAAGAAGACATCTTGGGCTCTGTTTCTCTCTGTACACTCATCCAATGTCCCAAGCATGTTGTGTTTGGGTTCTTCTGAAGCTCTTCCTAAAGTTCAAGAGCTGAAATACAGCCATTTATAAAAGACAGATTTGGATTGCATATGGCACAAAAATGACTCAGGGTTGTTTTTACAGTAAATTCACTTTGTCTTTAATATAACAAGCAAATTTGCAGTGCCAAAAAATGTGGTTGAAAGTTAGGAGAGAATCTGATGTTAGTCAACTATACTCTCTGGCCCCTCCTCAAAATTTACATAAAAACACCCCAACTGAATGGCCTGGACAGCCTGCTTTGAGTGACCAATCTACTGGGTCACTGTAGTTAAGAACTGCAGGCTATCTACCATGCACACTGGTTTGCACCTGAGGAATGATGTCACAACAGCACTCTAGGGTCTACTCTATTTCCATAAAAGGGAGTTTTGCTATACTACAGTTACTCAATCTAATTACTTTAGCATTTTGGTTTTTACTACACTATTGGGTCTACTCACCATGCTTGAGATCTTTAAATTTTATCATAAAACTCTAGAATAGTTTACATGTCTGACTCAGTTTGAATACCATCTACTCCACTGTTTTCTTCATATTCATCTAGTTATTACTTTCAAACACCATTCGCCATTCATTTCCCTATAACTACATGATTTGAATATGTTAATTTCATTTCCTTTATACACCGAACTTGTAATACTTTATAGTAGTAACTTTCATATTTTAAAAAGAATACATGAACCATATGTGTACAAAGTTCAGCTTAGAAATCTTTAAGAGCCGTTTTAGAGAGATTACTGCTACAAACCATGTAACAAACGCTAATGTTAAAAAACAAACAATAATTATTCTCTCATAGACTTAATCCACTTCCACATTGAATAATTGTGTTTATCATTTGGAAACTGGTTACTTCTTAAATTTTGAAATGTACCACTTGATTTGACAATCATGTTACTAAGTTTGTCAACAAATACATGTTTTCTAATTTTATATGCCTAATACATTTTGTTACACTAAAGAGGGGGCTAAATATAGACCACAAGTCTATTAAATTACTATTATTATCTTCACTGGGCATGGATGGTTCATGCTCTTTGAAAATTTGATTATAGACAGAAGCTTTAAATGGGTATTAAGAAGTCTTCTTTCCATTTAATGATATTCCTCAGTAATTTAATCAAGATTACGAAAAATCATGTACCTGTGTGTGATAAATATTAAAAAATTAAATCTTAATCAAATGGCAGGATTATGTAATGAATTGACAAAATTAATTTGCCCCAGGTCACTTCTCAAAATTTGTGATTGTAATTAAACTGTGCAAAATCTTAGTTATGAGTCTTGATATGAAATAGAAAAAATGATTGCTTTTGCTTCCTGTACTTAATGGATCCCAAAGTTTGTCTCTGACTGTAATTATCAGGAAGTCTGTGGAGCTTCTCAGTCAGTAACCACTCAAGTTAACTTGTAGTGTGACATTTCATAATGAATCCCTTTCTCTTGTCAATTATCATTGTCTGGACCCTCTAAAACAATTCTAACTAAATGTTAAATACTGTGCATTCAATGCCAATTCTCTAAAAAAGGTAGAAAGAAAATATCTAGCATCCACATAATTCCTCCACCACTATTCCTCTTTGATCTAAATTTACCATTCCGCCTTTAATATAATTATGATCCAAAGTGATTTATCTTGTGAAGACTTGAGGTTTTTGCTCTTCAGAGTGGTAAAATATTT
>NW_022103898.1:53582668-53583707 GCF_000313985.2 Echinops telfairi
AAATGTTTTGAAAATGATGATGGCAACATCTGTACAAATGTACTTGACACAATGGATGGATATATGGATTGTGATAAGAGCTATAAGTGCCCCCAATATAATTATTTAGAACAAACAAAAAAAAACACATTCACCTAATACTATCCATAAACTCCTTACTTGAAGAATTGCTAAATGTAATAAAAGGGATAAATGAAGAAGCTTGCCTCACAATAGTCAATAAGTAAATAAGAGTGACAAAACTATGCAGAAAAGATACAATGAAAAGTACATTTTACAGTAAGGAACTTATCTAGTAGAAGTTTTTGCTTGTGAATTAGTTTGTTATTAAATGCATGCTCTTAGAACTAATAAGCATCTCTAACATTCTTATTTTATGAGTATGTATATTTCAGACAGATCAACAACAATAAATAATAATTGCCAAGAAATAAAACATTAAATAATAAAAACAGCCTCTATCTCTCAAAGGTCAACATAGCTTCAAAATCTTAAAATCCAACCTTGAAAAATATTCATGGTAATACAAAACTCGATACCAAAAATAAGTTCAATTGTGTTTCTTGGGAAAGGGCTTGCAAGAGTCCATGGGTCTCTAGATTCCATGAGGTAAGCAGAAACGGCATTTCTTCCATGTTCTCTAGACATGCTTTCCACATCAATTTTCCCCCTCACTTCAAAGTAACTAAAATAATAGCATACAGAATAAGCCATATGAATTGCAAAATAATTTTGAACAGTAGAGTGAGAAACAGTTAAATAATCTATTTGTTCCAAAACTTACACACATTAAATTCCCTCACCCACTACTGCATTTTATCCACATTAACCATGCAATGGAAATGCTCATATGGATGTGGTTAATATCCAAATCTCATATGGATGTGGTTAATATCCAAAATGATTAACTACATCATAAAATGTGTCCAATGTCAGAAGCCTAACTAAGAAGAAAAAGACATTTTTGAACAGATATTTATTAAACACCAGCTTTGTGTCAGACAGTGAGATCGTTTACTGTGTCAACCTGGCCGATAAA
>NW_022103898.1:53584793-53644788 GCF_000313985.2 Echinops telfairi
GAAGGACTGCCTTCTCAGAGTAGAGTTGACCTTAATGATTGGGATGGAGGAGTAACGCTTTCAAGACCTTCATTTTCTGATGACGCAAGAATCAAGCTAGGAAAAATAACTGTAAACACCTATTAGTAATTGGGACTTGGGGTGTATGAAGTATGAATCTAGGAAAATTGGCAGTTGTCAAAAAAGAGATGGACTGAACAAAGATCAACCAATATCCTAAGCATTAGTAAGCGGAAGTGCACTGGTCTTGGCCATTTTGAATCAGGCAGTCCTGTGGTTTACTATTCCAGGACTGACAAATGCAAGAGGAATGACGTATTCATTATCAAGAAGGACATATCCATCATGAAGAACAACACTGTCTGTGATAGGATATCTATCTGCATACATGAAAATCCAGTCAGTGTAACTGTTTTTCAATAGTCCCTAAAGAGTCCGTAGAGGAGGGCATCATGTTTGGTAATGTAGAGGGTCAGGGAAGAATAGGCGGGCTCTCAGGGCGATGGATTGATACCATGGCTGCAACAACAGGATCAAGCACAGGGACACTGCAAGTCCTATTTTATGATAAGGTGCATAAAGTCAGGATGGGTGTGAATCAATTTAAGGGTTCCAAAAGAAAAAAGGAAAATGAAGGGTTCATAAATATCGAAAATTGAGTGTAACACTATCTTCTTTCATCATGTTACTATTCAATTTCTAACACATCCCTTCATACAAGAAACTTCTGCATTATTGTGGAAACATTATGCAAGCTATTTTATGCAAAATAATGCAGAAACACAATCGTGTATTATCACTAATGAAAAATATCTTCCCTTTGGGTTTATTGATGAAATCAAATAACGGAGCTGTCTTTTTAGAATGCTTTGTAATAACTTGTTTGTTAACACCTTGAACATTTCTGCGAAGATTTATAGGTATGATTACTAATTTAATACTTTCTCTTTTTATTCCATTTCAAAACAGAACATAAAGCCAAAATAAGCATTCTTAAATTATGTGACAGACAGCAAGTTGGCTACAGAGGATTTAGAACCAGTTATAGAGGATCTTACAGCTCTTTTATCACCTCCCTCACACCCCATTAGCACAAATATGATCTAAATACACGGGATAAGACAAGGACAATTGATTCATGGAATGCAGAATATCTCATTATCTCAGTTATTAAATTTATATAAATAAAATTCCACCTACTTTTCCTTTGGAGAAAAATATCTGCCATACGCTTACATGAAAATAGGCTTTAAAATAGTTGATAGAAAAAGAAACAATTGACAGAATACTAGTTATTTATTTTAGTACCCTTCCAAAGACCCACGGATAGAAACACAATTCATTTTACAATGTAGTCCATCTCTGGAGCTATCTCATTTTCCTATTACTTAAAAGGAAAGTCATCAAAATTTCATAAAATTTAAAAACTAGAAAAGGTAACAGAAATGAAACAGCAAACATGTGTCTACTTTTATATGTGGTATTCTTTCTTGACCTGAGAGAGTATTTATTTTAAATGTAACAGTTTTACACAAAACAATTTATATCTATGGACAAACATGATTGTAACTCTACCTGATGTTTATTTACCTTGAAATTACCCTGTGAGAATTATTTTTCCTAAGGGCTCAAAACAATTCATTTTAATTTTACAATCAAGGTTTAAATATAGTATATGACAGAATATGTTTTTGTGACTGTTGTTAGGTACCATCTAGTCTGCTACAACCCACAGAGACCCTATGCACACAGAAGGAAACACTGCAGGGTCCTGCACTATTTTCACACTTGTTGCTATGCCTGATACCACTGATGCAGTCACCATATCAATCCACCGCATCATCAAAGGCCTTCTTCTTTCGCGACCCTCTACTTTATCAAACAGAATGTCCTTCTCCAGTGACTGGTCTCTCCTGACAATATGTCCAAATATGTCAGATGAAGACTTTCCATCCCTGTCTCTCAGGAGCACTCTGGCCTTTCTTCTGCCAATCAGATTGGTTTATCCTCTTAGCAGTCCACAGTACTTTCAATATTCTTCTCCAGCACCATAATTCAAATGCAATGATTCATCTATGGTCTTCCTTGTTAAATGCCCAACTTCCACATGCATAAGATGTAATGGAGAATACCATGACTTGATTGTCCTCAGGTGCACCTCAGTCCTCAAAGTAACATTTTTTGCTCTTCAATACTCTAAAGAGGTCTTGTGCAGCAGATTTACCTAATGTAACCTGTCTTTTGATCTCTTCACTGCTGCTTCTAAGAGCATTGATAGTGGATCTAAGTAAGGCAAAATCTTGACAACATCCTAGTTGTCAATCTCACAACGTCCAGTTGTGAGAATTTTGGTCTTACTTACAATGGGTTGTAATCCATACTGAAGGCTGCATACCACAAGTTGTTAATAAACTTTCCTGTAATCCTGATGCCACACCCTTCTTTATATAATCCCCCTTCTCTAATGATTTGCTCAGCATACAGACTGAACAAGTATGGTGAGAGGATACAACTCTGGTGCACACCTTTGCTGATTTTAAACCATGCATTATTCCTTTGTTCTGTTATACACAACTGCTTGTGATCTATGTACAAGTTCCCCATGAACACAATGAGGTGTTCTGGAATTCCTATTTTTCTCAAGTTGTTATCCACAGTTTATTATGGTCCCACAGTTCAATGCCTTTGCATAGTAAATAAAACACAAATAATCATCTTTCTGGTATTCTCTCTTTTGAATCAAGATCCATCTGACATCAGCAATGAACACCAGCAATGTTCCACATCTTCTTTAGAGACATCTGAAGTTTGGACAATTCCCCATCAATGTACTACTGCAACCATTGTTGGATGATCATAAACAAAATTTACTTGTGTGCGATACCAATGCTATATCATGCTATAGTTTGAACATTCTTTAGACTCATCTTTCTTTGAAACTGGCACAAAGATGGGTGTTTTCCAGTCATTTGGTCAATTAGCTGTCTTCCAAATTGCCTGACATAGATAAGCGAGTTCTTTCAGTGCTTCTTCAGATTCTGTCAATATCTGAATCCCTGTTTTTGTCTGATGCACCCAGTGTGGTTTAAACTTCTCAAGTTTCTGTTCAGTTCCTTGACCTCATGCTTTCTTCCAGGTTCATTCGATACTCTGTTTAACAGCAAGTTTCAGACCCTCTTCTGACATCCACTTTGATCTGTTTCTTCTTTCCTGTCTTTTAAATGACCTTTTGCTTTCTTCATGAATGATGGTCTTGATGTCCTTCCACAGTTCCTTAGGTCGTCTGTTATGAGTGTTCAATGTATCAAATCTGTTCTTGAAATGTTCTTGAAATTCAGGTGAGACAGATTCGATATTTTGGCTCCTGTGGACTTGCTTTAATTTTTTTCAGCTGTATTCTGAACCCACATATGAGCAATTGATGGTCTGTTCCATAGTTGGACCCTGATTTGGTTTCAGCTGCTAATATTGAACTTCTCCATCATGGATTCCGTCTGTGTCTTCCATTTAGGGAATACACAACCTTTGCTATCGTTAGAAAAGGGTCATTTCTATAAACAAGTCACTGATTTTGTAAAATTATTTCATGTGATCTCCAGCTTCATTTCTGTCACCAAATCCATATTTTTCAAATACTGTTGCTTCCTGTTTGATTCCAACTTTTGCATTCCAATACCAATAACTACTAATGCATCTTCATTGCATGCTTGATCAATTTCTGACCAAAGTCATTGGTAGAATTCTTTAATTGCTTCCTCCTTAGCTTTTGTGGTTGGTACATAAATTCAAATAATAGTTGTATTGATTAGATTTCCTTGAAGGTGGGTAGATAAAATCTGATCACAGATAACGTTTTACTGCATGATAGATTTAGCAAGATCCTTTTTGACAATAAACACCCCACCATTTCTCTTGATTGTGTTACTCCTGGCATAGTAAATCATATGATTTTCTGATTTAAAATGACTAATACCAGTCCATTTCAGCTCACAATGCCTAGAATATCAATCTTTATGAGTTCCATTCCATTTTGACCACTTCCAAATTTCCTAAATTCATACTTTGCACATTCCAATTCCAATCATTAAAAGATTTTTGCAGCTGTTTCTCTTTACATTGTGTCATGCCCCATCAGCCAGTGAGCTCCTCAAATCTCCACTCCTACCAGCTCTCCCGGATTGAAATCACCATGGTCAACTCCACTCCAAGAAGTCTGCTCCTCTTCAGTCACATTTTGAGTGGGCCTGGACCGGAGGGGCCCATCTGCTGACAGGATCTCTGAGAATACTGTTTCCTTTGTGATGGCATTAGGTACCTGACAATGCTTCGAAGCTGTGCATAAGGCTTTCAGTGGCTTCGTCCTCTGAAGCACAGAGCTCAGTCCTTCATTGTCTGTTCTTGGTTTGCAAGCGCCACAGAAACCTGTCCACTTTGGGTGACCCTGCTGGCATTTGAAATGCCAGTGACATAGCTTCCAGCACCACAGCAACACACAAGCCACCACAGTATGATAAACTGACAAAAAAGAGGTGAGTGATAGAATAGAGAATAAACAATATTCAGGAAAATTACTTAAGCTCTCAGGAAGTTTCTTTATAGCCTCCCTTAAGATTTCTGCTTTTTTCATTATCTCCTCTTACACCAGCCCCAATAATTTAAACTCAAATTGGCTTCCATGAATGTCTGGTTAGAAGATAATAGCAGCATTAAGTTATACATCCTACTGCCTTTGTAGTAGGTTGCAAATGTCTAGGGTATTCGACTGGCCACGTTTCATTGGTTCTTTAACTTTCTCTGTTTCATATTTCCATAATAAAACATGGAGCTCTGACTTGCAATGTTGAAACATATCTCAGTGTGCTCTAGAGATAAATGTAAGCAGGTTTCATTAAGTCATTAGTCTATATTGCTTAGTATTTGACCAGAAAGCAAATGGCATTAATTAACCCATTAAATATTAGCACTAGAATTGTACCAGGCACCATAAGATAGTAGCGAGATCAGTCTAAAAAGTCACAATGTTTCTGGTTTTACTTGCTTCAATAAAAGATTTTCATGCAGATGGATGTAGATAACAATACATACACATAGTAGAAGAAGGAGGAGGAGGAGGAGAAAAAGATTTCCTCTCTTTAAGCCATGAAGAATTTTCATCAGTTATAACTCGCTAAACACCACAGGGCTCTATGGTTTTACAATCATGTACCAATTTTATCTCTACTACAAAGGATATAACTATGGTTGTGCTTTCAATTTGGATTATCTGGCTGAAGTTTAGGACAATTGTCTCAATGATAAAGAAAGGAATTAATGTTAATTTTCCAAAGCTGTTCTTTCAAGTGGCTCCTCATTTTTGCACAAACTTCAAATAAATATTATAGATCCTAGCCAGATAATTCTTACTAAAATGCTTCAAATGTACCCAAGGATTGCTTTATCCTTAAATCCTTTATTTCCCTTTTAATAGGGCAATTAAAACAGCTGGGCTAAGAATTATTAAAATACTAAGATTATGGTCATTCAAAATCCCATCAGACATTGCCAACAATGCTCCCTATTTGGTTTTAAACCTATATGGGGCCCTATTTAAAAACCTGAAAGTGATTTTAAGCATCTGCATCTGCATCTAATATTTTGACAACAAAAACAAATTTCACTCTACTTGAATCATAAGCACAGACCAAGGAGCATAGTATTTTACTCAAGAAGAACAGAATGCTGAGATATTCCAACCTCAGTGTAATAAAGCTCTGTTTCATAATGGCAGTTTGTGTCCCACACCCAGAGAAGAGCACGTAACCAAAAAAGAAATACTGTCAGCTGAAAAATACATAAAGGCATTTCTTGTTCAGAGACTCAAAACAGTCTGCTTTAGAAATGACTGATAAAGGAGGTCTGCAAATGTTCTAACAGTCCTTATTTAAATGTCATCAACATCTTAATAGAGGTTCTTCCATTTTTAAAATAATTCACATAACATGTTTAAGCAATACAAAAGATATCTTTGTAAGTATACTGATATATTTTTCTTTTGTAAGCAAATATACATATACAACCACATATATATCTAAGTTTGGGGGTAGAATTCTCAACTTCCTTGTGAGAGACTCAGGTTAGATACCCTACTGAAACAGCTCATGTGCAGCCTCCACTCAGACACCAATGAAGGTATGTGCATTTGTATGATGCTTAACAGATCTCGGCAGAAGTTCCAGATTAATGCAGATTAGGAAGAAAGCCTGGCATTATACTTCTGAAAAGCAGCGTGTGTAAACACCTGGAATCACAATAGTCTGCTTCACAACTGAGCATGGGGGTAACGCAAGACCTAATAGCATTTCATTTTATCATGCATGGGTCCCCATGATGAAGCAGCTTGACCTCGATAGCAACTAACAGCAATGCCTGTGTGCATTGTGTAAAGTGTAAAGTAAGCCCATCTATGCTCTTGACTCCCAAGCTTTTCTGTTCCTTTTTCTCTGTTTCGGCAAGAGCTGCTAGCACTTCCTTATTCTCCTCTCAGAGGTGGTTTATGCATTATAATTACGCAATTGCTATACGTTCACATAAATATTTTATTGTTTTATTACAAAATTGGTAGAATACGATCCACAATCACCTACCATATTTTTGGTTTAGCATTTCATCTGCCTTTAAGTTGATTAATTATTGGCATAACAGTCTTTAACATACCAGGGAATATTTCAAATATGCTTCACTTATTAGCAGAGGTTGACTTAACTGTGATGATAAAATAGAACTAAGTGCAAAAGAATAATGAAAATGGTAGTAGTATGGGCACAAGAAGAGAAGAAATACAAGAATTATTAAGTATGTCAGGGTTCAGATTCAGGGCAAAGTTATAATTTTAAATATCCTCTTGAAATGTAGAAGGATATGGGGAAAGGTTATCAATTTATTTAGTTTTTACTATCTATCATGCAACAAAAGTGCTTTGCATAGTGAGTCACATCTGATTTTGGTTAAGCCTGTAAAGTTACTCACTCTGTCATAAAACCTTTGCCCTGGGAGCATAAAGGCAAGTCTCAAGGGGCAGTATGTTTCTTGTGGTTTTAAATCGGAGTTTTATGCGAGATTGCTTTTAAGCCATATTTGCAGCAAGTTCTCTGGGCCTTACAACACAACTTCTCAGTAGCAAATTGAGATTGTAATTGAATCCCTAAGAAAGTTAGTGAGTAGCATCAAATAAGCTAAAGGTTGCATGAATTTAAAAACAAAACAAAACAAAAAACTCAGCTCAACTGAAATTTTACTTCCCCCTCTATAACCCTGAAGAGGAATTTCAACCAGCTTCAGTGATTTCTGCTTGTCATTATCAGTGAATTGACTAAAATTGTTTTTTTATGAATGAAGCACACCCTATTCATTAAAAAAATATTAACAAAGAGACTACTCTTTCTATAACTGTAGTGAAAATAAATCAGAATAAATGCCTGCCTACTTGTATTACCAGTCAGTAAATACAAAAGGCTTCTGAGGTTAGGTTCAGGTAAAGAACTTTGTATCTCCCTGCCACTGAGCACCAGACGAGAAACGACCAAGGGCGAGCATCTCTTCTGCTACACACCCAGCAGGTCGTTCAGCACGGTTCACAGATGCTACTAGAACTTCTTTGGCTTGTTGTGAGATTTGATAGCACAGCTATGGGTATATGGATAAATATGCTTATGTAGCAGATTTTCCCATTTGTGTATTTTTTCCTGTTGTTTAACATGGGTGGTGTGTGTGTGTGTGTGTGTGTGCGCGCGCGCGCACACTTTTGCTTCCCTGAAGAAAACTGGTTAGACCAAAATGAAAATGGAGAAGTTTCTTAGTCTTAAAACTCAAAATTCCACAGCATGAAAAACCACAATCAGATTGTAGTAATAAAATATGACTAGGGCTACCCAATTTGTCTCAATAATTTCTCAACAGTTCTTTTATTAAATCTTCATTAAAATTGTGTATAAAAACAGCTAAGGTCCTAAATATATTTGTAAGGCCTTAAATATAAACGTTAGCACAATGGTTCTATGAAGTATACAATTCAAGACCTTGGAAATCTCAATTAACCATCCTAGTCTTTACCAAACACTTCCTGGAACATATGTATTTTGGGTCAGATTCCTCATCCTGGAACTCAATCCCGGGTCGACCTGCTGCTTCCCATCTCCACTTGCTTTTCATGTTCCCACCTCCCACGAGCAATGGCTTTTGCAAGCCCTGCTTGGTAAGACTTAAAATACTGCAATAGACTTACAATGTGGATGATGTATACCTTTTTGAAATCTTATAAGCTATTGTGCTGTACTTCAGAACCCGCTGCCAAATGTAAAAATCACAGGCCAGATTCCTCACTCCCTTGGACCTCTTCTTTATAAACGATTCCTTGAAATCCCTGGGCACATGAAATAAATATGGATTATATTTTTGGCTCAAATGCAAAAAAGTGTTTTCCCTCTTGGAAAATTGTATGTATAGCATTTGAAACTTAATGAGAATTTCCTTTTCACTCATATAGTCTCCACTCTTAAAAAAAAAAGTAAGCAAAATAACTTCATTTCAAAAAACAGCACCATGTATTGTAAATATAAGGGTGCATGTGAAAGAAAAAAATGCTAAGATTTAGATTTCTTTTAAGGAAATGATTAGTTAAGACAGACTTTCTCTAAAATCTCAAGGTTTCTTGTTTTTCCTGTTCTCTGAAGAAATCAAGATATTTAATAATGTAAATAATATTTAACAATTCAAAAACAAATAAATAAAACTTAGAAAGGGGTTATTACTAGGAACCAAAATTATGTTTTAACATTTATCATTAGAAGTTATAAATTCTCATAAAAGACAAAATTAATAATATTTTTAGTTACTGAATTGATACTTTTAATCTTTTTAAAATGTTTCAGACTTGCTATGTCCTGCAACTATTATAAGAAAAATGAAACATAAAACAAAATTGTCTTGTGAATTCAAAGAAAACAAAAACTTGTAATATAAGCCAAAAATTACACTTACAAGGTCCAGAGTCCAACAATGAAAAATATCTCATCATCACAGAAATCCTGTGCAGGGAATATTGCTAATGGACTCGTCAAGAATTTGTTTTTGTTTTGTTCTAAGAATGTAAGAACCCAGAGCTCAGAGAGGATGAGGAACGTGTGCAGCTCTTACTACCACTAAATGGCAGGGCTACAATTTGTACCTAAAACTCACAGGTTCCAACTCCTGCTTTTGAAAACTTCTCCAAATGCAGCAGAAATATGAGGCTTGAATTTCCACTGAAAAACATTCCAGGTTTTCAAATGATCAAATGAGTAGATTTGATTAAAGACTCTAAGGATTTTGTTCAATACAAGGTCAGAAAAGCAGTTTGAAATATGTGACCGCACTAAGGGAAGCCTTCTGCCCTCATAAGGAGCAACTCACAGAGCAGCGGCACCCTGCCCTACAGGGGTGGTGAGTCAGCACTGACTCGGTGGCAACGAGTTTGGTTGCGTTTTGGATCCTTTCACTGTCCAAAGTAAATTAAAAAATATTCAGAAACAGTCTTGCTCTCTAAATTTCTTTTCAGATGAGATAATTTCTTCTTTTCTCTTCAAGCCATTTGAATTCTAAAGGCCATAGTTCCATGATGCTGGGGCATCATAGAGAAATTTTTATAAAGCCAGTCTTGAAACTTTAAATATTTAATGTTTAGAAGAGATGTGAATAATTATTTATATTTTTCTTCCTTTCAAGTCAGCATTGTGATATGACGTATTAGCAACTACAGTAACTATTTTAGAAGCATAATTTTGTTTGTAGTATTTGACTTTTCTTTACACGAATTCAAATATTTGTGGCACTCCTTCCATTAGATATTTTCCTAGCGGAAATAATTTCCTTTTTTGTAGTTAAAATATATTTGAAAATTTAATTAAGCCAAATATAGTCTTAATGCAAATAAGCATTTAGTATAATGTCTATCATTATTCACTGAACAGAGACAAAAATCTTTGCTCAGAGCTCACAGAGGCCAACAGTTTGAATAAAGAATTTATGAACAGCAGACCAGTATTTCCTCCTGATTTGACACTGTCTGTATCATTTCCTACAGTGCGATCTACACTCATATTCACAGTTAACTATGTGTTAGAAAAACTAAGAATGGTAGTTCACAGAAAATCAAAACCTGCAAGACCAACTATGTTTCCCCCTGCAAGAGGAAAACAAAACAAAACAAACATTTTAACATTTGTAATGTATTTCTGAATATTTAAAGAATTTTCAAGTTTAAAAATGTTTTTGGCATGCTAAATACTTTCTCATCAATATACAAAACATGTTTTATTAGGATTGTCATGAATAACAGAAATCTTGGAAGTTTAACCAATTGCTACACGTTTCATATGGATATGTGATAAGCAAGCCACATTTAAGTATACTTTAAATAATTATGCTAGATTTCCTAAGATCATTATTTGTGATCTACACTTACTCTGATTTCTTAGAGGAATCTAAATTTCTCAATTCCTAATATTCTTGAAATCATAATCTTTCCAAACTAAATCTGTGGAAATTACATGAGAGATTGTGTCATCCTGCTTTTGGCACTTAGCCCCATTATGCCTTGCTTTTGTGTGTGTGTGTCTGTACAGTGGGATCAATAATAGTACAGATGAAGACTCAGTGAGAATTCATTTAAAGCATCTCCAACCAGATCTCGCAAGTTGCTGTTATTGTTAGGTACCATTTGAGTCAGTTCAGACTCACAGTGACCTGATGTACAATAACATGAAACACTGCCTGGTCCTGAGCCATTATCAATATTGTTCTTTTGACTGAGCCCATTGCTGTAGCTTGTCCTTCTTGTCCAGGCTCTTACTCCTTTTTACTGTCCCCCTACTTTACCAAGCACCATGTTTGTTTCTAAGTATTGTTCAAGTACTTCCTCAGAGATGATTCAAAAGAACTTCAAAACTCACTGCTGTAGAGTCAATTTTGACACAATCGGACAGAACAAAAATGGCCTTGTGGGTTTCTGAAACTAAATCTTCACAAGGGTTGAAAATCTCCTATTTTTCCAGAGGAGATTTTAAATTTCTGAATTTGTGGTTAGCAGCTCAAAGAATAACTCAGTATACCTCTGGTGTTCTTCCAATAAATAATAGTTATTTTTAATTAGTACTCTTTCATAAAATCACTGGACAATACTTGAAAATTATTGCAACTTTCTAGAAAGCAGAATCAAGAAACATTAAGATGTGAATATCACCAAATCAAAATGTATATATTCGTTATATTACGTAGAAGAGTATTTTTGATATATTAAAGCAATATAAATGTATTCATATTAATCCCTTTTTATTAGCTAACCCATGCAGTCTTTCCATTGATAACTGGCAGGTGTAATTTAAGAATCCAGCACATAAAAAATAATAAAGTACTCAACTTTACTTCAAATGTCTTTAAGTCCAGGTAATAAAATAGTCTTGAAGTCAGGATTTGTTGAGTAAGAACCCAAAGTCTTGCCTCACTGTCAAATGAAAAACTTCGGAGATAGAGCATAAAGTTTTACTACAATGCAAAATGCCAAGCAGAGAATGCAAACAACATCTCAGAGACACTAACTCAATTGTGACAAAGAAAATAAATAAAAGTTCAAGTAACACAAGAAAAGCAAAGAGTTTCAGAAAGGATATGAGGAGAGATAAAACAGTATTAGAAGCCCTGAAAAGAAACTTGGTGCCTCCATAGTCCCAAGGGCCTAAGAGGATAGGAAAACATTCCCAGATAGTTTGAAAGATAAGAGACCTGGGCCCCACTTTCCATTTGTTGGCTGTGAGTGCCACAGTACAGTGTGTCAAGCTAATATCGGATAACCACAATGAAGAGGAAATGACAAGAGAGCTTGGAGAGGGAGGTAGGACTGGAGATAACATTCCTGATAAGAACAAATAAAGATGTTCTTCTATATCTTGGTGGGTGATGCAAACATGCTAGGAAAACAACTGTACATAAAGAGAGAGACTTGATATCTGACCAATACTGATACTAAGTGGTGCTCCCCAAAACTGGAATTGTGTTGGATGGAGTGGAACTTTTGTAGTATTTTGTAGTATTCATTTTTCTCACTAGGCATGCATTAAACAACTTGCTCTGAATTAGTGCGGCCAGTGGCATTGCCTGGGAAGGTTCTTTCTAGTCATAGTGAATTTTTCCATAAAAGCAGTTCCGTTTGAACCTCGATTTTGGGGGATGGACAATTTAAGAGAATAGCATGTGGCTGTGAAATTTTGTTTCCTGCTCAGGAAAAATGCCACAGGAACTGTTGTGATGTTGAACACAGCTTACAAGGACAGTACTTTGGGAAAAATTCAAATGTATGAGTGTTTTTCTCATTTCAAAAATGGTAAAATGTTGATTGAGGGCTGTGATAGTTAGGTTTATTGTGCCAACCTGGCCAATGAACACATGTGGGAGTAATTGAAGAGCAAGAGCTAAATGGCTAGGTAAGCCTTGTCTTTCTAATTCTTGGGTCTCTTGCTCTCTGATAGTCAGACCAGGGTATAGTTGCCTTAGCCAGTTCCCTGCTTCAGCTGGCAAGGCTCATTTCCTGTAAGACATTCCTGAGAAGAAGCCGCATGGACCTACCCCAATGCAGCCATGGGTGTTGGAGCAGCCATGTGGAGACCCTGACCAGCCCAGCACTAAAATGCTTATGCACTAAAATGCTTATACACTCACTGATTCGGCTTTCTTCCTGGCGCCGGCCTCATTGCATGTGTTTTGTGAGTTTGAGAAGGACTTTGTAGATCAGTGTCGGACATATGGGGTAATGTTGGACTTATGGGCTCCGACAGCACTAGGTTGGGATGCTTTCTTAATGTACACTTACCTTTTATATAAAACTCTATCTTATTATACATATGAGTTTCTGTGGATATGTTTCTCTAGTCTATCCAGACTAGCATAAGGAAAACCTGTTCTGGACATCCGTCAACTTCCCAAATGGATGAAAATGTCCACTCATAGTGAATTTGGAGTTCATTCCACCAAGTCAGACTGTTAATCAAGCTTTCTATTTAGAGATTCTGAAAAGATTGCATAAAAGTATGTGACAAAAAAGGCATGGTATGTGGCAGATGGAGGGCTGGTTTTGCCACCATGAATACACCTTCTCATGCAAGCTATCTCAGTGTGCCAGTTTTTGGCAAAAAAACAAACAAACAAACAGCATGCCTCTCTAACTCCATGTAACTTACTCACCTGACCTTGCCCTGTGTGACTTCTTTTTGTTTCTGCAAATGCAGAGGAACATGAAAGGGCAGTGATTTAATGATGTTCAAGAGGTGAAGAAAAAAAAAAATGAGGGAGGTGCTTTGAATCATCCAAACAGATGTGTTTGAAAAATGCTTCCAAGAATGGAATCGGAGATTTGACAAATATGTAAAGTGGAATGGAGAGCACTTCGAAGGTGATATGGTTGTATTGTTTAAAAAGTTAAATAGATAGCTTTGAAAAATAAAATCTCATTTGGTGGGGTACCCCCTCATAAAAGCAATGATTGCCAGCAGTGCATGTCCATACCATATCAAAGCTCACACCTTAGGAGAGTTTGGGCCAGGAGAGTTTCTTCCATCCTCAGTGGCCAAGCTATATGGGAAACATCTCAGGAGACCCTGGTAAGAATCCAACCTACCAAGAAAACTAGACCTTTTCTCACTCCATCTTCCACTGCAGACACAAACTTTGTGAAAAACATTGCATCTATCTACCTAAAGATGCTATTTCATAATGTAAAGAAAGAATAAAGCTTGGAGAAAGGGTAGGAAGGAAACAAAACACCGAAAAGAAGTTAGTTTCTAATTAACTTAGTGTTTATTCGATGGTGGCAATCTTCAACCAGAGTATATGGTACAACACAGCCCAACAACCAAATTTCATTTTTTTTTAGTGTCTTTGTGTTTAGGCCTATTCCTGGGGTTAGTTGGGGATGCTGATTCAAAAAACTGAAATGGATACACCACAGCAGCTGTAATTTGTTAGATATGGTGTTCCACTATATTTTCAGATAAGTTACACTAACTTATTAATTTTTGTCCTTGTTTTAAATGAGAAGAATTCTGACCCATAAATTACAGAATAAGACCCCTCCCCAAAAGTAAGAAATATTTGAAAAAGAATGGGGTATGAAGGGACTTCCAAGGGAAGCTGTGCACAGCCCATGGTGGCTGGTCAGCACACTGACCTGTTAATCATGAAGTTAATGGTTTGAACCCACAAGCCCTCTGCAGCCTTGGAAAGATTTAAAAGTTTGGAAATCCAAACGGGCAGTTCTCTGACCTACAGGGTCACTAGGCACTGGAATGGATTATATGGCAGTGGGCTTCTCTCTTTGGCACGGGAAGCTGTGTAATATATACAAGAACTTCCAGTTGGAGACTGCAAAATCAGAACACAGTTTCAGAAGACTGGAAAATAAAGAGAAAAATAGAAAAGGCCCATAGAGGGTGTCTATTACATAAGATTTCATAGCTATTTTCATAAATACTTGGAAGATCTAAATTTTTCTTCTTTGAATTACACAGTAAACATTTCAGAACACATTTTAATATACAGAAGTCAATGGATAATTCATGTTAAATGTTTCAGAGGTGAGATTGCTTCTAAGCTTTTTTTTTTTTGAAAAGGGAGGATTTTCCTAATTTATTTTGTTGAGAGCATAGTTAACCATAATTTCTACATCTACAATTTAGTGATACTGATTACATTCTTACAGCTGTATAACTATTTCCACCTCCCTCATTAACAAACTCATTACCCCATAAAGTCTCCTCATCTAATCTTTTGAGTATATGTTGTCAATTTGATCCCACATAGACTGGTGCTAATCTAGCAGAATACTCAGGCAGGCAAGCTGATTTTATGATGACATCAAGGTATATATTTGAATGAAGAAGAATTTAAATCCAGAGTTCCCAACTGCAGTCCACTGACCACCACTTCCAAGCCTTAAGGTGGCAGTCATCTATTTCTTCTGATACCTGGGAGGTTCTAAGTCTAAGGTCTACATGTATGTTTGAAGTAAAATCCAGTTTGTTTAGTGGGTATGTTAGTCAGGTTTTGACTAGAGAAACAAATTCATAGACTCTCATATATGTTTAAGGGCTTTATATAAAAGAGCAATTGTATATTGAGAAAAGATACCAGCCCAGCCCAGATCAAGTCCATGAGTCTGATATTAGCCCATATGTCCAATACCAGTCATTAAATTCCTCTTCAGACACATGCAATATATGCAATGACACTAAATCCAGGAAGATCACAGGACAGCGGGTAGAAAGTCTTGTGGATCCAGTGCAGTGGAAGCATCTCAGTGCTGGTGTGGGTCTCCACATGGCTTCTCCAGCTCTAGGACCCTGGCTCCATCAGCATAGCTCCATGTGTCTTGTTAGCAAGAAGTTGAAGCAGAGTGTGTCCCATTACCAGGGAGAAAGACAGGAGTTCCCAGAATCCTCAGGACAAGGCCATGCCCACACAGAGGTCTCATTGGCTATGACCTGATGGACAAGCTAGATTCTGCCCCTTTGCTCAAATTGACAATAGACTATGTAAGTGCCACAGTGGGGTTTCCATATTGAGTCCTTCTTGTGTGGTCTGTGAAGGATGTTGTGCTCCTTCAAAGGATAAGCCTAAAGTTATAGAAGTTGTTAGCACATGACCTGGATCATCAAGATATTGATAGAAACTAGTAGAAACTAGGTCAAAAGTGACTTATTAGGGTCACTGTATTGGGATTATTCCCTCCTTGAGTGCAGTAGCATTTTTTCCCGTGGGAAGTTGCTCCTCCCCATTTACCCACCAACAGAAATGGAAACTCTTCCTCCAAAACACAGGTATTCTCTTCCCCCTTTCTTGATTTGATTTTCCAATAAGGTTCTCTTATCACTCATATGGTAGGGATGTCTATGGATTGGACATGACCTTAGGCCGATGTTGTAAGGCAGCAAGTGAAGGGACTTCACTCTTTCTCCTTTCCTGAAGGAATGAACCCCTGCTGAGGTTAGGTCTCCTCTATCGTCAGAGTATTTTCAAAGATGTACATGGAGGTGGTACCGAAAAATGAAATAAAAATATTTTTTTCTTCCAAAGCTATGTATTTAATGTTTTTTTAAAACAAAACAACTATATCACCTTTAAAGTACTCTCCATTACACGTAATATATTTGTCAAATCTGCAATTCTATTCTTAGAAACATTTTTCAAACTCATCTGTTTGGATGGCTGACAGCACCTCCCTTGTTTTTTTCTTCACCTATTCTAAGTCATAAAATTGATGTCCTTCCATGCACCTCTTCAGTTTGGGAAACAAAAAGAAGTCACATGAAGTGAGGTCAGGTGAGTAGGCTGTGTGGGGCAAGAGATGCATGCTGTTTTTCGCCAAACACTGGCACACTGAGACGATTGCATGAGCAGGTGCACTGTTGCGGTGGCAGAACCAGTACCCCCTCTGCCACAAATCAGGCCAATTTTGATGCACACTCTTATGCAATCTTTTCAGAAACTCTACATAGAAAGCTTGATTAACAGTCTGACCTGGTGGAATGAACTCCCAATACACTATCTTCCTCACATCCCAGCCGAGCTTTTTTCCATTTTGGGGGGGTACCCCTTCATATAAGGGGGTGATGTATGGTTCATTGATGCTGGGCAATTTTTATCATAACAAGACTACAATATTTTATTTTAATAAAGAAGTTTGAACTCTGACAGACCCATTTTGGGTTTCAGAACATTTGAGTCACTATTTACTGTACCAAACTAAATTATAAGTCAGTTAGTTACAACTCATAATAACCATTCAGAACAGAGTGAGACTTCTCTGGTGGGTTTCTGGGCTGTAGATCTTCATGGGAGCAGAAAGCATCCTTTTTTTCCCTTACAAAATGGGTGTTGGGCTTGATTATCTGACCTATAGTGAGCAGCCAAATGCATAGCCCACTACAATGTCAGGCCACCTTATTTGTTGTACAGTTTCCCTTATTTCTTTTTAAGATAACATATTAAAACTACCTATTGTTCATTTGCCAATAAAGATGAAGTGATACTTGAGGAAAATTCCAAGTTTGTGTCATTCAAATATATCTTTGTATCAAAGGACACCATGTAAAGAATAACTTGATCTAAATATTTAGTACAACACAAACTACTTTAAATAAAACCAAGGTGCACCTCAATCTCAGGATACTTAGCACTGCATTAATATTTCCTGAGTTTTTATGGGTGAGCAGAGTGACAAGTGATATATGGCATATGTTCCAAGTCTCAAAAACTAGAGCTGAGTGCGAAAACTGGTGCCATGTTTTATATCATCAGGGCACATATAGCCAGACACAAATGTAACATGCAAAGGACTAAAATTTGTGTTAGCCAGTGTAATTTATGTTTCTTACATCCTCATTAACACCCTACTATCAGGGGTGAAGATTTGAAAACAATAAGAAATATCTTATATATAATATAGAACATACAAAGAAAATCATAGGAAGTTCTTTTTGGTATGTCTGAGAAACCATGTATAAACTTTTAGCCATAGATAAATATAGTCTTCAATACTATCAAGTAAACCATGTAAGTTGTAATAGATTGGCTGAATTTACTACACTATAAAGGAATGATGATAAATTAGAGGAATCCAAACATTCATCACCCTAGACAAGGAAAATTTTAATAACACCCATAAATTCATCCTGGCAGTAGGGCATGGACTTTATTACTGAATCGAGTGAAACAGAAGAATAACTGATGCATCAAAATTGTAGTGCTGGCAAAAAATTAATATTTTGCAGTATACAAAAATAGCAAATGAGTCATAGAAGTCTTAGAAGCAATTCAACTGGAATATCACTTAACAATGATAACAGATAGACTATGAATCTTTCACTTTAGACATGTTATCAAAAAGGCTGATGGCTAGAAAAAGACATCCTATTTCGCAAAGTAGAGGTCCCACAACAATGACGATCACTCTAAATTAGATGAATAATCAGAAGTAACAGAGCCTCAAACATACTAACTCTCATGGCAATGGTACAAGATCTAGCTGTGTTAAGACAGGGTTCTCTAGAAAAACAAAACCAGGACACTTATGATTGTATTTATGTATATATATATAATGGATAGATATAGATAGATATATACAATATGGAGGAACAGAACAGCTAATTAGTCCACACAACAGTACAGAGGGCTCAGTTCAACCCACTTCCTTGAAACAGTTAATATACTGGAAGTCCTCCAACTCACGAGGGCTGCTGCATCCAAGGTCAAGGAAGCAGACAGCTAAGTCTTTCATAGAGCAATGGAGGCAGTCTGACCACAGGCAGCAAACAGCAGGGCGGGTCACCAATAGTCAGCCAAATGACAGGGTCCAAGAGCTCAAAGGAAATATACACGAGCAGTGTGGCAAAGCAGGTCTCGAAGGAACCTCAAGCTCTTCCAACAGTCCATGGGTCGGGTGTCTCACAGCTAGTATAGCTCGCAAGTTGAAGCAGAGAACTACCTAAGGCAACCACACACAGTTCTGATCACCAGAGAGAAGGAGAGAGAGGTGGGGCTCGCTGAGCCATTTATCTCGTTGCCCTCCAATCAAACTGTGACCTTCTTAATCTCACATGTTCTCATTGGCCAGGTTGGCACAATAAACCTTCCTATCACACTAGCACAATTTTGTTTTGTTATGTCCAAGTAATAGTGACCTCATACATAAGGCCACCATGAGTCAGAACCAACTCCAAGACAACTTACATCAGAATGATCTCACCAGTTACTTTCTGACTGATAAAGAAACCACAGGCTGTAGAGATACTGATGCTATCACAGCGAAAGCTATGAATATACTTATATGGTGGTGCAATGGTCAAATTATCCTAAAAAAACTAGTAGTTAATAACAATGAATGCTCTCAGAAAAAAAAAACTGCTATGTGTTTTTTGTTGTTGTTGGGTAAGTTGAGTTTAATTCAACTCATAGCAACATTGTGCATCACAGAATGGAACACTGCCTGGTCCTGTACCTCTTCCTAACTGCTGTTATGTTGGAGCCCAGTGTTGAAAGAATATTGCTGACCATCTACTTTATCAACCAGGATGTCTTTCTCCAGAGAGTGGTCTCTCCTGATAACATGCCAAGTTATGTAAGTCTCACCATTCTTGCTTTTAAGGATCACAGCTTGGTTATTTCTCAAAATACATTGTAATTACAATATTTTTCTCCAATATGGCAATTTAAATGCCTCAATACTTCTCCAATCTACATCCTTTATTATCTATTGACAATCTTATATCTCACTGCCATCAGTTCTCCTGAAGTGTGGCTAGTGGTTTCAAACTGCTTACCTTGCAATTAGCAGGCCCGTGCATAACCACTACACCACAAATCCTCCTGGCTAAGGGGCTTGAGTCAGGCACATCTTAGTCATCAAAGGGACTTTTTTTGCCTTTTAAAACTTGAAAGCACTCTTTTGCTGCAGATATGCCAAAGGCAAAATACCATTAGAATCCTTGATTGCTACTTCCATGACCATGGAGTGTGAATCCAAGTAAAATGACATCCTTTACAGCTTGAAGATTTTCTTCATTTATTTCATAATGTTTCTTATTGGCTCTAGTTGTAAATACTTTTTCTTTATGTTTTTAAACTGAGTTATAGTAATTAACAAACTGTCCACTTGGGAATGGGAAAAGAACTTTACGTTTACTTTAAAAAGTGATATAGCTTTTGAAATAGTGTTTTTATATTCATTATATAAATATTCATTATATTTTGAAATAGTCTTTTAATTCATGGGGTATTAATTTTGTAGAGAGTCACCAGAAAAAGAGGATGCCCCTCCACAAGCATGATGGACACAGTGGTTGTCACAAGATCAATTGTGAGGATGCGGCAGGTCTGGGCAGCATTGCCTTCTGTTGCACAGAGGGTCCCCACGAGTCAGAACTGGCTTGAGAAGACATAGCAGTGACAGATTTTGTCCATATACCAAACAGACACACAAGCGAGAGTCAACCCTTCATTTTTCTTTTCACTTTAAATTTCATAAACGAAAGAGGATTCTTTGGCGATCTGTCAGATCACTGAATAGATACATTTTATTGTGAAATAGATGGGAAGTTTTATGCCTGTCAATTTTGTGGTCGAGTTCAAATTGCACGTCAACCAGCCTCCCTCCATCCCCAGTAGCTTACCCTTCCCTCCTTTTGATTTCTATTCTCCCTCAAATGGATTATAACACCCTCCCCACCCCCTACCCCGCATGCAGGTTAATCCCGACCAATCAAGTCTATTGCTTCATCTTCCCTCCCTCTTTCGGTAACCTGCAAAGTCTGTTCTTTGAACTGAGACTGTTGGGTTTTTTCTTTGTAAAAGCTGACCTCATCTGATATTTGTCCTTTTGTTATTGACTAATTTCACTCAGCATCATAACCTTTGAACAAAGTAGAACAAAGAAGCAATTAAGAACTATACTTAGAGCTGTGTTTTGGCCTCAGATCATGGAAGCCCAGACCTTTTGGAGCCAATATTTGTTTCTACGCAATCATGAAAAAAACGTGAGATACTAGTTTAGAAACATAACATAGATATCAGGCAAGACAGGACGAGTTGAATGAAAGAATGTACAAAAATTTTCAAGAATGTACAAAAAATACATTCAACAAATATTTTTCCATCTCTAGTATTTTCAAAACATGATGGGAATAACTTCCAAGAACTTGAAATCAATCAGATATGAGGCCTCTTCTTTTTTTTTAATTGGTATTAATTTTACTAAATTATTGTAAGTTATGGTTTCATTAAAAGCCCTGTAGTACATGTACTCTTTTGGTAATATTATAAAATTGCAACTCGACCACCATTCAGATTTTTTTAAATCATTTTAATGGGGGCTTGTCAACTCATCACAATCCATACATCCATCCACTGTGTCAAGCACATTTGTACATTTGTTGCCATCATCATTCTCAAAATATTTTCTTTCTACTTGAGCCCTTGATATCAGCTCCTCATTTTCCCCCTGCCTCCCCCACCTCCCTCCCTCACAAACCCTTATTAATTTATAAATTATTATTATTTTTTCATGTCTTACACTGCCCGATGTCTTCCTTCACCAACTTTTCTGTCACCGGTCCCTCAGGGAGGGGAGTTATATGTAGATCATTGTGATAAGTTCCCCCTTTATACTCCACCTCCTTTTACCCTCCTGGTATCCCTACTCTCATTATTGGTCCTAAGGGGCTTAATCTGTTCTGGATTCCCTGTGTTTATAGCTCTTATCTGTACCAGTGTACATCCTCTGGTCTAGCCAGATTCCTAAGGTAGAATTGGGATCATGATATTGGGGGGGAAGGCAACATTAAAGAACTTGAAGAAAGTTGTATGTTTCATTGGTGCTACACTGCACCCTGACTGGCTTGTCTCCTCCCCGCAACCCTTCTGTAAGAGGATGTCCAGTTGCCTACAGATGGGCTTTGGGTCTCCACTCTGCACTCCCTCTCATCCACAATGATATGATCTTTTTTGTTCTTTGATGAGGCCTCTTCTTAAAGTAAAAGTTTAAATGAGAATGTTTGGTTTTAATCAGATTGGAGAGACCCTTGAATAAGTGCTAAAATCATAGCCAAGCTCAGAAGATTAATTGTAAATATGAAGAAGAGCCTACAAAAAATGGTGGGAGGGAATTGAGTTCAAAGCCTAATTATAGTATCTAGAAAGGACTGGCATTACCTTTATATCCACAAAAACTAAAGAATGCATTATGATTATACAATCACCCTTGAACAATTCAAAATCTATATTCTGTGACCCTTTGCAACTGGCAAACACAACATAATCTCTGTTTTGGAGCATCTATAAAATTTGAATAGAATCACTCAGAAGTCTGATTTTGTCATCTTCATTAAAGAAACTGCTCTCAAAAAAAAGAAATTGCTCTCCATTTACCTGCACCCTATGCTCTAAAATATAGAATATCAATGGGATTTACGTGATCTAATATTTAAAAACTATATGAAATGTAATATGAATCATTTTCAATAGATAATAAAGTAGGTACCCATTTATCCTTTGTGCCATTGCCAGGATAAATTGCTCTAAGTATTTAGTAAATTATGTTTGATCTTAAAATTGGCATATGCTCATTATTCAATATTTATAGTAAAGAAGGAAGTTCCTGTATGTCTCCAATCTGATCTCCTTCCAGTAGAGAAAGGGTTTTGATTCATTTGGAAACATGAACTTCAAGTACAATGGAAGGAAGTTCAGAATTTGGCCCTGAGTTTTCCCATTAAGCATTCTTTGACAAACCTGTGAAGTTACTCCTGCAAGACACATCTTACATTCATTCAGTGCTTTCACTTTGCAGCTAGTGGCAAATTCCAAGGACTTAATTCAGTACAGTCTTGTTCTTTTAACATGGCTGTTTCTATTTATAGAGCTACACCATCCAGTTGGTTCCTTCTTCCTCCCAGTCTGAGCCACCGTTTACCAAAAGAAACCACAGTCATTACATAAATGCACTACTGGGAAATCCAAGCGCTGCTTTTTGGTGGAGAGTAAAAGTGCCACACCTTGACTATGTCTTCCTCACCCTAAATTGTATCTGCTCTTTGCAGCACTTTCTCCTGGCTCAGGAATGTCCTCTGAAGTTGTACTCTAGTCATTAGAAAGCTATCTTTGCTATTCTGACTATGCAGGTTGTGGTTTTACAGATATCCTGCAAATCAAAGCCTGCTGCACAACAGGAAGTCCCCACTGCCAGATCCTTTGGAGAGGAGCAACACATCCACAAATGGATCCTGGTGGTGAGAAATCAGGACGTGAGACACACAACATATGAAGAGAAGAAAACAAAAGCCAAAGAAGACACCAGGGCCCAGGCTAACTCTCGTCTCAATTTAACACCAGTGGCATCAAGTAGACACATTCCTACAAGCCAGCATTGATGTGGAGTGGCAAATTTGGAAACTCTCTTATGGAAGAGAAAGAAGCTGCATACAAAGCAGAATGAATATGGGGGTGGCATGTCCTGCTAATCCTTAAAATGTGAACTTTAATAAAATGTAGTAATTACTTGCTCAACTATGCTGAAGAGATATACCAGTGCGTGTCATTAGCCATAGTATATGCTTTCTCGTTATTTTGTGGAAAGTGAACTGTTGGCCAAGTTAACATATAGACCACTCTCTAATGAGCCTGCTTCACAGGACTTCTTGCCCTCTGCATCATCTGCAGTGTCGCCCTCCAGTGGATGTTATTGTCCTACCTTTTCATTCTCTCAGCTAGACTCACGTGGATTATGTATAACCAAAAGATCCTACGATGCCTGAAGGGTTTAGTGATCTACCTGGGATAGACCATCTACTTTGCAACTTTCTCCCTTGAATGCGAAATACTTGTTATCTTGAAGATGACTTTCTTTAAGTAATAAAAATAGAAAAAGACAATGAGTGGAAATCTATGATGCTCACATATCAAGATCTCTGCTCGCTCTGGGTGTAGACAGAGGCTCTCTTCCGTTTTGTACTTCCCAAACATTCTGTCAATGGGCTATTGTTGGAGTGTGGACCTGCCTCCAGACTGCACCCTGTCTGCCTAAAGGAGGACCGGAGTGCTGCTGAAGCAAAAGGAAAGCTCTAACCTGTGTGTGTGGTCTCCTAAGGAAGTTACAAAAGAAAAACAAAACACAACACCCAAAGACACTGCAAAATCTCAACACGACATGATAGTTAATTCACGACCAATAAGATGTCTGCTAGAAATTACCTGATAAACTCAGAGAACTGAGATATATTTGCTTTATTCTAAACTCTAAGCCTTTTTTATAAAAAGAGATACAAGAATATTAAAGATCAATAATAGTTAAGATGTAAAACTATATGATTCATGAGCAGATGTTGCAAATACTTGCACCTGTTTTTTTTAAAAAATCATCTTTTAATAACAAGTGTTATCCAATGAACAATTACTCTTACAATAAAAGCATATTCTATTAAATCTGAACCAGCCTTAATCAATGAAGCTTTTATCAAATAAGGTAGTTATATATATAATTTTTAATTGATGAATATAAAATCTATTTTAAGTTACTAGGAAATATATGAAACAGACAACTAGAAAAAAAATAGTATAAACAAAAGCAAAATCTGTACATTTTAATGCATTTTTTAATAGATAGTCTGTTTTGATCCATGGTTAGTCCATTTTTGACTAAGTACCCTAGTTTGGCCAGAACTGAAAGATTCTCAGAACAAGAAACTTTCAGTTTAAAACCAATATAATTCTGAAACATGCTGGATGGTGGTCACTGTGAGTTAGTTTATTTCCTCATCTGACATGTAATTATGCATCCATTCTCATTTATCCTTATTAAGTTGGTAGATTTTTTTCTACTAGAATTACCTGCCAAAATATTTAACATCCTCACTAAATCTAAATCTCTCGGGTCACTTTATTATGAAAAGGAAAAAAGGATGAAGTTCTACAAAATGAGCCTCTTGGCATTGGAATTTCATAGAGATCATAAGTAAAGGGAGAAACATAATCTTAATCTTAACAGAAGGTTTTTACTGCAGGACGCTCACTGTTCCAGAAACGTTCTGCCGTTTGTCTGAGATGGTCGGGGAATGCGTCTCTCCTTGCAAGTGAATTCAAGTGCTTCACGATTCCTCCTTTTGTTCTCCAGGTGGATTTAGCCAGAACTAGGGGCCTGACTCGAAGGTCAATAACCTTTAAGATGTTTTTTTGGAGTGCGCCCAAATGTTAAAGATAATATTAAGTATATTTATATACTTGAAGAATCAGCCTTATCAAACATAAAGATCCAAAAACCCAAACTCACTGCTATTTAATTCATGCTGCATCATGAAGACCCCTGTGGGTTTCTAATCCTATAACTGTTTACAGGGGTAGAGAGCCCAGTCTTTCTCCCACAGAGATGCCAGTGTTTTCGAACTGCCCACTGTACCATTAAAGCCCAACTTGAAGTAACCACTATATCACCAGGGCTCCCTCCTATAACTTAAACATGGTGGCATAAAAAAATAATAATAAATTAAACTTAAAGAAAGGAAAAAAATAAACCTTTTAAAAGGACCCTGATGCCATAGAGGTTATGCATTAGACTGATAACTGGACAGTTAGTACTTCAAAACTAGCAGCTGCTCTTCACATGGGAGACAGGCTTTCTACTCCCTTAAAAAGGTACGGTCCCAGAAACCCACAGTTCTACCCTTTCCTATAGGGCCACTATGATTTGGAATCGATTCAATGGGGCTGATTTTCGTTTGAATGATCAACTGATATTCAAAACTTCATTAAAGGTTTCTCACACTGTCCATTGTCTCCCTTCACCCACATTTCTGTCATTTGTCCCCCTAGAAGGTGGGCTATAGATACAACCTTGTGGTGGGTTCTCCCTTTCTCCCCCTCCCTACAGTGCAAGGCACAAAAATAACAATAATAATATATAATTGATCAAGGATTCACAACAGTGGGAAGGTAGGTGAGGGAGGGGAAAGGAGGAGCTGATACCAAGAGCTCCAGTAGAAAGAAAATGTTTTGGAAATATTGATGGCAACATATGTACAAATGTTCTTGAAAAATTGAATGATGGAATTGTTATATGATTTTTAAGAGGCCCCACGATAAAATGATTAATGTTTAAATGATTTTTTTAAAGAAAAAGAAAGTGTCTATATATTTCTTTAAAATGGTCTTCTAGAGATAGTAGTTGGTCAATAATCAGAGAAGCTGGATTATTGTTTTTCAATTAATAGATCATTTTATTGGGGGCTCTTACAGCTCTGATAACAATCCATACATCAGTTGTGTTGAGCACATTTGTACATATGTTGCCATCATCATTTTCAACATTTTCTCTCTGCTGGAGCCCTTAGTATCAGCTCTTCTTTCTCCCCTCTCTCCCACCCTCCCTCATGGACCCCTGATAATTATAAATTATTATTTTCATATCTTACACCATCCCCTGTCTCCCTTTGCCCACATTTCTGTCGTTCATCCCCATAGGGTGGGTGAGTTATACATTGATCATTATAGTCAGTTCTCTGTTTCTACCCCCAACTTCCCCCTACCCTCATGGTTTTGCTATTTCCGTTACTGTTCCTGAGGGGTTTATCTGTCCTGGATTCCACATGTCCACAGCTCTTATCTGTACCAGTGTACATGCTCTGGTCTAGCAGGATATGTAAGGTAGAACTAGGGTCATGATAGTGGGGGGAGGGGGCATTAAAGAACTAGAGGAATGTTGTGTGTTCTGTCACTGCTATGCTGCACCCTGGCTGTCTGGTGCTTTCTTTGGGACCCTTCTGTGAGGGAATGTCCAATTGTCTACAGATGGGCTTTGGGTCTCCACTCTGACCCCCATCATTTGCATCAATATATTTGTTTGTTTGGGGTCATCTAATGCCTGATATCTGATCCCACCTATACCTTGTGATCACATAGGCTGGTGTGCTTCTTCCATGTGGGCTTTGTTGCTTCAGAAGCTGGGTTATGCAGCATCAGGATTGGAGGAAGGATCAGTAACAACCTGCACTATGCAGATGGCACAACCTTGCTTACTGAAAGTGAGAGGACTTGAAGCACTTGCTGAAGAAAATCAAAGATTGCAGCCTTCAGTATGGATTACAACTCAGTGTAAAGATGACCAAAATCCTCCCAAATGGACCCATAGGTAACATCATGATAAATGAAGCCTACATTGAAGTTGTCAAGGATTTTGTCTTGCTTGGTTTGATTCACAACTAATAAAATCAAGAGATCAAAAAACATTGCATTTGGTAAAACTGCTACACAAGACCTCTTTAAAGTGTTGAAAAGCAAGGATGTTATTTTGAGGACTAAGGTGTGCTTAACCCAAGCCATGGTATTTCGATCATCTCATATGCATGTGAACGTTCGACATTGATTAAGGGAGACCAATGGAAATTGATACATTTGAATTGTGATGCTGGTAAAAAATACTGAAAGTATGATGGACTATTGAAGGGCAGACTAATCTGTCGTGAAAGTATAGCTAGAGTGCTCCTCAGAGACAAGGATGGCAAGAATTCATCTTACATACTGTGGACATGCTGACAGGAGAGACCAGTCCCTGGAGAAGGACATCCCACTTAGAAAAGTACAGGGGTAGCAAAAAAGAGGAAGGTCCTTAAGGAGATGGACTGGCCCAGTGACTGCGACGAGGGGCTCCAGCATAAGAACTCGTGAGGATGAGGCAGGAAAGGACAGTGCTTAGTTCTGTGGTGCACTGGGTCGCTGGGTCTGAACCCACTTGATGGCACCTAACAACAACAAAGAACGTGTCTAACTGCAGGAAGCAAAATGACCAGAATCAGCAGAAGCTGACTCTCATGAAGCAGACGTTAGGGACACCAACAATCCCCAACGTGTTTATCAATTCTGACTGTAACCATCCCTCCCGTGGCATGGCCTACTTCTTTTCTGGGTTCTGTAACAGTTTACAATAGTCACACAGAATTCACAGACCATACTTAAACTTAAGGGGTTTGTTAAGGAAAAACACGGTGCAACAGCTCTGGGTCAGCATCAACAGGTTACAGCTTCCATCAGGAAATATGTGAAGTCTCTTTTCTGCAGTACACACACCAGGTTCTCCAGTTGTGTTGGTTAAGGTCACATGTCAACTTGGCTATCTATAATGTTCAATGGTTTAGCAATTATATGTTGATGTAGTTTTGCAGTTGTCGTGATGTAATCTGGCAGTTCCTGAATGGTGTATCTATCTTCCACTTAGAGATATGATATAATCACCTCCATGATGAGATTAATCAATCAGTTGTTGTGGGGGAAGCTTCCTCTGGGATATGGCCAGTATCTATGACAGATGGGCATCCTGGTGAGGCTTGGTGGTTCAAAGCCTCTTCTGGGCCTTGTCTCCATCCCTTGAGGACACGCTCCTTTCGTCCTACTGTGTGCGACCTCTGACTCTGCTGCAGGGCCCGCTCTGACCTTGTAGGCACCTGCTGGGCTGCTCCCGAGTAATGTGAAATAGGAATTTAATGTTACCCAAAGCATGGATATACATTTCTTTTTTTCTTAAACTTTGATTGCAAATTGGGTGAGGCTTACAGAGCAGGTCATTTTTTCATTCAGTAATTTACACACATTTTGTTTCATCACTGGATGCAATCCCTAACATGTCACACTTATCCCCACCCTCATTGCTTTGTTTCTTTGTTTCCACTCTCCCTTCTTTCCTAACCCTTCAGAACTTTGCCCATGGGCAAATGCTGCCATTTTCATCTACAATGACTGGTCATTCTGAGATGTGTATAACGCTGTACAGACCTGTTTCCCTTCCAGACCTGTCTACTATTTGGCTGAAATTTTACCGTGAAGGGAGGTAAATTTCTAAACCTGCATATGTGTTTCTTATGAATATCAGATGCTGAAACATACCTCCCCTAGTCTGTAAGTATTTTTCAACATCTGGTATTCTTATAAAATGTATATTAATGCCTGCAAATGAACTCATGCTCATAGTAAACAGCAAAGTCCACGTAGTGTAATGGGTTACATGTCAGGCTGCTAACTAAAATTTCAGCAATTTGAAACCACCAGCAGCTTCATGGGAGAAAGATGAGGCTTTCTACTCACAGTTAGTCTCAGAAGCACACAGGTGGAGGACTATACTGTCCTGTAGGGCCCCGATGCGTTGGAATTAACTAGATGGCACTGAACTTAACGTCTATAATGTTGTTTGACTTACACACGCAGGTACACACATTGCCGTGTAGTGACTGGTACCCAGTAACATTCAGAGGCAGACACAGACTTACTCGATGAACTATTGACAGTATAAGCTACCTAGGATCCATGCTATGGGCTTAGAAGTAGTAAATGCAAGGATTTACATCTGTGAGACAGCATCATTGCCAGAATTAAGGTGTCCTGGTGATGCTTGGAGTTTGGCGTTGGCTGCTACAGGGCAAGGCAAACAGTTCTAGCCTCACAGCGGCTCCCAGAAGACAGATGAATCAGCGACTCTTGTAAAGCTTTACTGTCACAGAAACCCTATATACTTTGGTTTTTTTTCTTAAGCCAGAATTAGAGCAAAACTGCTGAGAAAACATATTATTGGGGATGTCAAACCTTGTGTTCAAAGGAAAAAGGCAGCAAATAAGTGTGAATACCCAAAAGCCAGCCAAAGGAAGGAAGAAACAACTATTAAAAGCAGATGGTTTGAAAGAAAGGAAATGTAGAACAAAGTCTTGGAAAAAAATGGGCTAACAGAATTTTAAAAATATGGGTCAAAATAATAATAATAATTCAAAGTTCTGGGAAAAATCATCACACTATGTAGAAATTCAATTTTTTTCCAAAAAGGGTAGAGCAAGATTACATTAGAAATTTAACCATCCAGAGAAAATAAAGAGAAAGACATAATCTCCACATTTCGGGGAGTTTAAACATTTATCAATTAAAATTGATCTCAACTAAAATTAAGTGGTAAACACAGTCAAAGAAAAGTAGAAATGTAGGTAGAGAGAGTTCAGTACACACAACTACCTCAAACAACAAGGTCTACCATCTTTTTGATATTCATCTTACATTTGAATAGAGGCTGTCCTATGAACTACTCTATATATCTAAATATAAATGGTTTTTTCACTTTTGTCAATATTTCTGTTGAAAATTACAATGACCCCTTCACACATCACCATTCTGTATTTCTCAGAACAAATATGCAAGTGCTGACAGGAGCAACAAGGCGTTTCCAAGCCAAGAGAATGAACACTTCATCTCACACTGTAAAAACCACCTGTTTGGCAGCATTTACAAATCAGTGAATGCTTCCTTCCCACTGAGATGTCTTGTTCCACCTGGATTCTTTAGGCTTAACTTCCAGAATTTGAATTCAGGTCTGGCTTTGGCCTTGGAATCTAGCTTTAATTAACAATTCCAAGAATGTTAAAAACAAAAGGGCTGATGACTGGTATCTACAGCAAGTTGAAGCCAGAGGTCAGAGTCTAAAGAGCTTTATCTTCAGACATAGGAGTTTACATAAGCAAGTTTGAACAGTAGAAATTGAAAGCACTTAGCAAAATATAAGATATAGAAAACATGGTTAAGTCACAGGAGAACAACCTGGGCATTTTAAGGTCTACTTTTAAAAGCCAAAAGCTAATCTTTAATAAACTATAAGATTTTTAGTTTCTTTGTGTACGATTACTTGTGTATAATTATAGTCCTCCCTTATTCAATAATCTTAGCGACACCCCTATAGTTTAGGACAGCTGATGTTTATTGACAATCTGGAAAACAGTGCTTAGCATTTCAATACATTTTCAATTCGCCCTCTTCCACTGCCAGCTGACTGAAATAACAAGCCCAGTGGAAGTTTCTGGGTTTCTGTGTTACCATACACTGATATCAGCAATTTGTTTTCCTGTAAGCTACCATCCAGGAAACACTGTTGGTGATGTGGGTAATATAGGCTCTGTCGTGATCATTTACTTCTGCCATTATTGCAAAGAAAAGCATCCATAGACAATACATAATCAAACAGTCATGAGGGTGTCCCATTAAACTTTATATATAAACTCTGGCAATGGGTCAGATTTGGCCTGCAGGCTATAATCTGTCAAACCTTTACTGTCTTTAATGGTTACAGTTGTGGAAAATACTGTATTAAACCACTGAGATTGGGGGTTGATTTTTTTTTTTAAGAAAACACAAACTATCATACTTTGTCATTTTGAAGTACTGACCTGTGGTTAGCAAGTAGCGCAGTGCTTAACCTGCTGTACCACTAGGAGTCCTTTGAATCTTTATCATTACTGTAACACATTTCACTATAAAACATAGTAAATGTCACCAGCTTGTGGGATCCAAAGAGGACAACCACAAAACTCGATTATAGTGAAGAGACAAGCATCAGAGCAAAAATTATAAACACCCAGTTTATGGAAGGGTGTGGGATGGCGAGAGGTCCTGACCCATCTGCAGAGCATCTGGTCAGACACAAGCTGCCTTCCATTCAGCCAGAGACCACTGTCATTATGATGATGCTGGATCCAACTGGTCTCTGGGCCAGTTGACCACCCTGGAGGCACAATCTGAATTTCTCTGGGTGCAAGTACCTTATTACTGGTTCCATGACATGGATTTTCCCTGGCTTTTGATGACTGTTGGGGGTCTTTTCCTTCTTATGCATATTAGTATTTTTGTCTTTATACTATTACATTTCTACCCTTACCACCTTAGCATGCTTTTGTTTGTTATTGTTTACTGTTTGATTTCCCAGCTGTGAAGCACAGGAGGATAGGATGCCTAATTTGAATTACAGATACAAGGGGATATAGGGCCTGGGGGGAAGACAAGAGGGAAAGGGGATTTAGGGAGTAACCAATGAAGACAGGAGCGGAGAGAGAGCACTAGAGTGGATTGTGATTGCAAAAATCATCTGAAAGGTGATTTAACCATGGGGCGGGGGAAAGCTCTGAAATTGATGTGGAGGTCATTGTACAATTTTCCATGATATGATTGAACTATTGGATTATGGGATTTGTAAATGACTTGCCAATAAAACGGTTAGGGGGAAAAAAAGAGAAAGAAAATGGTGAATGTGTTTACCCCAGTATGAGAAGAGTCAACATCAAAAATGACAAACAGAACAGATACCCCTTTGTTTTTGTTTTACGCATTTGTTTTTGTGCTTAAAAAAAAAATCTATAGAGACTTAATTACTTTACTAAATAAATGATGAGCTTTTTCACCACACCCTCCCTTTTCATCTGGTAACATTAGGAAGTCTTGTCATATAACTAGGAATGGAACTGTGCTACAGATATTTAATTTTTCTCCTGGCCCCTGTGAATAGGAATCCAAAGAAAAAGACTTCTTAAAGCACAAAGTAGGGTCTGGCAGAATAGGAAACGTTCAGAATAAAATTTGCCACAGATTAATTCTTGGCAAGAATCCACAATTTCTGTTATTGTTTGCATGTCACTAGTTCTCTTGTTACGTAACTCGATGTCCATAAACAGAGAAAAGAAAATCACTGATTTTGGACTGTCTCCAGGGAAACAGAGAAAAGATGACGGAACAAGGACAAGAGATTCAAGTCGACATGAAATGGAATTCTAGTTCTACCCCCACATCTCTCTGGAGCTCAGTTTATACATCTGTTTAATTGGAGTAGTAAAAAATAGGGGGTGGGGGGATTTCACTGCCATTAAGTAAACTCTGAAATACAGAAATGCAGAAACATATCTATCAAATGGTGGGTACTCAAAAATTGTTAGCAAATATCATTAGTTTTAGATGCTACTTGCTACCAAGTTCACAAAGTATTATACATTTTCTTGTGAAGAAAAACATATCCTTTGAACTTACGGAGTTTTATGGGTTATGAATAATCAATAAGATAATTCAAATGGCTACAGGCTCTACTTCTATATTTAACCTTTTTTCCCATTGATCTGCTGCTTGATTTTTCAGCCACACGCCATCTCACCTGCATTTTTTAACATCATGCTTGGTAAAGTGGAAGGCCAGTGGGAAAAGACAAGACCCTCAGGAGATGCCTAACACAGAGGCCACACACTGAGTCTCCAGCACAACACCAGTTGAGTATCTGCTAGCTATTTGAGTAAGAGGCGGGTAGTTCTAAGACCAAGAGTATTTGCTAGGTATTTGAGTAAGAGGCAGGTATTTCTAGGGCCAAGAGTGTTTGCTAGATATTTGAGTAAAAAGCAGGTAGTTCTAGGGCCAAGAGGTACTTCCTCCTGTTGTCCATCAGGGACCTGACATTACACCACCACCTTTTAAGTGATCTCTTGATCTTACACTTTATTATCATCTTTCTAAACTACAGACTTAAGCATATCATTCTGATACTTACTGTATTTCCCCAAAAGTAAGACATCCCCAGAAAATAAGACCTACTTACAGTTTTGCCTCTCGCTGAAATATAAGGCATCCCTCGAAAATAAGACCACCTGAACATAAGGCCTCCCCAATAATAAGGCCCCCCGAAGCTACCATAACTCTGGACTGTAGCAGCAGGCGCCATCATGCAGCTCACTGTTGGCTGTAGTGCAGCCGGAGCAGACAGGAAGTGTGAGTAAATTTACCATAGATTATGAGTAAATGTACCATAGATTATTGTACATGGAAATAATGGTAGCAACAAGAAATTCTTGATACTGTAGGATTCACAGTTTGTCTGATTATGCTGGTTTGTGATGACAACTACTACTGTACTGTACACAGGTAATAAATGTCCTTTTTTGTGTTCAACAATAAATGTGTACTGTATTCTTCTTCATGGAAAAATAAGATATCCCCTGAAAATATGACCTAGTGCATTTTGGGGAGCAAAAATTAATATAAGACACTGTCTGATTTTCGGGGAAACAGGGTGGCAGCCCTTCCCACATCCATCTTCTATAGAAAATAGAAGTTCTAACTCTTAGTGTCACATGCAATACTTATATTCTCATGACCGCAAGCCCACCTCATCTCACCTTCCCTCTCCTCAAGTGATGTTTTTACCTACTATTGCAGAATTTCAGAGTAACACATGGTTGCTTATTATAATAACTGGCATTCTAGAACTTAGCAGTAGTTAACCACATTTAACTAACCAACTGATTTTTAATACTCTCAGCGCAAAAACAGGAACATAGACATAGCAAAAACCTTGCAAAGCAATTCTTTAAAAACTATGTAAAAACACACAGTAAAATAAAGAGAAATAATATCATAACATGGTTTTGAACTGGCTCTTCCAGTTCAGTCATAGCAAACAAAATAACACCATAACTGACCCGAATTTGTAAGATGTGAGTGAACTGTAACAGAAAATGATAGGGTTTAATTGCTGTTCAAAACTTAATTTCTCTCTTAGCAATAAAAGGACAGCATTCCATTTGCATAGTAAACAATTCTCCTGAGCAGCACAACTGGAAACAGTGGTGACTGGGTCCTTGATGGTGGCTGAGGCCAACTGCACTGTTAGAACGTGTGTCACTTTTCACAGTCCTGGCAACAATCCAGCCGCCCATATCAGGCTCCTGAGAGGGCTCACTGCCCTGTTCCCAAGTCTTCCATTCCTGGACTTGGGCCTGTAATTTCTTCAATTCTGGTTATCATTTCATTACCCCCACATTTTACATGTGGGGGCCATCCCAATTTATCTGTGTCAGCCAATACTCAACTGGTTCAAAGCCCTGTTATAGAGTCACACTTCTACAAACTACTACTCAAAAAGCAACACAATGCATAGTATTGAAAAGCAAAGCTGTTTGCCAGGAGAGAAACATATTAAAGTATAAAGTTCAAGCATTACAAAAAATAAAAAACAAACAACAACAAAATAAACATTGTTCAGACCATAGAAACCCATAAAACAAACACCACTAAAGTGAAGATAATATCTTAATGGTAAATCTTGAAGTATGAATTATAACTAGACAAAATAAGCAACTGTGCTTCTTTCAATACGAATGACTAAATGTGCATGCAAAGCAGAAACAGGCAAGGAAGAAAGAATCATCTAGGGACCTGTGTACTGACCTATGCAGCTGTAGGCTTACCCAGCAGTGGAATTGCTGCCATGTGAGCAAACCAACGGGAGGGTCCACAGACCTCTGTAATCAGGCATCTCCTCCGAGAAGGAAACAGCTGGAAGCTTGAGCAAGTTATCTACTCTACTGACATCTGCTGCAATACTCCTATTGTGGTATTCCTTTTGTTCAATTCTGTTATTCAAACAATTCAACAGAAACCATGGGTCAACTTCATTGTATTCTGATAATTCTAGACTCTGGTGTAATCAATGATTTGTTTGCAATTCACTAGTGCTGCTAAGTTAATATTTAAAACAAACACTACTATTCTCTATAGAAATAAACAAATTACCATATATACTTGTGTAAAGACTAGTTTTTCAGCATATGTTTAATGCAGTTTTTGTGGTAAAATTATGTGCCTCGGCTGATATTCGGGTGGGCTTATACTCGAGTATGTATGGTAAGTCTATAGCCCTCCTGCCCCTTCCTCCCCATCATCTCCACCTCAGTAGAGATTGAAATATAGATTACATTCTTCTAAAATAAGCGTCTTAGCTTGCATTCCTATTCTACCATACTCCAGCACTGAGATATCGGCAAGTAATTTAATCTCTGTAAACCTCGGTTTCCCCGGCTGTAAAATTGGGGTTTATGCATAAATCTATTTGGAGGATTAGATTGAGGGTAAAATGTTCACAGTAAAGTATTTGGCCTCAACAAGAATCAAGTCTTCAAATACAGTTTAACTCTATTATGATTTCTCCAAAATATCATTTCCAGAGTGATTTTTGTGAGAGACGTCCACACTATCCCATAAAGTTCATAATTTATGATTAACTCAAAATCTTTCTCTTTTTTTCTTTAATCATTTTATTAGGGGCTCATACAACTCTTATCACAATCCATACATACATCAATTGTGTAGAGCGCATTTGTACATTCATTGCCCTCATCATTCTCAAAACATTTGCTCTCCACTTAAGCCCCTGGCATTAGGTCCTCATTTTTCCCCTCCCTCCCCGCTCCCCCCTCCCTCATGAGCCCTTGATAGTTTATAAATTGTTATTTTGTCACAGACAGTCGTCTCCACTTACAATAGTAAGCTCACTAGGCATGCTTGTATGCAACCTTTTCCTGTTTGTTTGTTTGTTTGTTTGTTTGTTTTCTTCTGTTTCTCAATTTTATTAGTCCAATAAATCCCAACTAGTAGATGGAGCATTTCTCTAAATGTTCTATCAAAAAACTACATAAAGAATTGCCCTTTTCCACTTATTATCCAAAATACATATTTTCTTGTTCATATTTATATTTGTGTTTTATACATATTCAAGTTGACTAATGCTTTTGAGAGTCTTCTGCATTCAACTGATAGTGACAATACTATGTGAACAAAATAGTAAGGAACAGTCCTTCTCTTGGCATAGGCAAAAAAAATGCCCATACAGCGACATATATAAATGCTACCACTTTCAATAATTTTCTTTAGATCTGCCCTGCTGGTTGTAAATTCAGCATTTGAACTCCACAGTAACTATTTTCCTTTACCTCTTGAAATGAGTCTTAAAGAATGGATATGCTTTGAAGGTAGCGTAAATCTAGAAGGGGAAAAAACCCCAGCATGCATTATTTCATTAAGAGATTGTAATGTCATAGGAGGGGGAAAGCTTTGTAGGGACAAACTAACTTCAATTCTAGATTTCTGATTCTACGGTCTGATTTTGGGTAGTTATCCAACTCACTCCAGGGCTCAGTTTATTTCTAGGCAAAAGATGTATTCTTTTAATGTATTCTTTGAAATGTTGTGAGAAAATTATAAATTTTCTATATATAGTAGAAAGAAAAATAATCAATAATTCTTTCAAATAACATGAAAACAATTTTGAGTTTGTACAGGTAGTTCATGATGAAAGAGTAAGTGGGTCTCTAAACTAGAAAGAATTTAGAAATGTGAGTAGGTGTAAAAGTGAGGTAGCAGACCAAAAGGAGGCTGAGAATGGAGATGTAATAGCTGGTAAGGACTTTCAAGGGCAGCCAAGGAACTTTTAGGAACAGGAGCAGGTAATGTTGAACTGTATGTTGCTAGCTGAGCTGGGATAAAAAATCACCTTCTTTCACAACATCTCCTTATTTTATTTTATTTCTTAATTTAATTTAATTTTATTTTATTTTACCAAGGGAGGAGGTCAAATTGACATTCAGTTACTCACAGCAAAATTGATAGTGAAAGTGATTTACAAGTTTTAAAAAATTACCCTTGTGTTCATATTGCTAAAGATTTTTTTCCCTCAAGGTGCCCTTTTACTGGACAACAGAAACTATTAAAGTATACATACAGTAAACATATACTTAGCATATTCTTTTTCCATTTGCTTCTAATTATTACTGACTTAGAAATGTGTATTTAAGAATAAAAAATTAGAAAATTTTCTTTAGGTAAGGCCCTATGTTTCCTATATTTTCTGCTAAGATAGGTCTGGGCTTATATATAAATATATTTCCATAGAAGCAATTCCAACTCATACAAGCAATAGGAAGGGTTACCCTCGAAAAACTAAAATTGCACTGGGCAGAGTAAAACTTTCATAGTAAACATGTTTCCTGTGAAGTCAAACATAAGGCAACTGGCTCTGGGTTAGTGCACCCAGTGCCATCACTTGGGAAGGTTCTCTCTGGTTTCAGTAAATATTTTTTAAAAGCAGTTTCACTCGAACCTTATTTTTGGTGATGGCCCATTTAAGAGAAAAACCTGTGACCGTGATATTTAGTTTCCTGTTTGAGAAAAATGCGGCAGAAACTGTTGTGATGTTGAACAGAGTTTACAAGGACAGCACTATGGAAAAAATCAACTGTATCAGTGGTTTTCTCATTTCAAAAAAGGCAAAGTGTTGATTGAGGACAAACCTTGTTTTGGATGTCCATCGACTTCCCGAAGGAATGAAAATCTCAACTTGTAGTGCATTTGAAGTTTGTTTCACTAGGTCAGACTGTTAATCAAACTTTCTATGTAGAGGTTCTGAAAAGATTGCGTAACAGTGTGCAACAAATGAGGCCTGTTTTGTGGCAGATGGGGGACTGGTTTTGCCACCACGACAATGCACCTGCTCATGCAACCATCTCAGTGCGGCAGGTTTTGACAAAAACCAGAATGTTTCTCTGGCCCCACACACCTTAGTCACCTAACCCCCTCCATGCAACTTCTTTTTGTTTCTGTGAATGAAGAGGGACATGAAAGGACAGTGATTTGATGATGGAGAAGAGGTGAAGAAAAAAATGAGGGATGTGCTATCAGCCATCCAAACCAATGAGTTTGAAAAATGTTTCCAAGAATTGAATTGCAGATTTGACAAATGTGTTAAGTGTAATGGTACTTTGAAGGTGATAAGGTTGTTTTGTAAAAAAAAAAAAAAAAGAAATACATAGCTTTGGGGGGGGGGGATCTAGTTTTAGGGGGGATACCCCCTAGTATACAGGATTTCTGAGACTGTGAGTCTTTATGAGAGTCCTTTCCATGGAGTGGCTGGCAGGTAGGAACCATGAGGTTAGCAGTCTAATACACAGCACTACCAGAGGCCTAAAAAATTTCCCTCTAGAAAACCGGATCCTCTGTGCACATTCTCCCAAACCACGGTCCTCCCCACTTTCTAGAAGTAGATTCTCATTCACAGTGATTGTCAGTGATATTTAAGGGATATGAAAATAAAAATGAAGACAAAAAGTATTGAGGTTCAAAAGAGTACTGAAGAAATGATGTGGAAGTTACATCTGATATTCGGGTTGGCTTATACTCGAGTATACACAGCACATCTGGCCTCCTACAAAAGGGCAAAAGAGAATCCAACTCCCTAATTCCAAAGGAGGATTCCTCTGTGGAAGCTGCAAAATATACCTCCAACCTCTAAACACCTGTATCCTACTCTGATACCAACCGTTCCCCTCATACTACGCTTATTCTTTGAGTTTCAATAATCAGTTTCAATGGCCGCACAAAATTCATTATTCATGGTTATATAACTTCTTAGGGAAACTTATAAGTGAGAAGAGTGCTGTTAGAATTACAGATTACAGGCTGCACTGCTCACTACAACGTCAGCAGTTTGGAGCGACCAGCTCTTGTACAAGAGAAAGACGAGCTTGGTGCGCTCATGAAGATTTGTTGCTGTCGTTAGGTGCCACCCAGTTGGTTCTGACCCGTAGGGACCCTATGCTCACCAGAAACATTTACAGCCTAGGAGACCCATAGGAGCTGTTCTACTTTTCCCTCCAGGATGACAATGAGTTAGAATTAATTTACTGACAGTGGTAGTAGTAGTAGTACAGCAGATTACAAAATGTTAAGGATACAGTTGTTGTCTGCAGACAGCTTTTCAAATACGTTGGAAGGCATGTCTGTTTCTAGTCTTAAGTTTGTCAGTCACACGGTCCCCCTGTCCTGCCCAAGCAAGGGTTATAAAGGTCTTCAAGTCGCAACCACTCCAATAAGTCAGAATTTTAAAATGATTTCAAGTTCGGTTCCACATTTCCCTCAGTATATTAAGATGCATCAGTACTGGGCCTGATCAGAACAATCGGTAGAGGTGTCTTCTAAGTCATCTGGTCCCAAGGTAGAGGAGACTGTGGTGCCTGAAGACAGTTCTGTAGCTCTCTTAGCAGTCTTTGCTCCCTGTTATCTGTTTTGTTTTGGATGACATGAAGATAGGCCGATAGCTGTATTTTAATCTTCAGCTTCTAAGTAATGATTCTGAGGCAAATGATGCTGCCTCTCATTTAGAAGAATGCACAACCAGAATGGAAAACATAACCACATGAGAATAAATGTTAGTCAATTCAGGAGTAGTAAGAAAAAAAAGTAGTAAGAAATTAAGTAATTTTAAATTTAAATATTTCAGGGAAAAGTTAATCACTTAAGATATTAAATTAAAAATTTTTAAACTGTCAGGGAAATTTTAAACACTTAAGAGACTGCAATGGAACTTCCAAATGTATGTGAGGTGGAGTCCAGTATTACTGCTGCTTACTCATTAAAAACTGCAACTGGATCCATTGCACAATGTGAGCAGTCTGGAAAACTGGGTGTGCAGACAGAACACATCTTGGCTATAGGCGCTTGATAGGGTTATAATAGATGATGAAGCTCATTTAGAAGAGAAGAAAAAATTGAGGAAATGAAAATAAATGAGTGGCTGGGAAATCTGTTTGAAGAATTTGAAAAGGTAGTGTGCTAGTCTGGGTATCTTAGAGAAACAAATCCACAGAAATTCATATGTGTAACAGAGAGTTTTATATAAAGGGTAAGTGCACATCAAGAAACGTCCCAAACCAGTGCTGCCCAAGCTCACAAATTCAACATTAGTCCATAAGTCCGACACCAATCCACAAAGTTCTCCTCCATCTCACAAAACACACTCAATGAAGTCGACTGTAGGAGGAAAGCCGAATCAGTGAGTGTGTGTGTTAGTCTGCAGAGACTAGAGAAACAAATCCATGGACACGCATATGTGTATACGAAAGAGCTTTATATACAAGAAGAATCGAACATTAAGAAAACATCTCAACCCAATCTATTCCAAGTCCCTAAATCTGATATTACCTCATATGTCCAATACCAATCTATAAAGTCCTCTTCAGACTCACGAAACACATGCAATGAAGTCAAATGCAGGATGATCACAAGCCAGGGAGCAGAAAGGCTTAGGGTCCAGTGGCGTTGTAAGCATCTCAGCGCTAGCAGGGGTCTCTCTGTGGCTTCTCCGGCTTCAGAGGTCTGGTTGCATCCATGTGGCTTGTCTTCTGCAATGTCTCCCAGGGAGTAGCAGAAAGAAACAGGTGTCTTCTGCTTCCAAGCAGGGAGTACCATATTTCCCAGAATTCTCAGTAGAAGGCAATGCCTACACAGAAGTCTCATTGGCTATCTCCAGATTGACAGCCTAGACTCTACCTCTACACTCTTAATCCTTAAATTGACACCAGATTAGGTGACTCCTACAGCATGTAAGCATCTCAGCACTGGCAGGGGTCTCCACACAGCTGCTCCAGCACCCACGGCTGCATCGGGGTATGTCCATGTGGCTTCTCCTCAGGGATATCATGAGGGAAGTGAGCCTTGCAAGCTGAAGCAGGGAACTGGCCAAAGCAACTATACTCTGGTCCGACCATCAGAAAGCAAGAGACCTGAGAACTGGAAAGGCAAGGCTCACCAAGCCATTTATCCATCTGCCCTTCAATTAACCCCACGTGTTTATTGGCCAGGTTGGCACAATAAACTTTAACTATCTCAGGTAGTAAGGTTTTTTGAATACACAGGATAAAGAAGGTGTTGGATAGATGCCAATGGAAAGACACAGGAGAAAAGGCAACTAATTTAAATTTATTGCAATAATTTATAACAATTGTAAAAGGTTCTGAAACATAGGTGTTGGTAATGGAAATGCTCAGAAGGGGATAAAGTCAAGAGATAACAAAAGTGAAATTTTCAATTTCTGACGAATGATGAACTGGTATGAATATCTCCATATATTAAACAATCCCAAGTGGTACTGTGGGTGAGGGGTGGGCTGCTCACTGCTACTCTGTGCTTCGTTGAGTCTCTATCTGCTCCCACAAATTTGTAGTCTCAAAAACCCTATATAGACTCACTCACTAGGAGTCAGAATCAACTCAAAGGCTTGATTTTTGTATTATTTGAGTCAAGCCATTTTTTCTCTGATACAACTGTCTTAGTTATTGTGGTTATTTTCTTAAGATTTGTGTTTTTTCAGAGTTTACAAAAATTTCAACATATACTCCTTTTAACTTCCTGAAAATGTCCCCACATGTTGATGAAGCATTCTATCATTTAATTGAAAAGTTTTTAATCTGATAAATATCATGGTAAATAAATATTCCCAAAAGTAAAGCATTGCTTCCTTCCCATACGGTCTTACTGTCATATCATGTTTGATTAATATGTGTGCAACCAAGGCAATCATCCAAAATTCTAATGAGAATAGTCCTCGTAGTAGCCCAGTCTTAGGCCAAGCCATTTAGAAAAGCAGAAATTTGGCTAACCCTATGAAGACAGTAGCCATAGTTACTATGGGTTTCTCTATCATTTTCAGCTAATGCAAATGCCCATTGGGAATACAAAGAATATTAAAAAAGAATTACATTGACACTAGTTTTAATTATAGATATAAGGCTAACATTTCACCCTTGTTCTTGATAATTTATCCATTCCGACTGTGGATTGTCACAATAGAATGTGAAATATAAGTTTATAATTAATATTTATTCAAACTAATTTCTCTTAACTAGAGCAGTGCTTTTCTCAAACAGAAAAGGAATAATCCAGCTAAATCACATACTCTGAATTTCTTGTTTCACAGATAAAATGGTCCAAAGGGATTGACTACCTTAGGTAAGTGTTTCTTAGGCTGATTATTCACTCATTCACTCATTGATGCATTTATCTATATACTGATTTATTCAATTTCTATAAAATCATAATGCAAAAAGATTGGATTAAGGGCAGAGCACAGAATTAGTTATATGTTTAGATTCATTGCCTTGCCAGTATAAATCTCCAATGGAGTAACAAAAGTATCTAGATATTTAAAATATATAATACACAAGGTTATTCTAAATATTTCTACAAACACTGAAGTATACAAGAAAAAAGGAGGGCATAGGTGGCTGGCAAAGACATCATGGGGGTTACCAGGGGGATGCACCTTACAGGTTTGAGCAGGTAGAGAGAGAGACGGCTGGGGTATCAGACAAAAGAATCAGTTTCCTCTTTATTTGCAGAGTTGATTTCTATATGAATAAATACATTGCATGAATGTATATATTTTTCAAAAGTTTACTAGAATATCAAAATATACTTTTAACATTTTGAATTCATTATCCACACACATATGAGTTAGACTTGGCAGAAAAAGAAAATCAAAACATTTTCTACAAAGTCAGAAGTGTGTATGGTGATTTTAGGAAGCTTGACATCAGAATTAATGCTGCACTAAATTGTGATGTTCATCAAGGTACCAACGAATTCCCAGGAAGATCAACAACTGCAGGAGCATGCTAATACTGAGCATCTAGCAAAAAAGCGATTCTAGGATGAGTTAAAAACCATAAGCTTTGACTTAACTGCTCACCAAATATGATAAATTAAATGAATGAAAAAGACATCAATAATAAAGAAAACAGTCAGGTTACCATTTGAAAGTGAAACTCCAGACAGATGTGCAGTATTAAGAAAAAGGATATTTCACTTGCCTTCCAATGGCAATGAATTAAGTCATTTAGGGTAAACAATATTTAAACCAAGATTGTTTTAAGTGTGAATGATATCCAAGAGAAAGTAATGGCATTTCTACACGATACTACAAGGAAACCTTCATATACATTCATTGTAATATATATGAAAAAGGAGGCCCCCTCTTCACATCTGTGATTAGCTATGTTTATCAACAATTGAACGATGCCTAGGAATTAGTGGGCACTTCATTAATAAATAGTACCAACTGATTACAAAATAGACATATTCAAAGAATTTCGTTCACAACTTTTACAAGAACAAGAAACCATACAGTTTTATAGACTAAATCGTCTTTTTTTCTTCAGCCACTCAAGTTACTTACTTGTGTACACTGGTGTTCCTCTACTAATCCTCATTTCACAGCATGCTTTATATTCCAGCTAAAGGAAATGTGGATGATAACTACGCAAGCTGCAGGGAACCTTCAGCCACTAACCTTACTGTCTTCTGCCTCCTTGGCGTTTCCTCGCAGGGGTTTCTTCTTTCCAAATTCACAGGTTGATTTTAATGTGAGTTGACAGGAAAGCATGGAGCTCTCTGTCTCAGTGAGTTCCAGAGCTCTTGAAGAACAGTGCTGTGACCCAGTAGCGCCAAGAGTTGGTATCAGAAGAGCAGCATGAACAGGCTTTGACCCAACAGCTGGCTGCCTTAGCTTTGAGGCAACCCCAAGAACAGGCATTGCTTCTATGAAAGTGTCTTTTTGCTGCCAAAGAAAATGCTTCTAACCTCAGTCTGGTAGACTCCAACTTTAGTTTTCCAGAACAAATACTTTAAACAAAACTAGCAGTCAACTTCATAAAAAAAAAAAAAAAAAGACACCCTCAAACCCTAATACAACTTCTTTCAGGAAAGGCAAAGCTTCCTTTCATCTTTAGTTAAGTATCTCTTCTCGTTTGCTGGCTGGAATTCATAGAAAATCTCTCTCTCTCTCTCTCTCTCTCTCTCTCTCTCTCTCTCCCCCTCTCTCCCCTCATCTAATAGTAAACTGCTAAGAAGTTCCTTCCCGAGACTGCAGACCTCCTAGGTCTGCGTGGTCTTCTCACTATCGCAGTCTCAGTCTGAGTCCTGCCAGGGAAACAAAAGGAAAAGCCTTTCAGCCCAATGTCAAAGCAGCCAAAAGACCACAATAGTAGGAGGACACGCGTTCTTCCTGTCTTCAGAAATAACCAGCCTGCATTCTTTTTTTAAAGAAAATCTTATTTTCCTCTAGCCTTGAAAAAAAAGGTAAAACAAGAAAGAAAGAGAATGGACACGATTAATGGCCAAAACAAACAGCTGTTGGAAGAACTTTTAGCCCGGAAACAATCTCAGCAATGAAGCTGCTTGTCTGATTTCCAACTTTCTTCCATTAATGACAGCCGAGAGCCACGGTGTCCATTCTTTGTTTCATCCCATGAAATCAGGTTAAGTTCACGCTGTAGTGCAACCAGCTACGGCTGCTAAATCACTCAGCAGACCATGCCTGCCGAGGTTATGAAAACATCCCAGATGCAGAATGAGCATCCACCACACATAACTGGTGTTTCTAAATGTGATAAAGATAAAAATAATGAACAGTTTCACATTAAATATTTATGTCGAAAGTGTGGCGTAACTATATCTGGGCTAGGTACTTTATAGTCATCCCAATTTGGACTCCATGGTACCGGTTATTCCCCCACTTTATAGGAAGGCTAACAAAGACTTGGGGACACAGAGTACATTGATCACTGGCAGGCAGCTAGAAAGTAATCAAAATCCACTGCAAAATAACCACATAATTTATGGTAACATTATAATTCAAGATCACGAAACCCACCTTAATACCCTAAACTTTAAGAGACATAGAAAGAGGCACTCAGTGACAATGAGCCATGCTGCTTGCACTACTTAAGATTATTTTCTTCTAATCTTACCACATTCTGTTTCCCATGAAAGCAGGAAAGAGCGTTTAGCAAAAGGTGCATTTTAAGGAAAACATCCAATATGAATTCCTAATTGTTATGCAACTATCTGTGCTGAGATAACATTTACCAAAAAAAAAACAAAAAACTTTCCATCATTTGGTAAAAATATTTTTATGTGGTAGTGTTATGGTTCAGGTTCAATTTCCAATGGGAACTCCGTGAATTTCACTTCCCTCATATTTCTGTTGGACACTTCTATTAAGCATAGATACACTTACTCCAGTTTTTTTCCTTTAAAAAAATACATATTAGAGTTATAAAATTATTCCAATGATTAGAAATAATGCACATGAAAAAAGTGGCTATTTAGTATACACTCACTAAATGTGATAATTGCCATCATCATAACCATTATTATGGAAAATGTCTCTCTATAGTAAAGAAATTATTGTCTTTGGTAGTATTCCCAGCTATATAAATCACTATATAGTTTTAGTTAAAAATGGACTAAATTGAACATAAAGCAGGCACTAACTAAAGTTAAACATATGTATTGTTGCTTACACAGCAAATTAGAAATCTACAGGCTTTTGCAAAAATAAACCAAGTGAGCTTTGTACAAAGAGCTAATAAGGACACCGGCATCACTAGTATTGATGAAGAGATGACTTGATCTCTCTGAGGAAGTAAGCTAATTACTGTGTGATTTAAAACCCATTTATCCCACCGTAGTCCCTTTTAGAGACTATAAAATAGAACTTGCAGTGTTCATGCTCCTGAAACAAGATCTAACTTCCACAGAAAGATATCGGTATATACTTTGTAAGCCTCATATGAAGCCCTTGGGTGATGCCAACAGTTAAGCTCTAGGCTTCTAACTCAATGGTTAAATGTTCAAGATCCCCTAGAGCAGTGGTTCTCAACCTTCCTAATGCCACGACCCTTTCATGTAGTTCCTCATGTCGTGGTGACCACTAAACCATAACATTATTTTTGTTGCTACTACATAACTGTAATGTGGCTACTGTTATGAATTGTAACAGTAGCCAATCATAACCGCAGGTTGAGAACCGCTTCCCTAGAGGTACCTAGGAAGAAATGTCTATTGATTTACTTCCCAAATTCAGCCATTGAAAGCATCCTCTTGCATGTGGAGCACAGTTCTACTTGGAGATCCAAGAGGTTATCCTGAGTCACAATCACTGCTAGAGCAACTATGTTTAATCATCACGGTGCAAACAAAATGACATATATAAGACAAGACTTGTGATACAAAATAGGCTTGAAGACCATTCAAGACCTGTGCAACTTTTGGAACAAATCACAGGCAAAAATAATAATTGCGGCCTCATAAGATAATATGGACCACCCAAGTTTAAGCAGGTCAGCCCAGAACTCTTTTTTTTTTAAGTAGACATGTTAACAATTCCTTAATAAAAACTGGGGGAGAAAATCCAGATGAATAGTCATTGAGAATGGCACAGCGAGTAGCGAACCTGCAAATATTTCAAATCGGTACAGAGCGAGGGTGCGCCCATTTGATGAGGGAGACCAAGACACCAACACACATGCTTAATTTTCTTAAAGCAGAGCTGGAAGTGTTCATGCTGGCTGTATTGCATCCAGGCTGAGGAGTTCTTTCCTCATCAAAGTTTATAATGCTACTCCATCTATTCTGATTCTCTTTTACCAGAATAAATCACATATAAAGGCACACAACTTCCCTGTCAATATTAATCCCTCTCCTTAACAACAGAAAACGAGCTGGTTGGCACTTTAGAACCACACACCGGGGCAGCACATACTGTGATTCATGTTACAAACTGGAAAAAAAGTTTTAAAACTGTTCACAGGCAATAACATTTCTTTTCACTAGGAAACATCTTTTACCACTTGGTTATTGTTATCGTTAGCTTCCCCAGACTCGTGGTGTACAGTAAGAGCAATCCGTTATGATCCGTAGCATTTTCATTGGCTGGTTGTTGAACGCTGGGAGCAGGTCTTGGTTTCCCTGGTCTGTTCTAGTCTGGAAGCGCTACTGAAACCTGTTCAGTATCACAGAAGCATGAAAGATTCCACTGGTAGACAACTGGCACCTGCGCTTGAGGTGCATCAATCATGATTCAAACCCAAGTGTCCCTCATGGAAGGCAAGAATCTGACCATGCCCCTAAAAGCCGTGTTTGACCTACTTTAGTGAGGAGCTCCTGGCATCTTGAAGGCTCATGAGCAGCTCACCAAGGTATAACTAGTGGTCTCTCCCCATCGGGAGGAAAGAAGAGTGATGGAAGAAGAATGCATAGGAACAAGCCAACGAGACCAGAAGAAATGGATGGTCTCCAGCCACCATTACCAAGTGCTCTGAGCAGGAGGATCACATTAGAAGGTCTTGGGTAAAGTAGGAGGAAAATGTGGGCCCAAACCCAAAAGATAGTAGGATTATTGGTCAGATAGAGATTGGTAGAAGAGATCAGCAGAACTCCCAGCATGCAGCCCTCAGTCACCCTTGAAATCAAGAACTTAACTCACTACTATCTTAGAATAAGCAACCATTTAAAATCAAAAGGGCAGTATTTACCCAAAGACAAAGTTTTTAGAGCATTATGAAAGTAGGAGTGGAACAGAAACCATGGTAAGTGGAATAAGTGATATTACATTGATTCTATTGCATTGGATAAAGTGAAATGAAATATTTATGAATTGTGGAATGTATGATCACAACTGATGGTCTGCTTTGTGAATATCACCTAATTCACAATAAAAAGTTTTTTTTTTAAAGGAAATTCTTATTCATGGCAGCATCTTGTGTTTCAGGGTAGAACTGTGCTCCACAAGATTTTTAATAGCTGTGGTCTATCATAAATAAATTTCCATCGTAGAGCATATCAATTCACTCTGATGTAAATAATAGGAATAAGAAATAATAAAAAACAGTAATTATTGAAACAGCATTCACCAGTAACAGTCACAAAAAAACAAATTAATTTATTATAGAGGATTTATTGTAATCCAGGAGTTGTCATCTCATTTTATCCTGAGAGTGTATCGCTGTTTGGAGGGATAGGAGACAAAGGCACTGAGAATCAAAGTAATTGATTTAAAGTCAAATTTTGTTACATATAATAACCATGAAGCTCCACGTGTGTTCTTCGGGTCAGGATAAAAAGCTGCCACCTGCCTGCCTGTGCTGGGATGTGCCATCTAGCCCATCTTCAGACTCGTCAAAATCCCACACAACAGGGTAGGCTTCCCCATGGGGCTGGCTTGGCCATAATAGTTCTTGAAGTAGACTGTCAGGTCTTTGTCCTGAAGAAGACGCTTTCCATTAGCAGGCAAGCACTTGGTCCTTTGTGCAACCTGGGTTCCTTCCACTACATGGAATGATTGCTAAACTACACATTTTTTTATCCTTCCCAAGCCCAATGTGTAGGAATCCTGAGGAAGAAAGAGAAGTCCTGATACCTCACCCTAAATCAATTTATTAACCTGTACTCTAGAATCTTATAACCCTACTACAGATGTTTTATAGTGCTACTGGTTAGGGATAATTGCAGGCCTGGAAAGGGAAAGGGCAAGGAAGTGCTCTATTTTCTTCACTCGATCCTAAGAAGTTATTGGAGTTCTTGCTTTCACATGAGACCTACTAAATCCCATTGGTTTTCCTTCATCTAGCTTAGGGTTGTCCTTACGCCTAGAAAAGAAAGCATCCTCATTGGTTGTACAATGTTTGCTCAACTGAGTTAGATTGTCTTCTTGATGGAATGTGAGTATTTAATTACGAGATAATATGAGATATAGTGAATCTGGGGTTAAAACTTTTATAAAAGCCCAATTTAAAACATTGTGGTTTGTTTTAACCATTTCTTGCCAGACTCTTACTGGCATCACTATTTCCCCCACCCTCAGATATCTGGGAAAAATCTGACGCTTGGAGAAGCACCCTCCCTCCAGTAGAACTGATATGTGCAATAAGCCCGGCTGTGTCTTTATTGTGGTTTTGAAGCAGGAGAAAGGACGGTGAACCAGCTGGCTGAAACATAAAAGCAGGCGGTGAGTATAAAGGAAGCAATGATAAAACACACAGTGGCGTTTTCAAAACGCACATGATGAGCACGACCACAGGTCTACCTCAGGAGAGTCCGAATTGGTTATCTTTGCTCCATGGCATTCCCTTGCCATCTGACAGGCTTCCTTAGAACATGCTACTGATGGAGTTAATTGAGCAAATAAAATCCATCAAATTCACAAGGCCTCTTACCCATACAGTATAATGAAATTCAAATGCACTAAGCTTTGAAATGGCATCAATACTCACCCTTGAGGGTATCAGCCCCTAGAGTCATCTGGAAAAGGGACAGCTATGTTATTAAAAAAGAAACCACTTGGATGGTCTTGCCAGATAAATTTCAGTGCTCCACTAAGATGGTAGACCTCACAAATCTAAATGAATACATGGACATAATGTTAGAATCTTTCCAAAATAGTTATACTTGCAAGACTATCCCTGTCACCACACATGCGCACAAATGCACTGTATTAAGAAAAGGTGCCTTAAGCCAAGTCACGGCCACAACAATATATGAAAAGATGGCTTTACAAGAATATTTCTTTCGCTATTTTTACCCTTTTACTTTTATTATTTCCAGATATTTCTGCATGTCCTATGCAAACAAGCAATAGCTCAAATAAAGAGGGGCAGCAGATACAGCCAAATGTACAATTGGAGCAAGGGCATGCACATTTAAAAGGTATGAATAAAAATGTTGTTTGCAAAGGTTGCACATTGTAGTGATGAAAGATTTGCAGGAATAGTACTTGCAACATTCCTACATTCCAAGCATCCTGAACCATTGCAGATAACAGGGTTGTTTTGTTCTTTTGGATTCTAGTGTTAATGATCCTATGCTGTTTTACTCTTGGATATATTGAAACTGCACTTGAGTTTCTTCCAGTTGTTGAGAAGAAATAGCTTCTACAGATATCTTTTTAACCTTTCCTTTTAAGCACAGGCTAACAAAATCATCAATGTATGATTTGCATCCAAAAATTTTATGAAAGTAAATACTGCCTGTGATCAGAGAACAAACAATTCTTATAGTTCCAGCAGAAGTACTAAGTTTCAGATATATTTATCATTCAAATCCATTCTAAGAGACCACCCAGGGAAACCACACAAATCAATAGCTTCACATAGGTGGTCTATCAGGTCAAACAACATTTCACTAGGAACTTTGGGGGGATGATTCCAAACAGCTATAGAGCAGTATGCGTGCATGTGGGTGTGTATTGGGATTAATAAATTGAGGCAAGCTGGCTTATTATTCACACATCACAAATGCAAAGAAATAAGAACAGGGAATTAGTAAGTGTGATAATAAAAATCAGGGGGTCTGATTCCACTCTCCTACCAAGATAAGTGTTTATTTTATTCAGCTGCTGATCTATATTAAATAAAAATAAAATATAATTAGGATACCTTGAGGAAAGATGTGTCAGCACTTAAATGGGAAGATATAGAAATTACATGTGCATTTGGAGCTTCCATTCATTCCCTGATCGTGACTGTGAATCAACATCACTACTTGTAGTGTCTTACACCTCTGGAATTGATCAGTGCATAAACTTCCCGCATGTACACTTTAGCTCTACACTCGATGAGTCCAGATCTACATTGGTCAATTTTACTAACATAACTTTCCTTTACATACAGAAATAAAGTGGGAGCAATCATTGCGACACGCCATCTCTCTCTGAGTCCATGCATGAATCTAGATGGGCTCTCTCTATCCCCTTCCCCTGTCCTGGAGTCACTTCTGACTCCCAGGGACTGTCTGCAGGGTTTCCACGCTAGAAACCCTCACAGGAGAAGATACCCTCGCTTTCTCCCATGGAACTGCTGGTGGCTTTGAAGTACAGGCCTAGCAGTGCCACCAAGGAGCCCGGTGCTGCCAACTGCAAGGCCAGCAGCAGGAATCCACCAGGGAGGCTTTCTGTTCCTGGAAAGATTTACACCCTGAGAAGTCCACAGGGGCAGTTCTATTCAGTCATGAACCAAATCAACCCACTACCAGTCAATGTGGTGCTTTATTTCGGGGGGGGGGGTGTCTATATGATAAATGTACAGATAATACGAGAGGGTATGCCAAAAATCGGTATTTTTTTTTCCAAAGCAATGTATTTAATTTGTTAAATAAAACAACCTTCAAAGTACTCTCCATTACACTTAATACATTTGTCAAATCTGCAATTCCATTCTTGAAAACATTTTTTCAAACTCATCTTTTGGATGGCTGACAGTACCTCCCTCGTTTTTTTTCTTCACCTCTTTTAAGTTATCAAATCACTGTCCTTTCATGTCCCGCTCCCTTCGGGGAAACAAAAAGAAGTCACATGGAACAAGCTCAGGTGAGTAAGGTTCTGGGGGTAAGAGAGCATGCTGGTTTTAGCCAAAAACTGGTGCACTGAGATGGCTGCATGAGCTTTAGAGAAGTGGTGTGTAAGACAACTTCTTAAATGCCTCTTAAAATTTATATCTTTAAAAAACTTGGAGAGATTCCACATTTAAAAAAATACAGGAATAAGGAACATGTACTTCTAATCTGCTATCAATTAGCAGGTGCGTCACCAGATTTATATATATGTTTGACCTTAAGAAAATCAGCTTAAAATGTTCATGAGGAGTAACCCTTCTATTTCCATAATAATGTTAGTATTCACTTTAGACAAGTGGGAGTAGTGAGGGGGAGTCACCTAAAAATTGTATTTGGTTCCCAGAATTTTTTTTTAGCCACATTTTTGCCAAATTCTACAAAAGCAACAAGAAACGGAAACCAATCGATGCCACTATAACGGATAGCTAGTTCCTCAGTCACTGGGAATGCCCACAATGGATGTTAATGCTATGGAGGAAATTCACACGCCAGACTGAAATGAAATGAAGTAGCAGCAGTGTTGTTCGTTGTTGTGCTATGTGCCGTGGACTTGACCCCGTCTCATTGTGACCCTCTGCACCACAGAAGGAAACACTGCACGACTACTACGCCTGATTCCATCGTGGCAGTCACTGTGCGATGGTCCCATTGAGGGTCTTCCTCTCTCCCGATGATGCTCAGCTTTCCAAGCAGGGTGTCCTTCTTAGGAACCGGTCTCTGCTGACAACACGGGCAAAACAGGTGAGAGGAAGTGTCGCTATCCTCACTTCTAAGGGAATTCTGGCTGTCTTTTTCCAAAACAGAGTTGGTGGTTTTTCTAGAAGACCATGGCTTGTCAACATAATTCAAATGTATCGAATTTCTGTGACCTTTCTTACTCATTGTCCAGCTTGCATATACATATAAAATGATTGAAAATGCCATGCCTTGAGTGAACCCCAGTAGATTTGCTGAAATGGGACATGTTAAACTCTATCAACAATGGGTACAATGCATATTACATCTGAACTTGGAATACAGAACCAAGGAAATTCGTTATTTTCTAACTCTTATTTGTAAAATTTGACTTGCTAATAGAGATCGTGGTTCTCATGCCCTTTATCATTATTAAAATAATATCCCTCACACATCTGTCTGGATATGATATAGCAAAAATTTCCTCTCTAAATACAGGCAGAATTAAAGGCAAAATGATAAAAATGGAAAGATAATTAATGTATTACTTATCTCATATATTTTATGACAAAGATTATTAGATGTTAAGCTGGATTTCTACACATGTATTGCTTTGTTCCAGATTTTCCTAAGCAAAGGGTTAATCTTTATCTGAAGTCAATGGAAGTAAGAGTTTTAGGACTCAAATATCTTTAGCTCCTGGAGTAACACTGCCAACTTCCCACACGTTCTGACAAGAAAAACAAAACAAAACAAAAACAAGCAAATAAAACAAAATACTTTGAACAGCGTAAGATGGAAAGTTTCATAATTCTCATGGGTGGGATGGTCTGTTCTCCCTTAAAGCCAGTTTTCCTGCTTCCCATTAAACATTAAATGCTCATTAGAAGCTGTGTTATTTTCGTAAAACGGTTTCAAAATCGTGTCTGACACCACGAACATTTTAGGAGTTTTATTCTTTTAATTCTCACGGCAATCGTGGCAAATTTGCAGTTTTTGCTGTAGATATCGCCGGAACTCTCAGGAGAAAACCTATCTGGATTTCTTTGAGATTAACATTTCAAGCAAAACCCACTGTCACCAAATAGACCCCAATTCACTGTACCTCTACAGGACTAAGTATTTAACTGGGCCACAAGGTCTCCCAGGCTGTAAACCTTCATGAAATCAGACAGACAGCCTCATCCTTCTCCCATGGGGCAGCTGGTGAGTTTGAACTGCTGATCTGCTGATTAGCAGCCCAGTGTTTAACCTGATGTCTCATCAGTGCTCCTTGAGGAAAACACTAGAAAATATGAATTCCATTGCTTAAAAAGTCATTTAAATAATTAATCTTCAATTTAGTAATTTTTGTTGGTATTCATCAGGGGGAAAAATGTCCTTAGTATCCTCACCACAAAGAAGCCCAGCTCCCTACACACTGGCTTCACCACACTGTGCTTCTAAATCATTGTTTCTAATACATCTTATCTCAGGATCCCAACGCCAGGTGTCATGAGTTCAGCCTACTGGGTGCTGCCATCCCCCTTCTCGATACCTACACAAAACTGTGACAGGAGCTTCAAAAACTCACAGAAACATATTTCTGAAGTGGAATTTACCCTTACGGATTGCCAATGAGATAAATTAAGAGATCAGTGGTGATTACCCCCACCCCCCCAACCAGTTTTGGTTTTAAAATCTGACTTAAATAACAAACATATGGTGACCATAACTGCTACAGCGTACATAAACAAGAAAATAATCACAATAATATGCCATGAACACTGTAATAAAGGTGACGTGGCCAGCTAACTGTACATCTGGCAATGCTAACAGCTGAAAGGGAGAAAATGTTTTGCTAGCGAAACCTCAGGAGAAGGTGGCCTCAGCCTCTGGTGCAAAAGTACAGTGTGGTCTTGATGGAATCACGAATAGACCTTTGCCAAACATTTTAATCAATGAGCAATGCATCGAGGAAGCGGTAACAACAACAACAAAATTATGTAAAGTCAAGTCAGCATTTTTCCTTCTTGGAGTTTTCTCTGGGGAATTTAAAGTGAACAAAATGCCAGCAAACAGCAGAGGAGTACACTTCACAGAGAATATTCAATAGAAATGTAAACTTACGAGGGCATTTAAAAGAAAGTGCAGCGATTCCAGGTAAACTTAAAGGATTCTGTTAAACTTAAAAAAGCAAAGTGAAACAAAACAAAACACCAAGATCACTGCTATGGAGTTGATAAATGCCAACTCATAGCAACTCTACAGCGCTGGGTAGAACAAACTGGCCCTGTGAGTTCCCGGAGTGTAACTGTTTACAGGAGAGGAAAGCACTTTCTGCTGCAGAATGGCTGGAGGTTTAAACTGCAGACTGAGATCACAGCCCAACTCATAATAAGGCATCACCTGGGCTCCTTCTGTGACAAGTAGATAGGCGTTACGGCGCTCCCCGGCACGTCCGCCTTTATCTCCACTTATAGCAGACTAACGTCGGTCTTCCCACAGTATCTTCATCCCTGCAAAACCTCTTCCATAAATTGACCACTAACGTGTATGTCATAAATTAAGATGATTGTTTCCAACTGCCAATCAAGGGTCAGTAAATAGTCAATCCAAAAGATATAAAAAGCATGACAGATTAGAAAAGATAATAGGGGGGAACATGCTGAGTACAGTTTGACATTAACAGGTTCAAAAACAAAACAACTAACAAAAACACTTTAAAAATTACCGTATATACTCAAGTATAAGCTGACCTAAATATCAGCGGAGGCACCTAATTTTACCACAAAAACTGCATTTAAAAAGTGCAGAAAAACTCAGCTTATACACAAGTATATATGGTAGTTTTGTCTGTCAGCCAAAATTCAGGAAAGTGTATACATATATAAATTCATGGAATTACATATACAGTATAATTTACACACACCGAGTTAGTTAGTTTATTGTGCCAACCTGGCCCATAAACACATGTGGGATTAACTGAAGGGCGGAGGGATAAATGGCTCAGTGAGCCTCACCTTTCCAGTTCTCTGGTCTCTTGCTTTGTGATGGTCACACCAGGGTGCAGCTGCCTTAGCAGTTCCCTGCTTCAGCTTGCAAGGCTGACTTCCTACAAGACATCCCCAAGGAGAAGCCACATGGACCTACCCCATGCAGCCTTGGGTGCTGGAGCAGCCGAGTGGAGACTCCTGCCAGTGCTGAGATGCTTATACATTCGCTGACTCAGCTTTCCTCCTGCAGTCTGCATCATTGCCTCTGTTTTGTGAGATGGAGGTCTTTGTGGATTGGTGTTGGACATATAGATTAATGTTGGACTTGTGGGCTTGGACAGCATTGGGTTAGGATGTTTTCTTGATGCACACTTTCTTTACATAAAACTCTCTCTTATACATGAATTTCTGTGGATTTGTTTCTCTAAAGTACCTAAACTCATACACACACACACACACACACACACTTTACTACTCTCTTTAAAGGAAGCCCCAGATGCACTGAGACTAAGCATTGGACAACAAACCGCGAGGTCAGCAATTCTACTCTCTGAAAGAGTTACAGTCTGAGAAGCCCGATGGGCCAGTTCTACGCTGACACACAGAGGTGGCATATGTCAGAATTAATGTGAGGGCAGTGAGTTGGGTTTGATTTTTAACTCTCTCTGAACTATTAGTTTTAAATGTTCACTGGAAAATTGCTGTCTCCAGTTTTGGTATCTAATAGAGGGGAGTGGACAAAGTCCTAAATTCATTTACTTCTTTTAAATAATCATTTATACATATAAACATTTTTCCACATTTCTTTCAGGGTTTAGGGGGAAAAGGTAGCAGATAATAAAAAAAAAGTAAAAATGGAGGCAAATATAACAAGATATCTTGTCCATGGGTGATGTTCAAACCCTAATTAGCACATACAGGTAGGTGCACAATGGAAAATGGCGAGGTGAGTGCACAGTCCTTGATTGGCTACCATGTAAGAGCCAGGGAGCTGATAGCAGTAGTGGCTTTATCTTCCATTTTGTCCGGGAGTATATATTTGCACTGGAGAAAATACTTCTGAGCAGCTATGAATAATAGACTCAGAGCAAAGGGAGCAAAGAGAAACAAATGCCATCATCTCAGAATTATCTGGAAATAATATCCAGGAAGTGAAAACAGTGGATTCCCACTTTACAGAAGATTGTCAAATCCTTCTCTTGCTAACACATGTGTACTGAGCTGAGACACTGAATGGGTATTGGTCTTGTAATAAAGATGGATGGCCAAGGAATTTGAAAATATGAATAAATACATTAGATGAGCTATTGCTATGAAAGTATAATGCTTGATAAAATAACAGTCTATAAAGCTAGACATGCTGCTGCCGGTATGTTTAACAATCTTCATTCTCAACCCCTGCCATTCAGCATCACCTTGCTCTCCTCCTAAACATGCTTTGCAATTATCCATGGAGCTCAACCCATTCTTTCTTAATGAGTCTCCCATCAGACGTCTTCCTGCCTTTGAAATTCTATCTTGTATTTCCCAATACTCCAGCTCATTCTCCCCAGTCCTCAAAAAAATCACTTGATATATGAGAACAACTTGACACCTAACAGAATGCATTTCAATTGTTCTGTTCCCTTGGTACAGACTCATCTATTAAGTGGTTCTAAAATGCCATAAATTATTAATGAAAAAATTACACAATACCCCTTACATATCAGTTCTTTATTTTATTTGTACATCTAAAAATGTCAAGTACCACACTCAAGTTTTAGCTTTGATAGGTCATACTTAGCAAACAAAAACTATAGTGGACAGTTCAGAAAGGATGTGGAGAAGACAGGTAGGGGATAAAAGAGCTTATGGATGAAGACTGCTCAGTAAGCCACGACCACTAGTGTTTTCTAACACAAAGTGATAATTATATGAGATTACAATATAATTCTAAGGTGCAACTTACTGCAAAAATAACTTGGAATGCCTTATATAAGGGACTATATATCTCGAATTTGGTATGTATCGTATTCAACCTACATATAGTAAAGTCTCTTAGCTTATCCAATTTTTTTAAAGGAAAGGCCAATATTTACTGTGTGCTATTGAAAATGTATATGCTGTAATCCTAGTAATTAGAAATTAATCCTATCATAGCATAGCAACATCTTTGCAGTACAAGATATTCAAGTCTCACCACTTGGATTTGTAAAGAAACTGCATCACTGCCCACTCCAGTATTCTCCTGACCAATGCCGACCCTCATTTGCTTCAATGTAAACAATGTAAGTAACTGTAATCTCATAATTAAAAGGCTGAATTAAGTTAAATAGTAAGTTTTGACTAAAATTATAGCAGAGACTTACTTTCTGGAAATAGTTTGCTTTTGTGTATTTATTTTTTCAGACTAAGATTTTACTTGGAAATCATGAAGACTGTTTTGACTGGCAGCACATAGAGCCCAAACAAAACTCCACACCTGGGGAGCTTGCACACCATCACTATCTCCGCTCTCTCTTTACAGCCTCCTCGCTCTCATGGACAGGGTGGTTCCTTTCTTGACAGTTTTCAGGGACTTCTCCATTCTCGGTGCCAAGAGCAGTGCTGGCAAAGTCAAAGGCACTTGCCTCCACTCTTTCAAAACGGGGGGAGGGGGGGAAGTGCCCTCCTCCAAAAGTAGGGCTTTCCACTTAAGAAGATCTTAGGTAATGCTGCAGTCTCATTGCTTAGCAGCATGAGCAATGGCAGCAGCATCCTAGTTAACGTTTAAAACCATGAGCAAGGTGAAAAGCTCAGAAACATTCGTAATTTAAAAAAAAACTTGTACAGCCAGTATTTCACTTGTTCACTGTTGGTGATTTTTAATCATAGGTGAGTCCCACCTGTGCAATTCCAGTCTGATTCAGAACGAGAAGGAGACTGTGCCATTAAGGACTGGTGTTCTCAGTTTACAAACAGCTTCCCCACAGTCCTTTCCACAGGACCCGCGTTTTTCTTCTTCTTTCTAGAACTGCCCCTGCTTATCACACAGCAGCTGTTTTTATTGGCGACAGCCCAGTCATTCCCTTTGATTTCAACACCCTCTTCATGTTGACTTGGCATAGTATTTCAAATGAAGATTTCCACTGCTCTAAATGTTGCTTTATTTATTTCTCTTTTCATTTGCATGGTGTAGAGGGAGAAGGGTTTGGTGGTAGAGTTCAGTCTCTCCCATGGCAGGGAATTCTGATTTGGATACTGCCTCTTCCCAAAGGAGGAGGTCCGCAAGGATTCTTGAAAAAGTGGATGACACAATAAGAGAGATTAGACGGTGGGGCATTCTCTCAACCACAGTTTGACCCTTTACACATATAGAAGTGGGAGTCTTCTTGGGTATGGCATTTTTATTACCTTTTCTAGAAGACTGATTTTGAGTATCTATTAGCCTCTGGGCCCCTCTGCTGCAAAAGAGGTTTTCGAAGCTTTAAAAACCAAGGATACTTTAGTGACTAAGGCAAGGCAGAGATGCCCCAATCCAGGGTCTTTTCAAACGCCTCTCATGTATACAAATGTTGGACAATGAAATAGGAAGCTAAAGGGGTTGATTGATACAAATTGTGGTGTTGGTTAATAATGTTGAATAAATCAGGGGGTGGCCATGATTTAAAAAGACATACAACAAGAATTATCCTTAGAAGCCAGGATGGATGACTTTGGCTCACCTACATTGAGCCCGTCCAGAAATGACACCAGGGTTAATATCTGACCTCCTGTCGCTTCCATGGGGAGGAGAATACAACTCCAAAACAGTCCAAGGCTAATTACCACAAAGCAGAAGTCAAACATGCCTCTACTTCCCATCCTTCTTTATTCAGTCACCAGCTATCCCTCCCATGATGCTCTACTTCTCTGATAGGCTCAATAATGCATTGCCATGACCACAGAGAACTCACCGACTATACTGATGATTATGGGAGTGTATTATTGACTACAGTCCCCTTTCTCAGTCATGCAGACAAGCACGTCTATCAGATTCTTGGCCTCTCAGTAACATGACCACTTGGCCTCTGCCTCCATGGAGCAGAAACTATGTCCACTGCTCTCCCTCAAGGTCTCGGCATTGAGCCTCCACTCTGTATCAGTCTCAGCACTGCACCTCTGCTCTACCTCACGGTCTAGGTGCTGTAGGCTCTGGGGCGTCTGCTTCTACCACCGCAGGCAGGGACTTCACATGTGCTCCACTGGTGGCTCTTCATTCTTGATGAGTGAAGGATTCTCTCTCTCTGCATCTGAAATGGCTTGCTGTTACCAATTGGATCATAAAACTGACTAATTTCCTCCATACTGTTTCACATATTCTATTTGCCTGTTTCCACTCTATCATTTAATGGGAATTATAGAAGCTATGATTAGAAGAGCCATATGAAGGAATTTCACTTTGTTACAACATGGCATCAAGCAAAACTAATCACTAGAAATGGACATTGCTTTTGGTAGTACAGAATTAGTGAAAATAACATAAATCCTCATTGAGGTAGAATGATTCAATATCCACAACCACAGAACTCAGACATGCCTGTGATCATGGAGATGGGGCAGGACCAGACCAGATTATATTCTATTACACATGATTGTCATAGTTCAGAACAGACTCCATAAGAACTAATAACATGTCACAACATGATTTTTCCTACTACGTTATGTTAGACATGAATCTTATTTATAAAGATCTCTTTTTGTAGTATTAAATTAAAAGTGGCGCGGTGGGAGGTGGGGTCCAGCCCCCACCGCTAAAACTCCTATTGCTACTACTCGGATTCAGTAATGCACAATTGTATGGTTGAGATATATAAGTATTATATTAGAGTCATCGAGAGCATGAGAGATATTACAATAATACAATCAGACATGTTACATGGCAGCATTGCTCACCTCAGCCCAGCTTAGTGGTCCACATGGAGAGAGGGGGAAGGGAAGGAGGGAAAGGGAACAAGGGAGAGGGGGAAGAGAGTCAGGGAGGTCAGAGTCCGAGTCCGCCCCCTATATTGCTGACTCAGGCCTATATACCTTTTGGGGGCATGCCAGCCCACTAATTACAGGTAGAGACATACGTCACAGGGAGGGGTTACACTCTAGGGGACACAGTAATGAGAGGGTGGTCTAGGGGGTGGTCT
>NW_022103898.1:53646433-53661271 GCF_000313985.2 Echinops telfairi
TACTTGAGTGGAGGCCCAATGTCCTTCTGCTACCTTAGTACTAAACCTATAAATATAGGAACATAGAAGATCTCTTTTCTACGACTGCTGTTAAGGAAGGGTTCCTCCTTTCAGATATACTCTATGACAACCGAGAATTTCCCCCCAACTTTTGGCTCTGCGATACAAATTTGAACATGATTTATTTCCTTTCTTAAGAGACAAGTACCTTAAAAACACCTCCAACTTCACAAACCCAGGCGCTTAATTCTCTTTCCTACTCTAGCTCAGGGACAGTGGCCAGGTTCCTAAAAGTGGGGGCCATAGGGAACTCCTTCATTATAGGCCACAGTTTTCTCTCCATGTTCCATCTCTCTGACTCCTAGAAGGTTTTCTTTCTTACATTAGGTAGCCTTCAAAGAACAGTTGCTGGCAGGGAGTAACAGCAAGATTGCGTTAATTAGAATGATTAGAAGACACCTTTCTCCACCAAACACTTCAAAATTTCCTATTCTGCCTAAGGCACTTTAGTAGCTTTCCTTTTTCAAAACAGGAAAGATATCTACATTTTGGGGGTAAAAAAACAAAAACATAGGCTACATAAAGTAATGTTAAAATAGGTAAACTCTAGAGGTAATAAAATTAGAGAGTTAATCAACATTAATGCAACTAAAAACAAAGTGTTTAAGAGACTGTCAGAGATAAGCACTTAAAATCAAGTAAACTATCACAGAAAGCATGTTCTAGGGTTTACAAATGTACAAGCATGCAGATTTTGCCAGTCCCTCTTTTTTCCCTCTTGAAAGTCTAACTCTTGTGGAAAATGCAAAACATGTGTGCTCAGTCATGTCCAGCTCTCTGATGCCTAAGTAGAATTGGCACCGTCCTTTGTTATTCCAGCCTACCTACCAATGATCATTATTTTCCAATAGATTTCTCCACTTTAATTAGGCTAGTGCTTTCTAGATAAGGCACACATTTTTGTTTCTCCTTAGTCTCATTCTTTTTTATTCATTAATCATCCCCAAACACCAAATGCCTCTCTGCTTTCTTTCTACCTACCCATTCTACAGTGACCTCCCTGGTCATTTACTCATGGACAGCCCTTGACAATTTCAACTATCATTGAATTTTCACCTTGGATTTCAAACCTTCCTTACTCACTCGTCAAGTGTTCAGAGCACGGTGTTAGGTACTGGGAAAGGTACAGTGAGCAAAATGGACTTAGTCCTTTTGAACATTAGGGAAAATGTGTACAATAAAATTAGGGAATGCCTAAGAGAAAGCTTAGAATGTTTCTCTATGAAAAAGAAATTTTCTTTGAAAATGAAAGAATTTGAAATAAAGGATGTTGACACAAGAAAGAGTCCTCTTACTACACATTTTATCATATACTCTCCTTATCATTACTTCCCCCCGACCCCCACCCCAATTAGGTGGTAAGATACTAGATGACAGAAGATTTTTTAAAAGAGACTTTTAAAAATCACGGAAAAACTCTAAAATTATTCAGCTCCAGTGTGATACTATAATAATGGAGGGAAGAATAAAGACGGAGAATATATGTATGGCGCAGTAAGAACAGGTGTTCCAGAAAAGAATGTGGGACAATGGGAACTAAATAAACCTACTATTAAATACTGGATTAAGGGTGGGCTGCAACATTCGGGTGATTGTGAGGGTGATGTAAGCCTAGGTAATGTTTCATTCCTTTGTACGAAATGTCACTGTAAGTCAGAATGGACTCAACCACCAATAACAATAGTGCTTATTCTTGACATTAAAAAAATCAGGTTATTAATAAAATTCCTATACAGGACCTTATTCAAAAACACGACTAAGAGATTCAGAAAACTGAGCAACAGAATTTGATATTAAACAGGGCAAAAAGGCAAAACTAATCAGTTTTGAGCAGAACAGTGTGGATAGTCAGGCATTTGAAAATCTGGTTTTAATAGATCCTTGATTTAATGTTTTTATAACGGCAAAGGTGACAAGCCAATAAAAATATTTAGCAATTCAATTTTTGCTGCATTTCAGCAACCAGGAACCCAACCAAAGGCAGATATGATACACTGACCAAAAACATAGCTGTCAAATATTAAATTCAAACGAATTTGTAATTCACCATGGAAAAAGCCACACAAGAGTGGTTTTACTATAAAATGGAAATTGCTATTTTAACCCAAAGCAAAGGACAGAGTTTAAATATTAAGAACAACACATAACAAAATATTTTTCTGAGGCTTTTCATAACTAACAAAATTACTGTAACTCATTTCTAGATTTATTGGCTAGAATGAAAAAAATACAAAAAGGATATAAGCTAAAGTATAGACAGTGTGAGTTTTGTTGTAAAATTTCAAATATAGAAAGTTACACAATAAGTACACTCTTGTGTTCTCTTAGTGAGTTTTCAGGACACAAATTACAGAGTGATTTCTGTGTGTTCTTTTAAAATTGTTTTAGACTTGTTTTTGTAGCTTAATAAAAATGTATTTACTCCTGTGTCCATATTTAGCAAGTTAATTAATCGACTTATCCCTGAAGAGTAACAGCAAATTCTTATCGTCTTTTCCCATCTTTTTTTCCCCTAAAATTGTAGATGAACTTGATTGAGCTCTGAATGAGATTAGCATAATCAATCTGATATAAAATTCAAGATAAACCAGTTTCTCAAATACCTTCATGTATTCTTTTCTTAGAATGTGGCAGAAATCAATGGATCTACTATATAAAGTTATTAACATTCTCTGCGGTAGCCCCTGGACAGCTGTGTTGTTACAAAGGAGAAAATGCAAAAAAACAAAAACAAAACAACTGTAGATACTGTCAAGTAGCAGAGCTAGAATCATTGAACATATTCTGCATTTATGCAAACTCTTTAAGGCCAAAGGCTCCTGCTGTAGTATGACTTCCGATAATTATAGTCCACTGCTATGTCTATATACATAATTCAAGGATGCTCTAAAGGGGAACCCAGAGAGACGATCATTCATTCGTCAAGTAATCAGGAGCAACTACAACTGAAAATATCATAAAGAGTAGCGGGATGGAAGACCTTGTTTCTGTCCAAGCAGCTTACTGACTGAAGAGGAAGCCGAGGCGGGAGCATTTCATGTAGAAATGACGAAAGAGTAAGTTGAATGCCTTTAATGTGATAAGGAAATTGCCTATTAGAATCTCAGGAAAAAGTCTCAGCCTTATTGGGCAACAACTGCAGCTTCAGGGCTCAAGTTACAGCCAGCATGCCAGGTTGTGGTAGCAGGAAAAAAAATCCAAGAAAGAAAAATGTAAACATCATATATTAAGCTTTCTGATTTGGATCGAGAATATGATCTTCCTTAGGGCACTAATGTAATAAAACACCCCAAGATTTTGTTTCGTTTTGTTAGTTCATTCCCCCAAAACCCAATAACTAAACTCACTACCATGATTCCTATTCATAGTGAATCTAGAGGGAAAAAGTAAAACTGCCCCTCTGGGTTTCTGAGACTGCCACTCTTTAGAGAAGTAGAAAGGAGCAGTTGGTGGTTTCAAACTGCTGACCTTGCGGTTGCAGCTCAACATATAACCACGAGCTGCCAGGGCACCTAATTCACCAAAGAAAGAAAGAAAAAGTGGAAAAGGAGACGTTTGAAGTCTGAAAATCAGCTCTGTAAGTACATGCTACCAAAAAATGAAAACGCCTAGGTAGTCTGAAAAATATTTCTAAATATTCTAGAAAAAAAAGGGAATATCCCTCTCCCCTTCTGGACATGTATAGGTGAGCGAGGAATGTCTGTCTATGAGCTAGTCAATTTTCCAGGTTTCATTCCGTTATCATGGCTCATAAGCTCACCTTAAAGTAAGTTATCTCACACACACATACATGTGTGGGGCAGGTGGGAGGCAATTATGTGTGTCGTAACTAAGTTAATTAAGTATTGTGTTGAAGGCCAATCTAGATTTGAATCTCAAATAGTAGATAACTTTTTAAAATTGCAATGTTTAAATAAATCAAGGATAGAGATAGTAATTCTGGAGAGAAATTATGGTGATATTTTTCCCCAATGAGGAAACTTCTCAAAATAATCAAAATGACCTCAAAAATGATTAGAACATAGTCTACGTTTTAAAAGGACTGAGCAAGAAAGAGATCTCTAGTATCTATCTTCCATGGAAAGCCCAGAAAGAAATCAGTAGCTTTTCTTTCTGTGTTTTCTCTCATAAATGTGTGTCTGCTAAATGGTATGACTTAAAAATCTTCCCTAACTCTTCGCATTTCTTTCTGGAATGAACTAAGTAGATCAATTCCAGAGCTGCCAAAGTGTGTTGTTACATCAAATTCAAACACTATCATCACATAATCATTGCTGTATAACACAATACATTATTTATAGGCCTTAGTACATCCTAATAACCATAAAATGCTTTTCCCCCCCTTACTTTAGGTTTTAGAAAATATTAGAAAACTAAGGCTAAAGTTTCTGAGAAGCAAATGTTACAGTGATAGAACTATTTAGTAATCAAATTGTTCACATTCCTTCAAGAACATCAAACTGTTTGGCCACTTCTAGGATGCATTTGCCTCGCAACACAGGCAAAAGCATTTGCTTACCACAGTCCAACTGAAATGACTGTGATTTCTAGTTCAGAATAACTCATTGTCTTAGCTTTCAGAGTTGAATTCCGTTTCTGCATTGAGAACAGTCTCAGTACAAAGGCCCACCTAAAAATACAGCCAATTCTTTCTTCTTCTAGCCCTCCTCCCATTCTTTACTCGTGTACAAGCTGAACTGGATCTCCTAGTGACCTCCGTGCTCCAAGTCATGGTACTTTTAATGCCTCATACACATGTGAAAATCGGAAACAAACACGGAAGACTGAAGAATAATCAATGCTTTTGAATTATAGTGTTGGTGAAGAATTTTGAAAATACAGTGATTGCCAAAAGAATAAACAAAATGGCTTGGGAAAAGTACAGCCAGAATACTCCTTAGAAGCAAGAATGTTGAGACGTTGTCTCAAATACTTTGGACGTGTGGTCAGGAGAGACTGGTCCTTGGGAAAAAGAAAACATCCTGTTTGACACAGGAGATCAGTGACAACAAGGAAGGCTGTCAGGGAGCTGGATTAACACAATGGCTGCCACAGCATGAGGAGGGCACAGGAAGGGGCGTGTTCTGTTTTGTTGTGCACTGGGGCCATGAGTCCAAGCTGCCCGGAGAAGACTAACAGCGGTGACTTCTGAGTTCAGTCTGAGACTCCACTCATGATACCATCATTAATGTAAAATCTACTATTGCACTATCCAACATTTTTAACCCAGTTGTTACAGACTCAGATATGGAGAATGATGCCTTTAGGACATTAATCTTGGTGTGTCATCAATTTCTTATAATATTGATGTCCCATATTCACTACAGTTACTGTGGAGGTTCTAGAAGAATTCAAAGACAATAGCATAATAACTAATTAAAAATACAGAAAATATAAAACATTGAAGTTGTACATAGCCATTTTAACATTCAAGATATATGAGGGAGCTTCAAAAGTTTGATGGAAAAATGAAATGAGCTTTATGAAGCCTGTTCATATCTCTCTATATCTCTGTGTTGATATAGATGTATTTATATATATGTATATTTGGGTATGTAATATTACACAGATGTAACAAATATATATATATACATATCTAACATTACATGCATAGAACATTAGTGAGACTATATGACAGTAGTCATAGACAATGTTTTCATGTCAGACCAACTGATGTCAATTACCAGCTCCAACACTTGCCCTGGAGAAGTCATATCTTCTTCATACTTTCATGTGTGAGTTTTAAAAATGTAATTATACTACCTCCCTCAAAAAACTACGGTGCACCTAAAATAATGTATACAGGACTTAACACAGTATATTACATATATTAAGGACTCATTTAATAGTTAAGTAGTGTTATCACCCTCATTAGAATTATTATCATCATCTTTTGTTGTCTGACCATACCATGGACTTCCAGAAGCATAAACAAATCTGTCATAAAGAAGCTCAGACAGGATCCTCCTTAGAAGGAAGGATGGCAAGGCTTTGTCTCTGGAGGTCTAGTCCTTGGAAAAGGACCTCGTGGTTGGCACAGAAGAGGACTGATAAAACAGAAGAAGGCACTGCTGAATGGGTCAGTCTTTCATCTGTTGTGGCTAGGGTTGGTATGCATAGGAACTGATTTGAGGGCAGTAACAATTATACACATTGGGATGTGATCACTCTCTTCGTGCTCAGAATTAACTAAGACTGAAATTTACTTTGTCCAGCCAAAAGCAACAGCAATTAACAGACAAGGGAGCGAAACCATTAAGACTAAGCCAGCTAACGGAAAATATCCTAATATAGTCAAAACAAATGGAATAGGGGATTGGGGTGGAGGGTGGGAGGTGGGAGAGTCATCCCAACTAGACCACAGAACCATTAGTGAATGAATAGTGGTTGCTTAGTGTTTTGTTGAGTAGCAAAAGCTAACTAATACAATATTACTCTTAAAGAAGCAGTTTCTATGTTGCTGACTTGGATGTAAAGAAGTTCCATATCACTCATTCATTTATTTATTGGCACATATTTATAGCGCATCAAAATTGATAAATGGTTTCTTATAAAAGACTGATCCTATGTGATTCTTGCCCTGTTTCTTTAAGAAATTAGTTTAAATTCCTATGGAAATAAGACATCAAATAAGAGAAGTCCCTTCTACAATAAATGCTAGCAATGAGTGTATTTTTAATGATATAATAACCATACAAAATTATCCTTTACATATCAGCACCATTGTCAGCACTCTGCTTATATCTATGTCATTCTACTTTAGCCCATAGGAAAGGTGTAACTTTCTATCTTTTCAACTATTTTTACAGCTATATTTTATATAAAGTTTTGTCTATGATTTTAATGCAGTATTAATTTATAGTAAACTTGGTCAAACTTCCAGTTTGTGTTATTTCATGGATTCAGAGATTGGTTTCCTCTTCACATTAAATGAATTAATTTGAATAAGTAATCTTCAAATTATTTCCTGTTGTTTTTTTTTTTTAAAGTCACTGTGTCTGCTGAGAGGCCCCTTTGTTTCTCATCCCCTAGGATGGGGGTGAACATTCAGAGTCACAGAGCCTGACAGAGGATATTTAGGAGCTTGAAAATGAGCAACCTTCTAAGGTCAGCTAAGCTAGGAAATGATCAAAAACAGATCGCAATTTCACTAGTAGCTCAAAATAAGCATCATCATCCTCCCCTCAGAGGATGCATCCAAGAATTCCAACAATTTACACATGAGCTTTTATGAATTGCTCACCTCCCAATATCTTCCACCGAGAACAGTCTTGAGAGAAACCTGAGTGCAAAACAATGCTGAGCATCACCGTGTCACTTTAACACATCACGTGTACACACACACACACACACACACACACACACACACACACACACACACATTTCTTTTTTTCTGGTGAAGCAGACGATGTGGGCTTGTGAAAAATGTGAGCTCAGTTTAGGACCATATTTCTGCTACATACATCTGGTGTGGTGTAAGTAAGTTTACTTCCTGTTTAGGTTGTTAGTATTACAAATGACAGCGGAGAAATGAAATAGAAACTTATTACGGGTAGGGAGCACAGGTGGAGCAGAAATAGATGTTTTTACGCAGTAGAATCTGCTAAACAGAATGAGTCTACTACACTAATGGAAGATCCAGAACAGATGAGGAATCAAACAAGCAAACAAGTACCCTACCTCCCACCCCTACCCCCAAATCCACCTGGAACCTTGGTAGTGTAGTGCTCAAGCTTTGGGCTACTAACCACGTGGTAAGCAGTTTGAAACCAGCAGTCACTTGCTCCCAGGGGCTTTCTACTCCTGTAAAGAGGTACAGTCTTGGAATCCGACAGGTGTAGTTAATTCTACCCTGTCCTATAAGGTCAACATGAGTTGGAATGGGCTCGCTGGCAGTGAGTTTGGTTTGGAGACAGTCGGAGCAGGAGAGAAAGTTATGCAGCAGGCATCAGCCAAGAATACTAAACGAAAGAAAATAGTTCAACAATAGCTGGAGTGTAGACGGTCAGGAGACAAGAGGCCTGCTGAGTAACAAGCCCGGTGATCCAGACAGGAGGTACATTGAAGAGATGTGCATGCCATGGTAAATAATTTCAATCACTTCCCAAGAGAAACATGATAATCAGACAAACATCCCAGAAAATCATCCTCTAGCAGAGAAATAGATAATTGATTGTAAGATATTTAAGATATGCACAAAGGTTAGCAGACATTTGTACAATCTAAGCAAGGAATGGTTAGAAACTGAAATAAAAAATTGACAACGGGCATGAAAAGGAAAATATAAACTATTAGCTATGTTAAGTGGATATATTAATCAAGATTTTGTTACTACTGAATTTCTCTGAACGGGGTAGGGCTGAGAAAGACAGATTTATAATTGTTTCCAGATCTCTAAGGGGCGGTGGGTTCAGCAGTGACGTGAGGAAAAGCAATGCAGGGCTGAGACTGGAAGCCAGGGAGTAGAAAAAGATAATGAGTTCACTTAGGAGGCAAATTTAAATATTTTCTTTTGTTTTTGTTTCCTTTTATCCTGTTTAAGGTCTTTAATCTTTTAGAATGTCAGTTTCTGTGTTTTAGAAATGGAAATCCTATTACTTATGCATCCTGGAAGCAGTCCTCCTGCCTAGAATCTCAACCCATGTTACATAATACAAGGAAGGGGAAGAAACTGAGGGGGGTGGTGGATGGAGGAGAAGGAAACACCTGAAAAAAGTATTTATAAAAAAAATAAAAGGAAAAGCTAACTACTTTCGAGAGCATTCATGTGCAAAACTCATCATGTGGAAGTATGCTGACAGATTCACCCATTTTCAGAACTGAAAGACACCTTTGAGATCATGTAATCCAAGTCAGCATTTTTATAAATGAGGCAACAGGGACGTAGAGGGGTTAAAAAACTTGGCCAAGATCACACAAATGAGTCCATCCTGGGGTTCTTCTTCCTAGGGCGAATGTCTGTGCCCCTGCTGACCCCACTCTGTACGGACTGAAGGGATATGCAGTCGTCAAGAAGTGTACTGTATGCACACCCCGGGATTGCATACAGAAGTGCACTTCTTACCTACAGTTCCTGATTCCTCATTTTACTATAGACATTTGAACATTATTCTGCATTAGCTCCCCAGAATGAAGAAATGAGAATTTACATGTAACACAGCCATACGATACACACTAGAAGTGTTTACTTCTAGTTATACTCAGTACACAGCATATCATTGATCATTTATACATGTGGACAACAAAGTGTGTTATTCTTGCTAGGTGCTGAGTCAGTTCAATTCATAACTATCCTGCCACATAGAACTGCCTCATAGTTCCTTTTAGAACCACAATCTTTTAGAAGCAGAGCTTTCTCCCAAGGAGACTCTGGATGGGTTGGAACTACTAACCTCTCTACTAGCAGCCACTTCACTACATGTCACTTGGCACATTTATTCAAGGTCACTGAGCTAAGAACTTATGCTATCTGGCTTGCATTAGAATATAGGCTCTGACCCCTAAAATACTGTCTCTGAATGATTTCTCTTTTTGCCTACCTTCAAATAACAGGAGTGATACATCATTAAAATAATGTAGAAAAATGTCTTCAAACATTATTGTTTAAATCTAGAGCTAAGCATTATCAAAGTAAGCCCATGAATAATTTGGAAATGCATATATTTATAGAATTATCTAATGGTATGTTCCATATTAACTTTAATATCATTTACAAAACTATCTTTGACACATTTTCAAAAAACAGTTTTCAATTAAAAATGCTAAATCACAAAGGAAACCTTTTTTTTTAAGCTTCTAGGGTTCAAGGAATAGGAGCCCTGGTGGTGCAGTGGGTCATGCGTTGGGGGGCAGTTCAAAACTACCAACTGCTCCCTAGGAGAAAGATGAGGTTTCTACTCCTATGGAGAGTGGCAGTCTCAGAAAGCCGCAGGGGCAAGTCTACCCTGTCCTACAGGGTCGCAAGGAGTTGGAATCAAAACAGGAGCAATGAGAGAGCAGGTGAGTGAATGCAAGGAACTGTTATAAGGTGGAGCCTAATGATTCCAGACCACGAGAAAGTAAATACATCATAAAGTAAACACTACTACTAAGGCATTCTGGTCACAACAATGCTTCTGCCCAAACTGTACCCTGAACATTTAAGTGCTGCTGTTCTGGTGGCAGAGTGGTTACAAGTTGGGCTGTAAACCACAAGGTCAGCAGCTCAAAACCATTAGCCGCTCCATGGAAGAAAGGCGAGGCTTTCTACTCTCAGGAAGAGTTATAATCTTGGAAACGCACATGGACAGTCCTATTTATTGGGTCACTATGAGTTGGAATTGACTCAATGGATGTGAGTTTGCTTTGGTTTTGGTCTTAAAGCTGATACCAAGGGCTCAAATAGAAAGAAAATTATTTGAGAATGATGATGGCAACAAATGTACAAATGTGCTTGACACAATGGATGGATGTATGGATTATGATGAGTTGTACAAGCCCCCAATAAAATGATTTCATAAAAAAAGATAGGTAGGATGAAATGGGTCACACAACTCAATAAACATTATCTGCTCCGCTTCTCTAGAGTCATTAACATTTATCAGCAATTCAACTGCCGGTTATCACTATTCAGGTACTTGACATTAGTCTTCAATCAATTTATTCAATAAATGGTGAAATAGGGGAGTTCTTCTTTTGATATTGTTAAAACTACATTGAAAAGTGTTTGAGCAAAAGCACAACAGGAACAAAGGCAGCAAGGACTAGGCAGAGAAAGCAACATGCGATGGTCTCCTTTAGAAACACAGGGTGCTGCTCCCAGCACTTTCAGTCTGATATGATGGTGGGGTGGGAGAGACCTGGGGCGTGGAAAAATGATAAGAATTCTTCCATATATCCCTTCAATCTATAATTATAATTCCAGCAATTTTAAAAGTACTTTTCCCCAAGGGTCTTTTTACAATGTATTCTCTCCACTTTTGTGTGTAATCTTCATCTAAACTGCTTTGAAAAAAGTAAAACATATTAAGCATACTGTTTGAACTACATGACTATTGATGTGCAAATGGACAAAAAATTTTATTTAGCCCATCTTACAATGGAACAGAGTGAGTTTCCAAAAACATTCTTCTTCGATTATTCCAGTGTTACAAAGGCAAAGAGTCATAACACGTGAGTGACATAAAAATGGCATAGAAAGAAAAGTAAAATGCATGTAGAACAGTTACCATTTGGAAATAAGAGAGGGAAAGGGGTGGGTGATGAAAAATCCAAAAGCAGTAAGCTTTAACTTCAAAAATGAATAAAATAATATCACTTTTCTCTTATTTCACTATAATCAAAATCATCTTATTCTCTATCATACTCCTCAAAAAGAAATAAATAGTACCACAGAGCAGTTAGGAAAATACCAAAATAGACATTTTCAATTATTTTTGAGAAATGACTAAAATAGGTACTTTTTCAAAAAGAGGCACTATTTGGCAAAAGTATCAACTGACATGATTTTTACTGGAAAGACTGCATGGGCTCCCACAGCTTAGGTGGGAGAATTTGATCCCAAACTTCAAGCCAATTTTAAAAATAAATCTACACTCATCAAATAAGATCACTCAGCTCCTGCTAAGCCTTACTTGTTTAAGGTTTAATATAACAAACAGCTCCTTTGCCCACTTATATAAGCCCTATTACTTAGCACCTTATATCCTTATTAAAGAATTTATACCATAAGTAGAATGACAGGGAGGATTACCACAGATTCCCAACATATACATAGCATATCTTTCGCAAATTTCCCTGGATAAAAGGTATCTAGGTGCTAGCATTTCTATATACCAATTGTACTTTACAATCACGAAGCAAGTCACCACAAATATACCCAACATTACAAAGGAGTCGGCCCTTGGCAAGAGACTTTGGGCTTCTACTATTGCCCCTGCAGTCTAAAAATCCTGTTGCTTGTTTCTTTATTAACACTTTCAAGATCAAATCCTGTTCCATCTTCTCATTGAATGCATCCTCAATATAGCAATTTATTTTCAAACCTGGGGTTTGTCTCCCAGAAGCCTGCTCTTTTTCATTGTTCCTTTACCCATTCTTTTTGTTCTTCCTCATTAACTTGCTTATTTCAGGGCTTGCTGGAAAGACATGGGTCTAATTTTCACATCCTTTTCAATTAGCTTCCCAATCTCCCCCTAAAGCACACTGTCTTGGCAAGTGGTGACTGCCTCCCATGAAAAATGTCAAAGGGTTAAGCATGCTCACCAAGCTGACCAGGCATTTGGACAAATCCCAGATGAATTTGTGGCTCTCTGAGGCTTATAAATGCGAGCTAATGGTGGATGTTGGATCATCTGGAGGGAGGTCAGAGTAGAAACAAAAGAATCAAACCACCTGATCCTCACTATGCTTCCTTCTGCCCAGCCCTCTGCTATGCTTATGGTGGCTACCAAGTTTCTAGAACCCACTTCTTCTTGGTTTAGAAAACCTGATTATACTATTGTTGCTATTGTTGTTAGGTTCCCTCAAGTCAGTTCTGGGTCATAGTGATCTCATGTAGAACAAAACATGTACTGATATTTTGCCATTTTCACAATCATAGTTAATGTTTGAACCGGTTTTTGCAGTCACTGTGCCAATCCATCTAATGGAGGATTTTCCTCTTCTTCACTCTCTACTTTACCAAGCATGATATCCTTCTCCAGGGACCTGTCCCTCCTGATGATATGTCCAAGTGACATGAGACAAAATCTCACTATTTACTTATAAAAGAATTCTGGCTTACTTCTTCTAAGACATACTTATTTGTTTTTCTGGCAGTTCTTGATAAATTCATTATTCTTCACCAAACCGTAACTTTAAAGAATCAATTCTTCTTTAGTCTTCCTTATTCATCACCCAGCTCTTGCATGCCAAGACAACTGAAAACACTTTGGGTCTGCAGTCAATATGTTATTTCCTCCCTACTGCCACAAAGCAGGGTGCCAGCATGCATCCACCCTCCATCACTTTACCTATTCTAACACCAACTATTCCTCCCACAGCACTCTCCATTTATGATAGGTTGATAATCCATTGCCTGGCCACACAGAACTCTCACAAAGTTCAGTTGGGGAGGTTAGTAGGGAAAGTAATAGGTTACCATTAGTCAGGATGAGTAAACAGTAAGAATGCAGTCACTGGTTCACAGCAACATCTCTTCTCAACCAGTAGCCAGTTCTCTCTCTGGTCCTCAGCCTCTCAATCAAATGTTGCCTTGGTCATTGCCTCTGTGGACTAGGATCCTACCAATTGCTCTGCCTCCCAGTCCTCTGTCTCAGGAGCTACTCATATGTGCCCTCATATGGCTTCTCTCTGTTGACTTTTGTTCTCAGCCTGGATCCTTTACTCTGTCCCATTGCCTCCATGCTCTAGTCTCGGGTGACCCTGTTCTCAGCCTCTGCCACGTCACACAAGGATCTTGAACACATTCATCTCTCGATGGACCCTGGGTTGATCTGAGGATGGCAGCTACATACTGAGTGATGGACCTGTAACTTCTTGTCTTTTATCATACCATACCTCCAAGGAACAAAGTCCTCTTGTTCATATAGTCCATCTTCTTAAATTATTTGCTCAGCATACATATTAAATAAGAAACCTGAAAAGTGCATTGGTGTGAAAAAGGCCAGATAATTTGCATCAAGGGATTTTCCCGCCCTGTACAACTTCCTCATTCTTCAAAGGCAGCAAGAATTGTCCTATTCACATTTTGTTTGGACACTTTACCCCTTGCACCCGACAGTCTTAATCTTGCCTCTTCAGACTTAAAAATTCAAATGCAAAAAGATCAGAATTTCAGTCCTTTGAAGATGCCAAAGCTGCAGTCTTGATGTGGTATACATTGGAGAAAGTAGACTTCTTTGTACAAAAGTTTACAGAGAACGAATCACCATCTTTAGAAGTGTATAGATCTTGATGAAGGACATGTCCAGAAGCCAACCACAGCTTCACATTTTTATTTTTGTATAACAGAGATATTTATGATTTTTTACTAATAGACTTGTCCTTAGAGTCTGTGCCACTAATCATGATGTGAGCCTTAATAGACCTACTTCAATTTTTTTGTTTTTATTATTTTCACAGTAACATACACAGTATAGAGAGGATCAAAAAAATACAAAACAAACCCTGTCATTCCTTGTCAGACAATTAGAGTGCCACGACAGGTTTATCCCTGCCCCATCCAGAGGCAGGGAGGCCACCTAAATTTTTTTCCCCCAGTCTTGTCACGTCAGAGAAATAATTTTAGGCTTTACTCCACCTGTTTTTCATCTCCATTAATTTTCCTGTCTTAAAGGGACTTTTCCCCTACCTTTTACTAGGGTTCTCTCTCTCTTCATTGTTAGTTCTATTGCACACACTACATTACTTTGGTTTGAGTTTCTGTCCAAGAGATTATTGGACTCTGCTCAAACCAGTGTTCTCCTCAACTTGGTAACAAGCTAGATGCAGCAAGGTCAGCTTCTATGCATCTGTGCAAGGAGACACACATCACAATCCGAGAGAGTACTTCTGCTGATGTATAAGGCTAATGTGGTCATTTTTAGCGAAATCATTAGCTACTGCTTGCTGAGTGCTGGTACTGAATAACAGGTAGTACACTAATTGTTGTGTTTTTTTTAATCGTTTTATTAGGGGCTCCTATAAGTCTTATCACAATCCATATATACATCAATTGTGTAAAGCACATTTGTACATTCATTGCCCTCATCATTCTCAAAACATTTGCTCTCCACTTAAGCCCCTGGCATCAGGTCC
>NW_022103898.1:53662423-53703559 GCF_000313985.2 Echinops telfairi
TTGTTTTCTCCTCCAGATTGTTCATCCAGCCTATCTTATTTAGACAGACTTGCGGAGATAATAACATGCATAAAAACAAGACAGAGCAAAATCAAGCAACAATATACACCAAAACAACAGCAACAACAAACCAATGACAAAACAAAACACAACAAGAAAGAAAAACTTGTAGTTAGTTCAAGGATCCTTTGTTGGCCTTTAGGAGTGTTTTCCAGTCCAGTCTGTTGGGGCACCACTCCCTGGCCCCAAAGTCCACCTTCAGCATTCCCTGGGGACCTCACGCTCCATTCCCTTGCTATCCTGTTGCACACCCTTAGTGTTTTGCCTCGGTGTGACGGGATCAGATCGGTTGCAATTCCCACACTGTGTCTCCGGTGTTGTCCCCTGTAGGGCAATGGGTCAGTGAGGGGCGTCATGTCTCATAGTGGGGCTGGCCATGTGGTTTTCTCTGTGGACTGGCTGCTCTAATTGGAATCATCATCCCCAAGGCCTGGTGGGGCAAGATGTGCTCTATTCTCTCCTCCTCCCCCTTCATCTGCTCCCGTGTGCTTTGATCAGATATGTCCCTCTCCCGGAGCTGCAGATTCAATGCTGTCTTTTGAAATAAATTCTTCTGGGGTGAGGGCCAGGTATCCAGTTAGTATTTGGGATTGGGGCCAGCCCCACAGACCTCTCCACTGGTTCCCTCCACAGGGAAATAGGGACAAGACTTCAACCCAGTGCTCCAAGAAGTGAATGCAACATGCCGGCATAGAGTACGAAATTAATTCAGTTGTATACACCATCTTCTTTAAGGTTTAGAATGGTCCTAGAAGATAGGCCTGGTGGCTCCTCAATTATAGATGGAAAGTGAAGGTTAGAAGTGTATGCCTTACACAAGGTCATGTAGCGAGACAACAGAAGAACCAAGCTGAAAACCCAAGTTTCTTTGATCCCAAAGTAATTATAGTTTTAATAATCTTTCTAGTCTGTGCCCCTACACACACACATACTCGTGAAAACACTAAACCCTCATCGTTTGCAAATTCAGCTAGCCATGATCTGCCTTTTTCTGAGTTCTCTCTACCCATCCCAGGTCCTTGGAATCTGATTTACAAGCAAATTAACTGTGTTGTTTCTGTCAGGTACCATCGGGTTGGTTCTGACCCATAATGACCCTACGCACAACACAAGGCAACACTGCCCGATTCTGTGCCATCCTCACAATTGTTCCTGGGCTTGAGTCCACGGCTGCAGTCACAGTGCCAACCCTTCTTCTTTCTCATCGCCCCTCTGCTTTACCAGGCATGATGTCCTTCTTCCGGGACTGGTCTCTCCTGACAACATGTCCAAAGTACCTGAGATGGAGTCGCACCATCCTTGCCTCAAAGAAGCACTCTGGACATTCTTCTTCCAAGACAGACTTGTCCTTTTATCAGGGCATGGCACGTTCAGTACTCTTCATCAGCACCCCAACTGGAGCAATTGATGAATACAATTAGATGGCCATCATTTTATTGACGCAATTTTCTCTAATGGAAAATATTTCACCTTTTTCAACTTAATTTTTCATCCATTCATTCCATATGACCTAGATCAAATACTCTCTTCTTCAAGAAGCTCACCCAATCCTTCATTTGGACATAGTTGACCTTTATTTTAGTCCTCATATCGCTTTAAGTTAATATCCCATGCCAGTCCTTCTCTTCTGCCTAGTATAAAGGTTAGCGCTCTGTAAACCTGGTCCAACCACCCCACTTTACTAGATGTAGCATTCCTTGAAAGCTCACATTGGAGCCTTCCTGTCTCCACATGCCCTCTGCATACCACATGCTCCTATGACATTTTTCATGGCCGGACTCACTTAACTGTACTTCTGTAGAGCTATCAGCACCTTCTGAGTTAAAGAAATATGGTTGCAAGCACTGTCAATCAAAGACGATGCAGATCTGCACTTGTTTCTCTTCTTTTACAATTGAGACTTTCAAATGAGACTACATGTGCTCCAGCTGTGGAGGTTCCCCAACTAGACCCAGAAAGGTCATGTGCTTACACTTCACAAGTACAAATGAGTGGACTGGATCCAACAGTTCTATTAAGCAAAACATTAAACAGCAACAGGAATCTATAGTCAAAACTCCTCTTGATGACTTTTAAAAATTCTGTGCTTAATATCACAAGTTAAAAAAGAAATAAAGAAATTAGATAGTTCACTATATACATAAACATTACAACAATTTTCCAAGGATGATACATGATTCCTAACATTATAATTACGGAAAGGATTGCTGGGGAACTCTTTCTTTCTGTTATCTCCCCTACTCCCACTTCACTCCCAGATCTGCAAACACAGGCTGGAACATGGACGCGGCATATGCTTGACTTTCACACTTAACTTTGCAAATAAAAAGAGGGGGACATTTTACACTCCATACACTGAATGCTCAAATAAGTAATAAGTATTCTAGAAAAATAGCAACAAATATTATCTGGTTCTTTCTCATCTGGCGCTACTTTTAAGTTCTCCTAGGATTTTCTCAGATGTCTCACTGCAACTTAGAAGAAAGTACTGGTCTAAAAGACTTGAAGGTACACACACAATAAAAACCCTATGGACAAGTTAAGGGAATGCATTGTCTATGGGCTTCTGAAAAAAAGTAGGCTACCACTTTACAAATTGTATACAAATTGTATACAATTAAAAATATCTTTGACAAATTCTCCATAAAACAAACAAATAAACAAACTCACTGCCGTCGAATATGTTGCCGCATCGTGACTCTACGGGACAAGGGATAACTGCCTCTGGGTTTATGAGACTGTCACCCTTTATGGGAGTAGAAAGCCTCGTCTTACTCCCAATGAGCAGCTGGTGCTTTGGACCTGCCCAACTTATAATCACTATGACAACAAATTCTGCCTAGGATGAGTCAAATCGTGACTTTGGTTAAATTCATGAAGCTAAAAGTTTGTTCATGAAGCAAATTTTAACTTTTCTCATGTACTATTCTAACTGCAAGTGATTATAATTGCCACCTAATTCTATTTTATTAATTTATCAATTTCTAAAATGAGTTAGAAAACCTTTTACTCATTTATAGAACGGAAAAGACCACTCTTTAAAAGAGTCACACTCGGTTAATGTGGGCACAGCGAACCGGAACATGATATGAGGATGCCCAGCTTCATCACCAGACACAACTCTGGATCTAAGGGCCTCACTGTCAGTAAATGAAGTGAATTTTGTCATCAAGATAGAAGGAAGACAGATTCTTCAGAATGGCCAGTTCGGTTACCCTCACTTCTTGAAGCTTCTATAGGACTACCTCTCTCCTTGAATGTGGGCAGGACTTGTGACTCATTATAATCAATTAAAAGGTGATGAGGTTTCATCCGTATGATTGCGTTAACCTAAATAAAACACCTTCTTGCTAATTCGGTCACTATTATAGCTTCCGCTTCCCTTTCAGCCCTTAAAGATGTAAGCCGTGATGAGCCCTAGCAATGCAGGAACTGAATGGTGCTAAGGACATCACAAGTGAGGAAGCCAAGTCTTCTTCCCCAGTCAAGACTCTACACCCAAACCCAGTCCTGGTGGACACCTTGACTGGAATAATTTGAAATCTTAAGTAGAGAACCTAGTAGTGCCTACAGACACTGACCTACGGAAATTGCACTAATGAACAAATAGTGTTTTAGGCCACAAAATGTATGAGTACTTGTTACATAGCACGAACACATATAAAGGGGAAAAATACTGGAAAAAGTGGATCTGAACCAGAGACAAACATAAATTTGATGTCTTGTAGTTAGAAATCTCCATGCTCATAGACTCTCAGGAAAACAAAGGAAACATTTGAAAGAGTGACATTTTGAGTCTCCTGATGATGAAACTTGAATAGAAGTATTCACTGATGGACAAGTTAGGGCTTTTCCCAAATGTATGGAGACTCCACATTGGAGACAAACCATTCTCCCCATCCGTAGAGAAAGTGGTTTCGATGACGGCACCGAGAGAGTCATGTAAGACCACAGTGCTTGTGAACCACTGACCAGGCACGCTTCCAGTGGGAGATGATAGAACCCTGTGGACCACAGCCTGTCTTCACACTCTCGTCTGGAAACGGACTCACGCCTACAGCTCAACAGACAGATCCACGATGGGACAGAGGGGGGCACAATTTAGACCAGTCGGCCATTTGAGATCCAAAGGCCAACATTTACTCCAGGACCGTGTTCAGAAACGTCAAGAAAGAAAGAGGAAAAGAAACAGAAAGCGAAGGGAAATAGTGGGATGAGATGTTTCACTGTGGGGATTGCAATCAACGGCATGAAACAAAATGTGTACGAATTGTGTGTTATGTGCCCTGCTGTGTAAACTTCCGCCCAAATCATAAGGAAAAGATGAAAACATAATAAAGCAGATCCCTACTTCTCAGTACATAGAAAACACCGAAAAGAACAAAAACCACATCGCAATCTTAGATTGCTATGTTTGCCCAATTCCAGGGACTACAAGCTACGTCCTTCCTGTGGAACGTCATAGATTTGTACAACACGGTGGCCCAGCATGATCTAAGTATGTGCACGTTTCACAGGGCTATTTGAAAACATGTCCATTTTATTAGAATAGCTGGTTTTATAGCCCGCGAGATCTTATTTCAGGGTTGATTTCACCCAGTTCGCAAGTAGAAGCCAAACACTTAGTTCCTACCTTTGGGTGAGATTTCTTAGTGCTGTGACAAAATTTCAACCCCGAACCACAATTCTCAGTGGGTCCATGACATCTATCCAAAACCGACACTTGTAGCGGAAACTAGTAATGTGACCAACTGCCACAAAAGTATCATTATAAAACAACATTTAAGTATGGACTCCAAAAATTTAGATATACATTTGAAAAGTAGCTTAAGAAATGCACATAAGGGAATTTCCTGAAATTTAAATGTTCAAAGTCGATTATTAGCCTGTTTTCTTTAATGACCTGAGAAAATGATAAACTCCAAATTCAAACTCACACACACTATATATAGTAATTCAATATAGGTATTAAGATATTCAATCTCAATAATCAATAAATAAACTGAGCCTCTTCCTCTTTAATCCCCAAAGAACAGTCCATGTTCTACAATAGATAAACATTATCATTGAACACTGAGAACTAACAATTTTCTACTGCCAATCTTTCAGTCAGGAGCCAAGTGTTTACCCTTGGGCCACCAGGATTCCTTTGTAAGTACATTTTTTTTCCCCTCCAGAAAACTACTCTCTGTACTTGCTAAACAAAGTGTTTTTCTTCATTTATAATGCAAAGTACTCCATGTCCATTATAAGAATTTGAAAAAGAAATACTACAACAAAGATAAAATAATTCCTATTTTAACTAGAACATCAATAATATTATTGTTGTATACATATTACCTTTTAGTCGTTGTATTATGAAAACGTGTTGGGTTTTATAACATGAGCTCAATCATACTAATTCAAGTATTCTGTACTTTTCTATTATTATAATAGTGGCACAAATAACTTTTTCTAGTTTATTACTAATTATTTATAAGCATCCTTTTAAGTGGCTATACAATATTTCACTGAACAAAAAATTCTGATTAATTTAATCTGGCTTCCGTTTTAAACATTTATATTTAGTCATCAGAATAGGTTCAGTAGACTTTAAAGCGTCTGACACAAATGGATAAAATGAAGAATCTACATATTTACTTATATTAATCACCATTTGGATAGTGTAACACTCTCTAGTCCTGTTTTGGAGTTGTTCAGAAACTATGTTCATCAAAGGACCAGTCAGAGAGCCAGAAATTGCTGCTTTTGAGGGTGTAAGGTGTCAATAAAAAGATCATTCCACCCATCGACTTCACAATTGATAAGCGAATGAATAAATCAATCAACGAGCTCACCAACATGAAGAGTTGAGGGGACCCACCTAAAACCTGGTAAATTGCCCCAATTCTACAAAACCATGATATGCTTATGCTTTTTTGTGTTTTCCTATCAATGATGTTTCTGATACTGAAAAGGCATGTCACCTACAAAAAATAAGTATTTGGCTTTTAAGTACAGAAATTAGACATATAATAGTATTATGTAATAATATGCTCCTCAGTGCATGTACATTCCATTATTTTACCTTTCTTTTAGGGGATATTACATTTTTTCAAGATGGTAAAAGCTTGCAAATCTGAAATTTACCTCATCATCTATCAATTGTTTCCTTTGGGGAAACGCAGGTGGCAGATGAAGTCAGGTGTGGAGCACAGCACTGCTGTTACCACAAGTGAAGCAGGTTGTGCATTCACACTACTTCCAAGCCTGAAGGAAACGGGTCCTGCAATCAGTGATTCTCTGTAGCCAAGCTATCAATTCCTGACTTGGGGGATGATCAACTAGGGTATGGGAAGGTTCCAAATAGACTAGTGGTACTCAAGCATACTGACATCTATTATACTAAATATTCACCTATCTGATCTCAATAAAGATCATTGAGATTTGATCTCAATTAAATGATAGCCTAATGTCTTATAAAGACCATCTAGTTAGTCTCAACACAAGTAAAAAACAGATAGTGTTTTATTTTATTATTTGTTTGATAAATGACATTGTGACCTTATAATAAAATAATATGTAATTCCACTTTGAGAATTATGCATAAAGGCATGGAATTCATTTTCTATGAATATTTATTGTCATTTATTCACTTATTTTAAATCTCACCTTTCCTCAATAGTACCATAGTGACTTATATAGTAAATCAATATCTTAGTCAAAGGAAAAATGTGACTAAGAAAGACAAAGTCAGGAGTGGAATTAAATAGGCAATATATATGTTTATTGTAAAACGTAGCCCAGGTTCTAGAGCATGGTCATAAATATAGACAAAGTTTTGCAAGAGACAATCCAATAGAGACGACGATAGAACATCCATGTCTAAAGCAGTCAGCCCCTAGTGCAAAATTAGCTTATTTTATACATAAGATAAAATCAAGCATTTGCTCACTAGAGGCACAAATATTCTTATTCTGAACTAGACAAAAAATTCTCCCAGAAGCCCTTAGGAGGAGAGTACTGTGATGAATAAAAAAGTAAACAAAACCACACTGTCAAGGATTGAATTGTGTCCTGTCAAATATCAACTTGGCTACCCCATGGTTCTCAGGATTACATAACTGTCCTCTGTTTGATGATCTGATGTAAATCTGATGGTCTGTAATTTTAACCTCTATAATTTCATGATGCAGGACTGGGGTACTTATTTTAAGAAGCAGGCTACAATCTTCAGAAAAAGGTATCATGCTGCCTCAATCTTTGGAGATATAAAAGATTAAATAGGCAAGCAGATAGAGGGATCTCGCCACTACTCAGAAGTAAGAGCCAGGAGCAGAGCACATCCTTTAAACACAGGGTTCCTGGAGTGAGAAGCTTCTAGACCCAGAAGACTGATGCCGAGGTACATGACTATCTCCAAGGCACCCTGGGCCCACATATGCTGAAAGACTATCAAGAATGCCTTCCCTTCGAGTTGGCACCTGGAATTCAGACTTGTAGGCACGTAAATTGTGAGATATTAAGATTTTGTTTGTTAATGGCATCCACTTGTGTTATTACTAAAACAACCATTTGTCATATGTTCGTCATTTAACTTCCTCAGTGCTATAGAGTATAGACTCTTGTAATCATAATAGATTACAATTCAGAAAACTATATATTTTTAGATATTAGAAGGCCGTATCATACGACAGTCTAGCCTAAGCAGGGAGACTATATCTAAATTTACAGTTGCCATGTGAGCTTTTTTATACTGTAACAACAGCAACAAAATCAGCCCTATGGTATTTGTGTTCTCCAGGGTCCACACCTTAGCACATGCCATTTGATCGTTTCCGACCATCTTTGTCACTTTCTTGGTCTCTCTAGTCCTGTGAGTGTGTGGACTTCATTCTCTATTGCCTCATGTTGTGGATGGAATGGTGTCCCCTCAAAAGTATTTGTGATTCCTATCCCAGTTCCTGCGGAATCTGGTTTATATCTTAACCGTAATCACCTCTGAGCTGCAAACAGGGTGAGCAGGTAAACAAAGGCTGAGGCCTTGCAACAAAGAAGGCATTGGTATGGCTGAGATCCCGTTTTAGCCTCTTAGAGTCCAAGACAGTGAGAAAATAAAAACTGCTCTTAAAAGTCACCCTTGTAGTATTGCTGTTAGAGTAGCACTAGCTACCGGACAATCAACTTCAATAAATCCTCCATAAATATTATTTCTTTCAATTAAGCTTTTGTAATCATGCTGGAACTATAAGGACAATTATATCCTCTGAGAAACGGCTGAAATACAGCTAGAAACACTTCCACACGATTCTGCCCCTCAATGAGGCAAGCGTGCGAGACCCCGCGTGTGTGCGAGACCCCGCCGCAGACACATTCAGCACACTGGCACCACCAGAGGCCCTGCTGACGTGCTTCTTTGCTTTGTACAAAACGCATGAGAATTTTACGTCTCACAACACTGAGCCCTGCAAGTCGGTCTGGGCACACATCACATGCAGTTTTGGTGTTTTACCAACCTTCTTTGTATAAAGGTAACAATGCTATTGCCAGGGGTTCGAGTAAGCCTAGTTGTGTTAAAGGCTGTACTGTAGGGCAGCCTATGTCGGTAGGTCAGACACTGAGCAATTTTGGAGGCTTCCACCCAGCATCCCTGGAAAGGAAAAAGGTGTTCACGAGTTCAGAGGTCAAATAGAACTGCCGTAACTAATTTTTTAAAAGTTATTATTGTTCTTGATAAAATATATCAACAATATCTTATGCAAATAACACATTAGATACGCTGTGCCTAAGCATGCTATATACATTACATACATGTATGCATTATTTGCCTGAGCACATTATATGTGAAAACACAGCAGTATTGAAATGTCCATATTGATGTCATGTGCATGGAGAATCATAATGCAAACAATACAAGGGGGCAGAAACTGCTGGTAGGGAAGACAGGCAGTCTGTTCAGTGCATTACGTCAGGTCTGAGTGCTATCGTGTATCATGTGTGTCCCCAAAGTACATTCTGGTGAGCAACAGCCATCCTAAACCCCAGTAAGCATTCAGCATGGATTCCAACTGCTTGAGCAATCAAAGATTTCCCCTTTAAAACACTTTCTCAGGTGTCTGTGAGCTTACCCATTAAAATGCAACTCCGAAGACTAAGAAGAACAGAAATTTAAGACAAAGGAATAACCAAACAGCAATAGCAACAACAAAGTTCAACTTTCAAACCAAAACAAGAAAATCTGTAGCCTTCAGTGTCTGCTTACTAATTATGTTCAGTGAAGCCACTTGTCAACGTTAGCATTTGATTGTCACTAACCTTAGCAAGGATTCTTTCTGAGGTTTCTACATAGAATGGTAAATAATTATAGAATGAGTGCCAAGTAAAACTGAAGCCGAAATGTATGATTAAAAGATTTAATTTGATGTTTTTTCCTAATTAACTAAACCGTTTAAAACAATGTGATCCTTTCTTGTTTTTCTTCTGAAATTGTCTTTTTGTTTTACTATCTGTTACTCAAAGAACTCAAAACATCAAAATTCTTCTTAAACTGTGACAGAATTGGTTAACTTAGATGTCAGATAGACCTAAATTTGAACAAGTACACAACTTCCAAGAGCCCCAGTGTCTAAGGCTAGAGCATCAATTCTCAATTAGTGGGTCGTGACCCCTTTGGGGATCGAAAAACCCTTTCACAGGAGTCGCCTGATTCATAACAGTAGCAAACTGATAGTTAAGAAGTAGCAAGGAAAAGAATGTTATGGTTGGGGGGTCACCACAGCATGAGGGACCGTATGAAAGGGTCCTGGCCTTCAGAAGGTTGAGAACCACAGGGCTAGAGGCTTCTCCTGACACCAAAGGGAACAGGCAGGAAGACAACTAGCTGGTTTTCCAGAGGAAAGTTACTACAAAGTCAGCAGATCAAGCTTGTGACTACAGACGTGAGGGAATTTGAGGCTGGCAGGTCAGATGGCAGGTCACTGATGACTCCCCAGATTAACAGGCAATGTGACGGGCCATTGGTTCAAGTCCAAAGAACAAAAGATCAATGAGCTAGATGCCAAATCCAGACAAACAGAAAGCAAGCAGGAGTGTCTACAGCTTCCACTTATTTGGGAAGTTATATATATGCCTGAGGAATTTACTCTCAATGGATGGCATCAGGGGTGTGAACTGATAGGGAGATGGGGTGAAAGTTTTGCATAGATCTTGATCTTACAATGTATTGGTTGCTCATGTAATGGTTGTTGTTAGGTGCTGTGAAGTTAGTTCCGGCTCAGAGTGACCCATGTCACCGGTCCTTCACCGTCTTCAGAATTGTTATGTTTGAGCCCACTGTTATAGACACTGTGTTTCTCCATCAGACTGAGGGTTTTTTTCACTACCCTTCTACTTTACTAAGCATGGAGTGATGTCTCTTCAATGCTTTACAGAGATCTTCTGCAGCACATGTGCCCTATGCTAAGAGAAGATCCCATTCTGAGGTGAGGACATTGTGTTAGGTCACATGATGGGGGATTGCTAAGCCTTACCTGCCAAGCCTGAGAATCTTGGTTCAGCCAAGGTGACACAAAGCCTTTCTCCCCCAATACCCACCAGATAAATGCAGTGTAATAAGGTTTCCAATTCAGTGTTGGTATGAATCTTAACACATTTCTCTAGTATTATCATACAAGAATGATAAATATTGGCTAGTATTAGTAGAAAATGATATCAAATATATATTGCTAATTTTTCATATGTGGTCACAGTTCAGGCTAACCTAATCCTAAATTGTAAAGGGTTAGAATTCAGATAAGAGCAAAGAATGACTACACAGGCCCCAGAAGCTGAAGAGAAGGTATAAGTGCTATGCTCACATTAACTTTCTTTCTGATCTAAAGTTCTAGGTCACTGCTGAGGCAAGCTGCCTCTAAGTTAAATTCCTTTTATTTGGAAGTGCCTTACTGGTGAGATTGTGAAAGTAAAATCTACTCTCTTCCATCATTCCCATTAGCTTCATCAATGTCTTATTTCTTTACTCTTATGAATGTTCTTCTTGTAACCACTGTTGTTTCTCATCAACCGGAGCAAGGCTCCTACACCAGTCTCTTAAGCTCCAACATTAAAAACAAAGGAAAACCCGACACACCTAGACCTCCTGTTGGCTCACTCGCTGAAGCTCCAGTCTCCTGTTTTCTGATGCCTGACATCTCTAGTAAAGATGCCCAAAGTGAAACGCATGTTGATCTAGAAACAACTCTTTACCCTCTATTCTGTAACTAGAAATATTTGCCCCATAAATTTAATATTCCATTCTCGAGTCTGAAGAAAACAACCTACACATCCTAGTTACTGTCTAAATGTTCGTTTCATTTGATTTACTTGCTGGCATTAAATAGTGATCTGATAAAAGGAAGTAATAGCCATTAAGAGATAATACAGATAGGAACTGGAAATACAGGGGATCCAGGGCGGATGAGCCCATCAGGACCAGTGGTGTGAGTGGCAATACAGGGAGCGTAGAGGGAGAGTGGGTTGGAAAGAGGGAACTAATTACAAGGAACTATATGTGACCTCCTCCCTGGGGGATGGACAACCGAAAAGTGGGTGAAAGGAGACATCGGACAGGGCAAGATATGACAAAATAACAATTTATAAATTATCAAGGGCTCATGAGGGAGTGGGAAGCAGGGAGGGAGGGGAAAAATGAGGACCTAATGCCGGGGGTTTAAGTGGAGAGGAAATGTTTTCAGAATGAATGTACAAATGCGCTTTACACAATTGGTGTGTGTATAGATTGTGATGAGTTGTATGAGCCCCTAATAAAATGATTAAAAAAAAGAGAGATAATAACTATCTGAGAGTAACTGATAATAACCACTAAAACTATAAGTAATTTTAACATATTTTGTTTCAATTAATAAGATTAGCTTACCAATTTATCTTATCAATTAATGAAAGATCAAGGAAGGATATGCTCAATCAATGTCAAAAAGTATTATTTTAACTGTCTGTGAGAATAATTTCCTTGTTACAAAATCTGACCATTTGTAATAATAGTGTATTTTGAACTTTGGCATCTAAGATGTTAACTTAAATACAACATTAAAGCATTTATTGAAATTGTTACTATTGAATTATTTCAATAATTCAATTTTTACTTTACAGATTTGTAAGAATGTAATATAACTTGGTATTTGGCAGCCTGTGATCAGAATTGCTTAATCAAATTACCCTGCAACTTTTCTATGATGCATTTCCTATTTGTTCTTCCTGTAAATAATGCATCTACTATTACTTATACCACTATATAAACATGATTAACTTATATATAATTATATATTTAGTAAATATGTTATTTACTAAATATTAAACAAATAGAGAAAGCTTCAGATGTCACGGTATGTGTCTGGCTAACTGCACAACAAAGAACCACATTCCTCTTTTCAAGTACAGTAACTATGGCATTATCAGAAAATGCTTCTGACAGATGGCATGACCACTCTGGGAACAGGGTTCTTCTGTTAGTTATTACTGACAAACTGGGCATTTATACATGTCTAAAGTTATTGGGAAATTACATTTGAGAGCTTGGAAGCAATATAAAGTTGTGCTGTATATCAAATTTAATTTATATCAAATACAACATCTGACTAAGAATGATTTTATAAGTAGATGGCAGCTATTATATAGTACCCCATATACTCGTGTATAAGCCAACTTTTTTCAGCACATCTTTAATGCAGGTTTTTGTGGTAAAATTAGGTGCCTTGGCTGATGTTCTGGTTGGCTTATACTTGAGTATATATGGCAGCTGAAAGCACAGGGTCTGGAGCTAACACGCCAGAACTTAAATGTGGGCTTGAGTATTGACTGTATATGTTTCTTGAGCAAATCACTTAACTACTCTATGCCTAAGTTTCCTCAAATATCAAATGAAGCTGGCATTCATTTTGGGGATTAAATACATTAATCCTGGAAATGACTGCAAATGATGTCTGGCTCATAGTACATATCCATAAAATGTCTGCTAGTGTTCTTCTTTGGGAAAAGCAAGGCGTATCGATGAATATATAAATTAATGAAGATGAGTGCTACAAGTACGTACCAGGCATCAACCATGTACCAGAATGGTGCGATTGTACCAAACTAATTTCCTATTATTCTAATAATTGTCATACAGGACATTATGATCATGTCCATTATGGCGAAGTCAAAATTGAGAGAGACTTAAGGAACTATGTTGGAAATTGTCTTTCTGAATCCTTAACTTCCCATCATTTACCATAGAAGCCATTTTCCTATTTTAATAAAATTTATAACTGCTTAATTTAGGATCATAAAAATTCTAAGGTATAAAACATCTTATGTCTTAGTATTAATAAAGCATAATATAACATAAGTGGTGGCTTTAAATGAATGTATTGCTTCACAGTTCTGGACACACAGAGTTAGAAGCCAGAGCACTGAGTGTATAGGAAGTTCTTTCTTTTAGCTACTAGTAGCTCCTGGCAATCTTCTGGGTTCCTGGGTTTGTAGAGGAAATTGTCTTCATCCTCGTGTGTGTGTGTGTGTGTGTGTGTGTGTGTGTGTGTGTGTGACTGTACTTCCTTTTGTAAGACACAATTCTTTTATTTTTTTTACATAAATCTTTTTTTTAAACAAAAAAATCTCATCAGTAAATACAGACGTGTAAAACAGGGGCAGGGGCTATATAATTTACTGTACTAAAATTCATTTCAAAAGGCATCATCAAATTCACGAAGTGATTTTTACAAAAAGACTCGCAGTGCTCCAGGTTGGGGTGGTGCTGCTCACCAATTCAAGAGATTAAGCTTAGAACTCACTCTACATTGGCATGGCCTCATTAACAAAATACAAGAAAAGTTCTATTTCCAAGCAGGATAACATGCACACGCTGTGGCTTCAAAATATATTTTGGGGAGACACAAATCAATCCATTGCAGTTCAGAAATAACAGTCAAAATTATCATTTTTTAAAAAGGGACTATTAGCTCAGAGTGCTTGAGTTAAGTGCATAAGACCATATATAGCCTTCTTTTTTAAAAAAAATCTTTTTAGCTATCAGTGTGCTTTTTTAAATTAATAAATCATTTCTAGGGGGCTCTTAGAACTCTTATGACAATCCATACATCAGTTGTATCAAGCATATGTGTACATATGTTGCTATCATCATTTTCTAAACATGTACTTTCTATTTGAGTTCTTGATATCAGCTCCTCTTTTTTCCCTCCCTCCCCTATACCACCCTCATGACTTCTTGATAAATTATAAATTATTATTTTTTTCATATCTTATACCGACCACTGTCTCCCTTCACCCACATTTTTGCTGTTCATCGCCCTGGGGGGCAGATTATGCATTGATCCCTTAGCATAGGTTATGCATAGGTTTCCCTTTCCTCCCCATACCTTCCCCTACCCTCCTGGTATCACTACTCCCATTTCTGTTCCTGAGAGGTTTAGCTGACCTGGATTCCATGTGTCATGAGCTCTTATCTGTACCAGTGTACATGCTCTGGTCTAGCCAGAACTGAAAGGCAAGACTGGAGTCATGATAGACTGGAGTCTGCTAGATGATCGCTCGTTTAACTTCAAGCCTTTAAGACCCCAGATGCTATATCTTATAATAGCTGGGCAATATGAGCTTTCTTCACCAATGTGCGTTTCATTTTTATACCATCCTTTATGAGTGTACTGTATTGGCAGAATGTACTGCAGAAGATCTTTGTAAAGTGTCAAAGAGCAAAGAAGTCCCTTTGAGAACTAAGGCACACCTGACTCAAGTCACAGTTGGCCATGCCTGTAAAAGCTGAACAATTAAACGGAAGACCAAAGAACGATGTATTTGAGTTACGGTTTGGGTGGGTAATATTGAAAGCAACACAGACTGACATAAGAACAAACACATCTGTCTTGGAAGAAGTACAGTCAGAATGTTTCTTAGAAGCATGACTTAAGTCTCATGTCTTTGGACATGTTTCAGGACAGATCAGTTGAGGTTCAACAACTACCGAAAATGAAGATGTGAAAGGACATGATTGGCACTACAACAACAGGCACAAACATAACAACAATTGTGTGATGGTACAGGGTTACAGGTATTATTTCATTCTCTTGTACACAGGGTCAGTATGAGCTAGAGTCAACTGAAGGGCACTCAAAAAGAAACCTGTATAAATGCTAAGCAAAATTCTCCTGGTCATTATTTCTACTAGACAGCAATTAGCTCAGCATCTATCTAGGCCATGATAATGGGCCATAGAATGAGTCCGTTACGCAGGCAAGTGAGTGCCAAATTCTGTGCCTGAGATAAACAGAACCATTTCCGTTGTGCCAACGGGAGAATTAAACTTCATTTGGAGAGAAAATTACGTCGGAGAGAAAGGTGGTGTCAAAGTATGAAGGGAACAAATGAATTTTCCACTTTTATTTAAAATGTAATTATGATATCTTTTCTCTGTTGTACCTTTACCATCTCTGCTTCCTCTAGCTCCTTCTTTCACCTGGGAGATAAATATTACCTTTTTCTGTTTTCCTTCCTAGCTGGGAGGAAACATAAAACAGCCTCTCTGGATAAGCCTTCAGTGCCCAAGTTCTTTCAAGAAATGTTACCACTCACCATCTCGTCTTTCTCACATCTCTTAAATATCTCCACCTAGAGCACTGTCTCTCTCCACATCATGACACTGAGAGAGGTCTGGCTTTCCAATTCAACCAGCAATCCAGAGTTCTCATTTAATTTTGTCCCTCTTATAAATTTCACCATTGGCTTCTTCATCATTATATTTTCCCTTCTGTGTTTTAATTTTCCCTGGGGTCTCCCTCTTTTCTCATGACTTGATCTCAGTATTATTCTTCTAAGTAGTCTATATCTGCAAGGATTTTTTAAAAATCTGCATTCTGTTTTTATGTTTATATGTCTACAAATCTGTGAGTGGTCTTTTCATTTTCTTCAATTGTATCTTCTCTACCTGACCCACTTCAGCTCTTTCATCTCCCACATGAACTCTAAACTCCAGCAATACCGTTCCTCCAATATTCGCGTTATCCTTTATGTTTGAATGGTGCGATTTCTCTTTGCCCATCTGGCTTACACTTAAACAGTAACCTAACTGTATGCAGGAATCAGAGTCAGCTGCTGCTGCGTCTCTGTTCTCACAGTACTTAACGCATATTTTGTAATTGGGTCCTCTTCAAAAGTACTTCCTTTAAATAGATAATTCACCTATAAAGACTAAGTAAATGGAATAGTACCTACAATTCAGTGCACCCTTCCACAATTATTGTTGATTAGAGAACACACCTGTAGTTGTAAGGCAAGCAGTTCACACTGGTTCTGAAAGAGGCAACTGAGTACAAAGTTGAGGCCAAAGTGGTGGGAAAGGGGATTTGTGGCTGATAGTCTCAAGGAGGTTGGATAATTTGATATAGAAATTTAAGTCTGGTACAAGAACTTTGTCAGAAGTCTACTTCAGCCCAAGATACAGCAATATAATTTTCTTCCAATAAGAACTGGATTGAGAAAGGAGCTTTAAAGATTACTATTTCTAGAGATTTACATTTTCAAATCCATCTTCTGATGTAATCACATTCATAATGCTTTATGTTTATGAAACTTTCCAAGTCGTATTCCTAGCCTAACATAACCAATAACAAACACATCATCAAAGAGTTTTACCAGAGGGCACAAGGAGAATTAACTTCTGGAACTTCCCAGATAGCTCCTGGATGGGATAGATGTTACATGAAGTGGGATAGCTTCCAAAGAAATGACCCACATTGTTGTCACAACTGTCATCCAAACAGTGGCATGCATGCATATACAGTTGATGTATTTCACAAAGGAGCAATCTTTTAGATAACACACAGGCATAAGTCTCCTTCAGTAGAGAGAAGTATATGCAGGAGAAAAAGATGCAAGGATACTTGCAACAATGAACCGTTGTTCAGAGAGAGAGTAAAATCAACTTAATAAACAACTTTCTCTTTTTTCTCATCACATAAAAAAAATAAAGAAAATCAATCCATGTTCAAGTCAATGAAATATCCACTTAAATAAAGTTGAGTTCTATTTTGGAACTTGATTAAAGTCTTAAAATATTCCACAACATTTTTTTCTTGATGTCTCTAAATCAAAATTATTCAAACCTAGTTCATTTTCATCTTCCTTCCCAAATCATCAACAACTGGTACCAATTACAAAATGGCCAGGGCCTAATGTTTGAGCCTGAAACATGCACAGGTTATAATTGCATATGTAGTAACATTTGAATTTGGCCTGCAATGAGTGGGGTGATTTTATTGATTCTGAACAGTTTATATTACTTAGTATATGAATGCCAAACAAGCATGTAAATGATACAGATGATACAATGTACAACATAATGAGAAAAGACATTGCCTGTGCGCAGACAGCCATGTACACAAAAGAGTGGCATCTAAAATGGCATTGTATGTCGGAAGTCATCCATCCACTTTTGGGGATCAATAAACCAAGGAGGTTGAGTTTGGAGAAGAAATAAACTTAGGGCAGAGAGGAAAACATCTTTCACACAATTTGGCAGGCAATTTCCGAACTGCACAAATGAGGCCTTTGTCCATGGTCAAGGACATGGTCACTATGGGGTTCCCTCCTGAAAGTTTCCAATTCTCTCTATTGTATGGACCTTTCTATTTTTATCGGGTGAGATATCCCAAACCTAGACAAGGAACATGTGGACAAGGAACAAGAAAACCCATTCCTTGGGAATGTTCTCCAATATTAAACCCAGCTCACTGCCATCAAGTCAATACAGAATCACGGTGACCCGATGGGACAAGATAGAACTGCCTCCAGGGGTTTCTGAGACTGTCATTCTTTACAGGTGAAGAAAGCCCCTTCTTTCTCCCAAGGAGCAGCTGAAAGCTTTGAACCTCTACACTTGTAGTTAGCAGCCCACAATATAACCACTAGGGCCACCAAGGATACCCTAAAGTATGGGGTAAATCAGATGCTCTGAGTTCTTAAGGACTAGTATCTATCTCAGGACTTGGTGCCCTGTTCCTAGATCTAGAAAGGTAGTCTCACAAAGGATACTTCCCACGGGTCAGGCCAATGGCTTTCATAGGACTACATAAGATTGGGGCCCACAATTATGCAGACACACTGGTATGGGGTGACGTGTAAAAGACTGAATTGAAAATATGTATTAGAATCCTAACCCCTATACCTGTGGATGTACCCCTGCTTGGAAACAAGATATCCTTTGTGATTTTATACTACAGCGAACTCTAATATAATTACTTCTGAGTTTTAGCAAGAGCAAAATGTGCACCAAGACATACACCCACACACACACACACACACACACACACACACCCATAACAGGAATGGAGACAGATGGATTCTTGACGCTCTATATAGATAAAATAGGCAAGAAAGGACCTCCCATAAATCCACACCTTAAATGCAATCTTCTAGGTTCCTGAACTTTGAGAAAATAAAGTTTTATTCTTTAACGTTACCGAATTGTGGTATGTGTGCTAAGGTAGCACTAGGTAACTGACACAGTGTTCCTTCCAGCTTCACAGAGGATCAACTCAGAACCTTGGTCAGTCAGTAGTTTACCACTGGCCAGAGGTAGACGGCTTCATGTATGGACCCACATGTCAGTTCTCACCTGACCATGATTTACTTATAGCACCATGAGGGCTCCCTGATCATTAAGGTCCTGCTGAATTATAGCACCCTTAGATCTCTTTCTCTTTGATGAAAGATGGGAAAGTTCCCAAAGCAGCTTCTCACCTGCTTCCTATTAACTCCAAGTTTCTATAAGGCAGAGTTTAGGGGTTTCTCAAAACAAGAGCAAAAAACCAGATAGTTTTATGATTTAAATATGTTAATATGAATATCAGCTGGTAATTTTGAAAAAAATCCCCTCTAAATAGGATCTTTAAAACTTGAAAGAGAATTTTCCTCTTCTATTACACTTACGAAACCCATGTGGCTTTGGGCAGTGAGAGAGTGTTCTTCTGCCAGTAACGTGGGAAACTGCATAGTATATGGCTTTATTCCATTTCTTTACCTCTTTCTTTCGTCAAAACTATCCATTCTATTTAAATTGCACCTTAGTGCAATTAAACAAGAAATATATATGTTCAAGACAAAATTAATTACAATCAGAATACTAGACATAAAAGTCTCATAGATTTTTCTTCATATTTGATTTCTAAGTGAATTTGAATGAATGTTTAAAGTGTGAGGCACTGCCATGTACTCGTAGCATGAAGCAGTGAAAACAAAAAGGCAGGGCTGAAATGTAAACATGTCAAGATATTTTACCAACATAATCTCTGAATAGCTTCTTTAAAATGGTAGAGGGCTTTTCTTTTTCACATTATCTTGAGAAGTTTTTTGAGGGTTTGATTAATAGATTGGATCACTGTCTCTACAGGTCTAGGATAGTGCCCAGGTAGCACTTATGTCCATAGTAGCCACTTAGAGCAGGGCCTACTGCTACCTCTGATTTGCAGAGCAGTGTATGGATGCATCTTGACTCAGATGTTCAGCATATTAGCAATACTGCAGTTTAAAATTAAGCCTCATTATCTGCCTGCAGAATATGGTTCTCCTTTTATTAGACAGAGCCCCGATGGCCTATTATTTTCTTCTCTCATCAATATTCAATCTTTGGGATACATTTCTAGGGAGCAACCCTAGTGCAGTCTGGACACAAAAATGGAACCCTGTTTTCCCCTCACCATTCCCTATGCATTCTCCTGTCTGAGCGTTTGGTCCCTTGAGAGAGAGGCACCCTATTAAGAAATGCATCCAGTTACAGAGCCAAGGAACTCTGCCTGCTTTATCTGAAGCACTCTTTGTAAAACAGTTCCTTACTCCCCATATGATCCCCAATCACTACCTTGCCCAGGCTGGTTTACTAGGTTCTCATCGTGACTGGCAAAATGGCATGGAGGCCATATTTGATGTCCCTGTCACAAGGGAGAAGTAGAATACAACTTCTCAACAGCCCAAGACCAATTGCCAAAAGGTAGTAGTCAGATGTGCTCCCATCAGCTCTGTTCCTCCCTCCAACCTATAGCCTACTCTGACCCCAACTGTGCCTCCCACGGCATTCTACTTCTCTGCTGAGTTCAATCGTTCAATAGCCACAAAGATCTCACAGACAATACTCACACTTACAGGAGTTTATTAGTGAAGTCAACAGGTTACCATAGTCACAATGATAAAAGAATAAGGATACTGTCTTTGGTCTTTATCAGTGCTTCTCCTCAGGCAGCAACCAAGTCTGAGTCTCATGGTCCCTTGTTCTCTGTTTTTGTTCTGTGATCAACTAACCCACTGCTCTGCCTCCCAGTCTCATGGCTTTCTGGTCTCAAGACTTAGGGTCCTCGATTCTGGTGCCTTTGGGTCTCCATATGGCACGGCCTCTGCTGCCACTTCTGGCCGTGATCTCAATAGAACTTGCTCCCTTGAAAGTTCTTCTTCCTTTGTGACCTCAGGATTCTCGCTGTGTTCCTACTTTTGAGACGGTTCCTTTATACACAGGGGAATGGTAGCCCAAACTGACCAGTACCCATTATTAGTGCTCGACACACCCTATTTGCAAGATTCCCCCAATCACTTGGTGATAGTCCCAGATACATGGATAGCACAGCTACATTAGGTAGATCTAATTGGAATCATAATTACCTAGGGGTATGGGGGCAGGCAGATATAGTAACAATGGGTACAAGAAGAAAATGTTCTGAAATCGATTGTGGTGCTGATTGCAAAAATCTTAATATAATAATAATTGCATTGTATGATATGTGAAGTATACTCATATGTGTGTGTGGGTCTACACACGCAGACACACACACACACACAGAGTGACCATACATACGGTACAAGAAAACTTTCTCTGGTCCTATGCCTTCCTCACAACTGTTATGTTTGAGCCCACTGTTGCAGCCATTGTGTCATTCCATCTTGTTGAGCATCTTCCTATCTTTTGACGGATCTTCTGTTTTACCAAACATGATGTCCTTTAGGGCCTGGTTGCTCCTGAGAATAAATCCAAAGTCATGAGACAAAATCGCACCAACCTCTTCTCCTCTAAGGAGCTTCCTAACTTCATTTCTTTCAAGACAAGTCTGTTTGTTCTTCCAGAAGTCCATGGTACAGTAGATATTCTTCTCCAACATATTTTTTGGTCTTCTTTATCCATGTGCGCCACATATGTTGATCCGCTCAATTAGAAACACTAGTTGTCTTGCCCAGATATAAATAGCATTTTTGCAGCAGCAGGAGGGAGGAGGTTGCCCCTTCTTACCTTGAGGTCTCCAGTTTGTTTTCTCTTGTCAGCGCCAAGAAGGCAGATCTGGAGCTAGGGTTACTTTAGGACCTCAAGCCTAAAGATAGCAGTGATGGAGTTTGCTCACATCACTTTTAAAGTAGGCAGGACTGAAAACCCAGGGCCCTAAACCAAGTCCTTTTATTCACAGCTGATTATATCCCAATCTCCTCTTAGTGGCCAACTTGTTTCCAACTTCCGGTCACTGCATGTGTGCAGAGTAACATACGCCACGGAGTTTTCAAAGCTGCGACTTTGCAGAAGTAGATAGCCAGGCCTTACTGCTGAGGTGTTTCTATGTTTGAACTACCAGCCTTTGTGCCACCCACACAATCCTGTTCCTACCTCCTTCCATGCCCAAACAAACAACCTGCCTGGGAGTCAATTCCAGCTTCAGAAACGCAGGAAGAGTTCTCTTTACGTCCTAAAGAATCATGACGAGTCACAATCAGCAGAGTAGAACTGCTCCATTGGGTTTCCAAGGCTGTATATCATGGGGAAGCAGCTGATGGAATCAAACCAGTGATCTCTTAGTTGGAAGCTCGACACTGAGCCCTCTATACCACCAGGACACCTTTCTTGCTTCCTAGTACACATAATTTCCCCCCAATCACTGATGAATATGCTAGCATTATTGACCATTAAGCTTTGGGTTATTCTACCAAAATTCACTGCCATCCAGTCGATACTGAATCATAGCAACCCTATAGGGCAGGACAGAACTGCCGTGTTGTTCTGAGATGGTAACTATTATGGAGGTAGAAAGTCCCGCCTCTCTCCCACGGAGCTATGACAGCGTCAAGCTGCTGACCTTGCAGTGAGAAGTCCAGTGCATACCTGCTCTCCTATCAGGACTCAATGGGCTGTTCCACAGTGGGATTGTTTACTCTCCCCTCCACTCCTTCCAAGAGTTCCTGGGTCCCAATGGCCCCGGGGTACAATTTCCAGCAGCCTTTCCTTCTCTGCATGTTCTGTGGTATCCCGGCCTTGCACTGGAGCCTGCCTGCAAGGTCAACCTCAGAAGGAGCACATAATAAACAGTGCACGACTAATGGACGAGGTTTCTTTTGCTTTATGCTGAGAACCTTATCTGGAATGAAATTCACTGCCAGCGCAACTTCTTCTTCGTAAGGATGACTTTGAAGCTCTACTTACTGACATCTCCAGTACTATTCATAACATGGCTAGAGACTCCTTTTCAAACTCAACCACTGCTGATAGTACAAGTGACACTAAACAAAAGCCAAAACCAACAGTGAAGGCTTAGAGATGCGAATGCAGGTTAACATTTGGCTTTGAAATTCACACGTATGGCAAGAAACCCGGCTCCAAAGCAAACTGCATGCTGCTTGGTGGTTGCACAGAACTGCCGCTTAGCACCCCAACTCCAGCTAAGACAGCGGGAGAGCGGCCAAGATGTTTTCCCAGCCTAAAAATGATCTCCACCTGAAAGTGTAACTAAAATCCCGACAAAAGGAAAATTATCTTGGAATAAGATTCAAACATTTCACAAGGCTTCTCAGTGAGTTAAAAGACATGCCTTTTCTCATGCACATGGATATTTCTGGGCATATCTGTATTTAATATTGGTTTTAAATGAGGTTCAAAACGTTAAGCATATTCTATACCAAAGGCATGCTGATTTTGACAATATTCAAAAACCTGATATGTTGAAATCACCATTAAAAGGGTTCCAGCTCCCTCAGATTTTAAACTAATCTCGAAGGTCACTCATATACATTAATACATATAAACAACAGACAGTATCTGATACAAGCAGAAATCCATTGCTGACCGAAACAGAATCTCAAGCAGAAGTGAAATGGCAGAATGCTGCGGGTGGGAGCTGGGGGGAACAACCAGGAAGAAGTAAAGCAAGTTACCCTTATCAGGAAAAAACAAAAACAAAACCCCAAACCAGTGGGTTTGTTTGGAATCAAACTGAAGTATATAACCCCCCAAATTAAATAAATTAAAATTTAAAATCAGACTCTCACCATCAGTAAGTGACTTAAACTCTTGCCCATTTAGTAGTACAGTGCTGAAGACCCATTTTTACATTTAAAATATTTACTCATTTTGAACCAATAGTAAATGACCAAAATTATGGATTTTAATCTGCTCTGAGTTCAACATCAGCTATGTAGGGTACTGGGAATTGTTATATCTGATAAGTCATATAAAAGTCAGGTGATGAAAATTAGAGCCTAAAATTTAATGATTGGCTGAAAGTGAAGCGATGGTTACAATGGGTGCCTCAGGCTACAAAACAATCACAAGACTCCTTGTGACAGCAGGAAAACCAAATCCACAGTGATCAAGCAGATTCCAACTCATACACAAACACACACACAAAACTACTCTCACTACAGTCGAGCCCATGCCAATTCATCATGCCCCTGTATAAAGTTTCTGAGACTGTAATTCTTTATGGAAGCAGATAGCCTCAAGTTTCTTCTGTAGAGGAGCTGTTGGATTCGAAATGTCAACCTTTTGTTTAGTGGTCCAGCATCTATGCCACGGCTCCACCAGGGTTCCTTGATTGCAGACAAACAAATAAAAAAACCTCACTGCCATCAACTTAATTCTAAGCCATGGTGGCCCTATTGGGCAGAGCAGAGCATACTCTGTGGGTTTCCAAGACTGTAGCCCTATATAGGAGTAGAACGCTTCATCGTTCTCCCTCAGGGCATCTAGCGGTTTCAAACAGCTGAATTTGCCATTAGCAGCCAAAGGCTTAACCACTATACTACATGGGCTCCTGAGTGCAGAAAAGGCACACAGAACTCTAAGGTTTACTTTGAGTAAGTATCTGCTCTGAGGATGAGTTTAAATGAGGTTTTATAAACAGGGTACATTCCCTAAACAAGCAAAACACATTTGCCTCTCAAATTGTCAACCAAATAATTTTCTTGGGATATAGCGGAAGTCACAGTAATGGCAGAGTGCATTTCTTGATAGAGAAGTGACTTCTGATTCCGAGTCAAGTTTTTGGCTTTGGACCATAGCACAGTCAACATCTCCTATTAGGAGTCTTGCATTAATTTGAGATGATCTTAATCAGATTAAGTACGAGTTCCACTATTTTAAACTGTGCGAAATTAGACAATTTATGCAATACTTTGGGGGCTCATTTTCCTTTTAAAATCTCTTCGAGTTCGAGTCATGGTAGTGGGAGCGGGGAGGAAACATTTAGGAACTAGAGGAAAGTTGTATTTCTCATCGTTGTTACATCGCACCGACTGGCTCATCTCCTCCAGACAAGGCCATTAAGAAGTTCGTCATAAGAAACATAGTGGCGGCTGCGGCCGTCAGACATTACCGAAGCACGACACATACGTGCTTCCCAAGCTGTACGTGAAGCTACATGACTGTGTGAATTGTGCCATTCACAGCAAGGTGGTCAGGAACCAGTCACGTGAAGCTTGGAAGGACGGAACGCCCCCCACCTCGATTTAGACCTGCAGATGCTGCCCCACGACCTCCTCCAAAGCCTAGGTAAAGATTAGAAGCGGAAGAAAAACAAACCTGGAAGGAAATAAAATGGAAATTATTCTTTAAAAAAAATGAAAGAAAATATTCTAAAATGGATTGTGATGATTGCACAACTCTTTGATATGTTAAAACTACTGAGTTGTATGATATGTGAATTATGGCAATAAAACTGTTCAAAATTAAAAAAAAATCTCTTTGAGGATGTATGTGTGCTTGTGCATATATGTGTGGAGGTCTAGATAACATTTATAAAGCAACCACACTAATCCTAGAATACGGTAAACATAAAAAGGCAATAAACAGCCTTTGAACCAACAACAGAAGTAGATAATGGGGATAACATCTTCAATGTTCCCAAAATACACATACATTTTGGTTAATTATATATGTATCACTTTCAAAAGGAAAAGAATTCTGAACACAATCCTAATCCAATACTAAAATATTCAACCTTAAAAGGCAGTCAAGAATATTTATAGAGTTCTCAGCCATAGACTAACGAGCTCTGTGTAGACCTCGTCTCTGTGAGATCCCAGACTCATAAAGTACGCAGCCCATGGAGGAGCTTGTCCAATGACATCTCTGAATGCACGAAGAGGGTGGCCAAGACACTCTGTTATTCCAGCGTTCCTTTATTCCTATGCACAGAATCATGAATCGGGCGACATACTGGGCACAAAAATAAAAGGAAATGCTCCCTGGAGATAGAAGAGGAAATTGAAATTTTAAGAATATATTAGACAGTTAAGTCAGCATGATATGCATAAACATCAAAAGTCACTTGAGCCAACATTCTGAAAGATGATCCCATCCTAAGATTTCCAAAACTTCACAGCTCTATTAGAACTTATTGTAATAAAAACAATAACAATAATCTAGAAGGCACAATGTATTAAGAAACTACTTTGTGATACTCTGTGAATTTTCTCTCTCATAACATTCAGTTATCTATGAAGATGACACTCTTATCACCATTATTTTAGAGTGAAGAAAATGAGAACTCAAAACAATAAGTATGAGTTCTGCCTGAAAATATCCAGGGACGGATTCAAAATTACATATATCCATTTCAAAGAGATCATGTTAGTGTTTTGAACTTTCTCATGTATTCCTATAGCATAGTAAGATCTTTAAAATAATGTTTAAAAAACTATCTCAGATTTGATTAATCATTTCTCAAATAGAGATCATAATCCCCATAACATGTAAATACAGAGGTGGAGCCTATTGCATCCCCATGAAATACATGGTACACAATATATACATATGTGTGAGTAGTGACTATTAGATGTCTAGATCATAAATTAAATAAAGACTGAAATCTTGGTTTACTGATATGATTATCATTTCCTATGAGTCACTCAGAGTTACTATACCAAAAATAATTAGTTGACATTCAACTATTTCAAGAGAGAGCATATGATCAAGAACCAAAGGTACTGAAGGAAGAAGTCTAAGATTCACTGAAGGCATTAGATAAAAACAAGGCATCATTCTGTTGAAGAATGTTAAAAATATATATTTCAACAAGTTGATGGAGCATGAAAAGCCCTCCTTCATCCATGTTAAGAAATTTGGAAAACAGCTAGCTAGCCAACTGACTAGAGGAGACCCATATCTGTCTCCATTCCAAAGAAAGGTGACCCAGGATAATGTTCAAATAATAGAACGATACCATTGCAAATGATGTAACATGCAAGTAAAATTGTGCTGAAGATCATTCAACAATGGTTGCAGCAGTACATTGAAAGGGAGCTGCCAGAAATTCACAGAGGACTCAGGAGAGAACGTGGAACAAGGAGGTGTCAATGTTGACATCATATGGATCTTGATTGAAAATAGAGAATACCAGAAAGATGGTCACTTATATTTTATTGATTATGCAAGGGTATTTGAGTGTGAGGACCCTAACTAACCATGGGAAGAATGGAAACGGCAGAACACTCCATTGTGCTTATGCAGAAACTGTACATGAGTCAAGAAGCAGTTGTGCAGACACACAAGAGGATACTGCATGGTTTAAAATGAAGAAATGTGTATGCCAGGATTGTATCATCTTACCCTAATTAGTCCATTTGTATGCTAAGCAAATAATCAGAGAAGCTGGATTATATCAAGAAGTACATAGCATCAGGTTTGGAAGAAGGCTTATTTAAAACATGCGATAGACAGATGACACAATCTCCTTTGCTAAAAATGAGGAGAATTTGAAACATTTGCTGAGAAAGATCAAGGGTTGCATCCTCAGTATGGATTATGACTCAAGGTAAATAAGTCCAAATTCCCTACAACTGGTCTAATAGGTAACATCACGATAAATGGAGAAAATATTGAAGTTGTCAAGGGTTGTGTCTTACTTGAATCCACAATCAATGCTCATGGAAGCAGCAGTCAATTGAGTAAATAATACACTACATTGGGAAAAACTATTGTCCAATACCCCTTTAACTTATTCTAGGAAACTTATAAAATAATTATGATACATCTAAAATCATTACCTAGGGCTCACAGAAGCAATATTGAGCCCCTCTCCAGAAGAATGTACTACAGAGGACAGCACTGAAGAAATAGCCTGGGGAGAGTGGCAGGTTTGTGCAGACCACACAAGTGCAAACTAAGAGGGAAAGGAGAGAGTGGACTTCATGATGGCCCACTGAGCCTTTGGGACAACATCCCTGCTCAGAGCAGCCAGTGCACAGAGAAGACCATAGGGCTGGCCCCACCATGAGATATGATGCTCCCTCACGGACCAATAGCACTAAGGGGGGAAACACTGGAGACACTGTGTAGAAACTAGGCCCAGTCTGCCCCACCCACAGTGGGGTGAAATGAAAAGGGGGAGCAACATTGCAGCAAAGGGAGCCAAATAACAAAGCCCCCGAGGAATTCTGAAAATAGACATTGGAATTGAAGTCAGGGCCTGGGACCTCATCAGATCTGAGTAGAAGACACTCATAAGGGTCAGAAGACAGACCTGGAACTATTTATCATTTTGTTTGTTTGTTTGTTTTCTTTCTTTCACTATATGCCTATCTATACAAGATAGGCAGGACAAACAATCCCGAGGAGAAAACAATGGGATCAGCTGTCCTGGGAGGACATGGGAGAGGAGGGGTCATAGAGGGGAATGAGGAGCCAATAAACTCAGGGATAAGGGAACAATAAGAGATCTAAAATTGATGGTGAGGAGGGTGTATAATGCCTGGTGGGGTTAGATCAAGTGCAATGTATCTGAGAGGAATTCCTGAGAGCAGAATGGAGGGTGAGCATGACAGTGGGACAGGAGGAAGGTGAAAGGAAATAGAGGAAAGAAGTAGTAGGCAAAAGCTATCTATAGAAGTATACCTATAGGTATGTATATATGTAAATACATTAATTTATAATGGGAAGGATAGAGGTCAATGTACATATATGTATATCTTAAGTATTAAGACAGCAGACGAACTTTGGGCCTCTACTCAAGGCCTCCCTAAACACAAGAACACTTTGTTCTAAGAACCTGACACTCTCTGATACTCACCTTCCTGCCATCATCACTGAAGACAATGGGTGCATAAGCAAATGTGGTAAAGAAAGCGGATGGTGCTCGGATATCAAAAAATATAGCGCCTGGGGTCTTAAAGCTTGAAGTTAAACAAGGAGCCGTCTAACAAGGAAACAAATAAGCCCACATGGAAGAAGCACACCACCCTGTGTGATCATGAGGCGCCGATGGGATCAGGTATCGGATACCAAAAGATCCAAAATAAACAATTATATTGATGGGAAATTATATTGAAGGGCTGAAGTGGAGAATCAAAGTTCATCTGTAGACAATTAGAAATCCCCACATGGAAGGGTTACAAGGAAGGAACGATTCAACCAGGGTTCAGTATAGCACAGATGAAACATACATTATTCTTCTAGTTCCTGAATGTTTCCTCCCCCCACTACCATGACTCAATTCTACCTTACAAATCCGGAGTACACACATTGTTACAGTTAAGAACTCTCAACACATCGAATTCAGGACAGAGAAAACCCTCAGGAATAGTAGTGGGAGTAGTCATATCATGAGGGTAAGTGGATAGGGGGTGGCGAGGAGGAGAAAGGGGAACCCATAACAAGGTTGGATAGATAGCCCTCCCACCCCAAAGGGGAGAATAAATGTGGGTGAAGGGAGACATTGAGACATGTAAGATATGAAATAACATTAATAATATATAATTGATAAAGGATTCACAAGGGTGGGAGGGCGGGTGAGACAAAGATAGGGGAGGAAGGGGGAAAAAAAGAAGTTGATACCAAGGGCTCAAGTAGAAAGAAAGAAGATGGCAACATATGTACAACTGTGCTTAATACAACTGGATAATGGATTGTTATAAGATTTGTAAGAGCCCCCCAATAAAGTGATTAATAATTTTTAAAATAAAAAATTATCATTAATGTAAAGAAGAGCAGAATCCTCACAATTGGACCATTAGATAAAATCATGATAAATGGAGAAACGTTTGAAGTTGTCAATAATTTTTGTCTTGCTTTGATTCACAATCAACATTCATAGATGTGGCCGCCAAGAGATCAAGATAAGTTGTATGAGGTAAATCTGCTGCACAAGGATTCTTTAGAGTATCAAAAGTCAAGGATGTTACTTTGAGGACCAAGGTGAGTCTGATTCAAACCACGGAATGGGCAACTGGACATTGAATAAAAAAGACCGAACAAGAGTTGATGCATTTGAACTGTGGTGCTGGAGAATCATATTGAAAGTACCACGGACTGCTGAAAGGACAAACAATCTGTCTTGGAAGTATGGCCAGAATGCTCCTTAGAGGGAAGGATAGCTATACTTTGTTTTACATGCAAGTATTTTGGACATGACAGGAGAGACCGTTCCCTGGAGAAGGCTGTCATGTTTAGTACAGCAGAGAGGCAGTGAAGCAGAAGGCGCTCAAGGAGATCAAATGACACCATGGCTGGACCAAGGGGCTCAAGAACAGGAACAATTACGAGGATCCCCGTGGCCTGGCATTGTTTCGTTCGATTGTGCGCAGGGGCACTATGGATTGGAATAGACCTGAAAGCAGCTAACGACAAAATCAGTAATGTTTCACCCATGGGGCAGTTTTACTCTGTCCTGTAGACTCCCTATGATTCTGCTGGGCACAGATGTCATCAAATCACTAATGTTTACGAAACTCTCTTAGATGTACCTAGCACATTTTCCCCTCTAATTTCAAGACTCCAAATCAGAGGAAGGATTATGTACAAGCAATGCCAAAACAAGTTGAGTAATTTGGAGAAATTTGGATCTTTGTTAGGTAACCACAAGTGGAATGACAAAACAACACCCATTAAATTCTTTGAAAATAATTTCATGCATTACTTTCTGGGTGAGCACTAATTAATTTCATCTACAAACAATCCTGCTTTAGAACAGAATTGTTACATAGTTTGTGGAACTATCTTGCTGGTTACCAAAATGTGAACAGTTCCGTACAGGAGAGTGGCAGTGATGGTCCACCCGGTCCCCCACTCACTGCCAGTTACCTTCTCCTTTTCTACTAATGTGGCAAATAATAATAATAAAATACAACACTTCATTTTTAATGCTATCATCAACCTCAATATGACCTAACATAAAAATTTCAAAGTAAGCAGTGTATTCAGACCTAGGGATTGTCTTTAAAAAGAGGGGAAAAAACACACACATGTGTGTCTCATCCAAGAAGCTGTCATTAGGCTAAGGGGTGAAGTTTGCCTTTGGCTGCTGCTAAGCCCAACAATTGCTACTGCTCCACTTCTGACTAGTCATCTACTTTAAAAAGCAGTGATCCGGAGAGTATGTAAAAGGGGACATTCATTGTGAAAGGCTTTGTCATAAAATTCAGAGGAATGATGGAATTATCAGGTGCTTATGAAGTGAAGGCCAGTGCTCTGGTGTACATGTCCAAGGTTCTCAGTCAGTAAGAAACAAGTGGTTGATTTGGCAGCTGAAAGTTGGCAGAGTTTCTTTTCTCCTATTATGTATATGTGTTTTCAGTTTCTAACTTCATATAGTTCCTAGAGAAGATGATTTGTAAAACCTCCAGAGCATGGATGAGTTGACCTTGCTAGACTGAAATTACTCACAAAATATGACGGAAAGGGCAACATCGTAGAAGTATATCTGCATATTCAAGTCACAGGGTCATTATTCATTCAGTTACTATCTAATAAGACTTTGTCATTGCCTTAGTACTCATTAGAGCAAAATGAGTAATAATGGGGTCAGACTGCCTAAAATCCATTGTTGATGTTGTTTTTAGGTCTGTAGAGTCAGTTCCAGACCATCATGACCGTATCCACAACCGAGTGAAACACTGCATGGTGTTCTAGGCCATCTGCACAATTGCACCTATTCTTGAGTCCTTGATTGCAGCCATGGTGTCAATCTATCTCAGGCTTGTGTGATGCTCTGACATTGGAAGCTATGTCACTGGTATTTCAAATGTTAGCAGGGTCACTAAACTGAACAGGCTTTAGCGGAGCTTCCAGACTAAGAAGAGACAAGGGAGAAGAACTTGATTCCTCACTTCAGAGGTAGTTGTCGCTGGAGCTTACCCTATGCATAATTTGGTACATTGTCAGATTCTGAAGACTGAATGAATGGAAGCAGCTAAGGTGAGGAACCCAACTTTAGAAGGACCCTACTGCTACAGCCTTCTCGAAGATGGTTTCAACCTCTGCTTTCAAATTTTGTGAGATAAGAATGATAAAGATGATCATGGACTCAGTTATTGTACCAAGTCACTTTATCTTGTGCTTATAAAAGCTCTAAGACATCATAATCTTTTGTTTCACAATTGAGAAGCAAAAGCTAAGGGAAGCTGAATCATTCCAAGGACCCAACAGTGTCTTAGTGGTAGAATTTAGTGTACAAACCCTATAAATCAGAATCTAAATCCTATAGTATTGATTCCGTCCTACAGGATTACAGTAGTATAAAGGATGGGCAGCAGAGTAATCTCAATCCTGGATTGCTCTGCATTCCATTCAACTGATATTCTGATGCGTCTTCATCTCTTTTTACTTGTAAATAAAATAGACACTTGTCTGATTTTTTTGTCCTTATCAGTGCCAACCATGAATTTGTAGGTACTGTCAAATTCAGGTAACATTTCTGTCCCTATGAGAACAAGGCAAATAGTCTGTCAATGTAGTTCTTAGAGAATATAAAAAAAATAGTTTCCTCCCCTGCTGCCATGTCAAAATGGAGTTTGTTTCATGTTTTACACCAAAGAGAGAAACCATGCCAAGTTTAAATTAAGAACAAAAGTCAAAGTAATGGTGCATCAGTTGTGGGTTTGGCAATGGCAAGAAAAGATAGCCTCAAAGAAAACTCATACCTTTTATGGAAACCAACTATTGACCACAATTGGCACACAGAAAACTGCACGGACAAACAAAACTGCTGGATAAACAAATCAAAATTACATAGGAAGCCGAGACCCATTCTTTGCAGTGGAAAACCAAAGATAAAAATGAGTCACAAAATTTATATTCTTGGAAAGGATAAATGTTCACCCATCTGGTAATGTGTGTTTAAAAAATATTTCCCTAAAGATGTCTAATATTTCCAATATTTTCTTAAATAACAAACTAAGAATAACTCCAATGTGTTAATGTCACAGAACAACTGACTATAAACTCAGTCGTGGAAAGAAAACAAACTCTTCAATTAAACAATGCATTATTTAGACTATGTTATTTCAGAATATAAACGGTTTCAGGGGTAGGACTCTTTAAAATAGACTTTGCTGCAAGGCTTGCTTTTTTGAAGGAGTATTCATAAGGGTTATGATATGACTATTAATTGATCTTTTAAAATCTTTTTTTTACTATCCAATGTCTTTATTCACAAAACTTTCATATGTATGACATATTTTAAAGAAATAATAGGATCATATTTCTTCTATTTAAATATTACAATAAATACTTTTAAGAAACTATATTTAGAAGACAACCATCTCTATTAGAATAAAAGGAAAAAGGTTTAAAAAAATCTCTGAGATTGCAAGCATCAGCAAACAAATATGCAGAGTAAATTATAAAGCCAGAGGCATCCTGATTTTCAGTTTTAAGTGAGCTCTAGTTAAAAAGCAAATGTAATCTTGTTAGTTCATGAAGACCCTCCATTGGCCTCACTGTCCCTTCTGAAATTGTGTGTTGTTGGGCTTGTATTTTGTTCAGTTCTGTTTTTCCTTTTTAGCCTTTGCTTGACTAGAGAATAAATATAATGCTAAACTATTTCTGAAATCCCAATTTTAATGACTTCTGAAATTCACGTGCTACTTGTCCCTGTGTAGCTCAGTTACGATGTCCACGCATTCCATTCAGTGAAATCATAAGGTCTACACAAAATATTTTATGTAGATATAAGGCACAGGAAATCAATCAAGAATTGACAGCCCATCTTAGTACTGGTCCATGATGAGCCTTCCTTTTGCCTTCTCAAGATTTGTAAATCAATATTAAGGTAATAATGTCATTTTAGAAGGTAAATACGAAAAGGAAAGTTATTCTGTTGAACCTCTGCTGTGCTGAAATATCCCGTGGCAGTTACATAATCTCATGTCAACTTGAGTGAAGTGGTGGAGTCTAGCCTGTCAATCAGGTCATAGCCAGCAAGGCCTCTGTGTGGGCATGGCCTCCTCCTGAGGATTCTGGGAACTCCTGTCATCCTCTCTGGAGGCAGGACACACATTCTCCCTGCAACACATTCCTGATGACAAGCTAGATGGAGCTATGCTGATGGAGCCGGAGCCCTGGAGCTGGAGGAGTCATGTGGAGACCCACGCTAGCACTGAGATGCTTCCACTGCCACTGTATCCACAAAATTTTCCACCCACTGACATGTGATCTTCCTGCATTCAGCATCATTGTATGTGTTGCATGAGTCTGAAGAGAAATGTATATACTGGTATCAAACATATGGGCTAATATCAGACTCATGGACTTGATCTGGACTGGGCTAGGATGTTTTCTCAGTATACAATTGCTCTTTTATATAAAGTTCTTTCTTATACACATATGAGTGTCTATGAATTTGTTTCTCTAGTCAACCCAGACTAACACATCCCTTTAACTCCCATCTCTTACTGGCAGGGCCCACCACAGCTGTAACTACTTCATAGAGGAGGCAAGTCAGCTTCTTGCAGCTTTTACATGAAAGAAAATAAATTTTAGCATCTGTTCCATTGGCAATTCAAATATCTAAAGAAAACTGGCCAACCTCATTTGAACACACTCTGATATATCAAGTACTCTTAACACATGGCCATGGGAAAGCAACCCCTTGGATGTAGTGTAAGCATCATAGAGACTAAAACAGCTATGAATCTTTTGATTTTTACTTTCCATCATGCCTAAGATTTTCATTTTCAGTTTTAGCAGCTAATACATATTATTGGCTCATATTAAACGTACAGCCATATATAAAGTTCCAGCTTAATAGTCTAAATATCTATCTATCCTATTTTCCCACAGACTTTTGAAGTCCCTTCTATATAATGCTGGCTGTTATTTAGATTAGGCTGGCATCTCATATATAAATATGAGAGGGCTTTGATTATTTATATTATATTTAAGTGTAGGCATGCATATGTAGCCATGGACTTAAGTAAGCCTTCTTATATTTAGAAGCTTAAGCTGGCAACTTATATATAAAGATATAGGGGCTTCAAAAATTTTGTGAAAAAAATGAACTGAAAAGATAATGGAATTTTTGAACAAAATAGTTGAGCCAAAGTATACACATCCATTTAAAATGAAGCCCATTACTGGCTGCAATCTGAATTATGTTTACCTCTCCCCCATATGCACCTCTAGAAGAATGTGCTACAGAGGACATCACTGAAGATACAGAATGGGGAAAGTGGCCAGCCTCTCTGCCCACATGAGAATAAACTAAGAGGGAAAGAGAGAGGGAGTGGCCTCATCCTGGCCCACCAATCCTCAAGGGTGATGCTCCTGCTTAGAGCAGCCAATGAACAAAGAAGACCATAGGGCCGGCCCCAGCTTGAGATATGTCATCCCCTTACTGGCCCCCAGCACTACAGAGGATAGCACTGGAGACACAGCGTGGGAAATACGTCCGGTCTCCACCCCCACCCCCACCCCCCACCCATGGTGGAGTGAATCACCAACGGACCATAACAGAGCAGCAAGGGGAACAGTCACATAGTCCCTGTGGAATCCCAAACACAGACTTATGATTCAGGGATGCAGTAATTGGCACCCCACCTGACCTGGTTGGTGACATTCACAAAGGTTAATAGATAGACCTGGAATTATGTATAGTTTTTTCTTTGCCCCCATACATTCATCTATATAATATAAGCAGGGTAAACAATCCCAAGGAGAAAACGAGATCAATGGTTTGGGGCAGGGGAAGTGGGGGGCAGGGGGGAGGGAGCACTGAGCCAACAAATTCACAGGCAGGGGAACATCAAGGGACCTAAAATTGACAGAGAGGAGGGTGTAGAATGTCTGGTGGTGACTGGTCAATGTAATGTAGCTGAGAGGAATTACTAAGAGCCAAATGAAGGGTGAAAATGATGGTGGGGCAGGAGCAAAGTAAAACAAATTAGAGGAAAAAACTAGGAAATAAAGCTATATAGAAAGGTATAAATATAGACATGTATATAGATATAGATATATAAATATAGTAATATATAAAGATAGAGGTATTGGGCTATGTATATATATTTTTACCGTAAAGCACTAAAGTATCAGATAGGCTTTGGGCCTCTACTTAAGTCTTCCCTCAGCACAAGAACACTATGTTCTAATAATGTGGCACTGTGTGATATTTATGACTTGGGTGGCAGTAATCGATCCTTCTGACATGATCGCTGAAGGCAAAATGGGTGCATAAGCAAATGTGTTGAGGAAGGCTGTTGTTGCCCGGCTATTAAAAGATATAGCATCTGGGGTCTTAAAGGCTTGATGTTAAACAAGTGCCCATCTATCAGGGAAGCAACAAAGCCCACATGGAAGAAGCTCACCAGCCTGTGTGATCATGAGGTGTTGATGGAACCAGGTATCAGAAGATAAAAAATAAACAATCATATCATTGTGAAGGAGAGGGGTCAGAGTGGAGACCCAAAGCCCATCTGTTGATAATTAGAAACTCCCTCACAGAAGGGACACAGAAGGGATGACTCATCCAGAGTGTAGTGAAGCACTGGTGAAACACACAATATTCTTGTAGTTCTTTAATGCTTCCTCTCTCTACTACCATGGCCCCAGTTCAACCTCACAAATCCTGTTAGACTGGTGTATGTACATTTGGTATAGATAAGAGCTTTTGACACTCGGAATCCAGACAGAAGCAGTAATAGGAGTAATGATTTGTGAGGGTATGGGGATGTTGGGGGGGCAGGGGAGAGGGTGGAACTGACAGCAATGATGGATGCATAACCTCCTTGAGGGGGATGAATAACAGAACTGTGGGTGAAGGGATACAACAGATGGCATAAGATATGAATAATAATTATATATAATTTATTAAAGGTCATGAAGGTGCTAGGGTGTGTGAGGGAGGGACTATAGAGGAGCTGATATCAAGGGGCTCAAATAGAAAGAAAATGTTTTGAAAATAATGACGGCAGCATCCATACAAGTTCACTTGATGTAACTGATTCAGAGACTGTTATAATATCTATAAGAGCCCCCAATAAAATAAAATGACCATTTAAAATGCATCCTAGACTTTCAATGTAACCTGTCATCATAGCCTCTCAATGTTGTGCATGGGTTCTTTCATCCATCCTTTCAATACCACTTCCCTCCCACATTCTATCATCTAGCAATCTAGCAAACGTAGGCTATAACTTTTATATTCGTTCTTCTAGTATTTAATACTTTTCAACTTTTAAAAAATGTTAGGTCCAGCGTCAGGGATGAGCCATAAAGCAATCCTCTCTTATTTTTAATTATATTCTCTGCTTTGTTCATTTGATGTCCATTAGTGCTTAGCTAGAATTATTGTCTTTAAAAAGGAGAGTTAATATCAAGTTCTCTTCCATCATGTGTTCCATTGTCAAAAATAACATATCTTTTCGGTCATGTTGTATAAAAGTATGGTAGGAGAAACGTTTCCAATTCACTTACAGCACAGAGTTCACTGTCAACTGTAGGACAGTTTCTGAGCATAGGTTTACACTTATTTTAACCTAAAATTCCATTTGAACATTAACCACCATCCTGAAATCTCAATATAAGGGATTTTTTATTTACTATGTATAAAATAGGAATCTTGGGTTTTGACAGTGATGAAGACAAACCTGGGGCACTCGTGGCACAGTGGATAAGCATTCAGCTGCTAATTGGAAGGTCAGTGGTTCAACCCCACCAACAGCCCCACATGATGTCCACCCTATGAGGTGGTTCTACTCTGTCCTATAGCGTCACTATGAACTGGCATTGATTCCATGTTTAAAAGCAAAACATAAAAGGCTATGTAGCGCTTCTGTGACAGAATTCTTGTTTTCCATATGAGATAGTTGAGTTCAATTTCCATCCAATACACCTCACATTCAACCATCATCATCTACCAGTGGAGCCTCCCAGGTTCTTATGATGGTGAAATGATTTCAACAGAGCTTCTAGAGCAAGATGGAGTAGGAAGAAAATCCCAGAAACAGATACCTAAATCCAGCTAGTGATTATATTTTTCTGAGATAAATCTTCACAAAATCAAAACAACAGACTCAAGACCTATTGTCACATGAATGTATGTTATAATTCAGTAAAAACTGTCTCATTAAAAGAAAAAAGTCTGTCAAAAATATAAGGGAATTGCTTCCAAGACATCAAATATTTTTGCGAGATCACTATTATATTTGTCAAAGTGCAACTGAGTCTCAAGAGTGTCCATTTATTTTTCAAAATTTCCCAACATATAAATAACCTTGGTCAGACTAAATGACATTTAGCAGAATGAAGCAGTTTGAATAGCAGTCCTGAAAAACGTCATCATTAAACCTTCCTAAAGCACAGGATTAACACAAATGCTGTGTCTGAGCAAACAGTTCTATTGGCTGCTGCTTTCAATCACAAGTCAAAAGACAGACATATCTTCCTGCTCAGAGCATAGGCATTCTGTACTCAAAGGTAAATCAAGTTACATTTTCATACTAACTCCCTGTCCAAATGTAGATCATATTTACAAATTACTTATTTTCCTCCATTGAGCTTCCCCGCCTGCTTATCTTCCAAATAAACTGATATTTTTTGGAAGGCAGAGATCATTCCTTCAATTTATATATCTTCCCACGGGACATAACACAAAGTTATGAGAACACACAAACACACATTTGCAAATAGATTGAAAGCTAAGCTCGTTAACATCCCAGGAGGCCCAGAAGCCCACTTTTACAAGGCCCTCATCACCGCGGACTCCACATCAAGGAGCAGTTCCATTGTCTGTCCTGACTCCTTATGAGGGATCTGACACTCGGGTTTCCAGGCAACCACCTGTGGTTTTCAGGGAAATGCATTTGTCTTTTGTCTAAGACTGTTGCTTTCTTGCTGTGACTGCAGAACTGAGTAGTCCTGATAAAGAAACCACATGCCTTGCAAAGTAAAAATTATTTACTATATACAGCTGGCACTAGAGAAAACATATTCGCCAACACGGTGTCTGTTGGACAGAACACTATTATTGTAGGTGTCATCAGGTTAGCTTTCACTCACGGTAATCCTGTGTACACCAGACCTAAAATCTTCCCTGTCCTGCATCATCATTACAATTGTTACTCCTGAGCCCATGCTTACTGCCCCTCTGACAATCCATCTCACTGAGGGGCTTCCCCCTTTTTATTTGCTTATGATATTCTACTTTGCCAAGTATAATGTCCTTTTCCAAGGATTACCTCTCCTGATACCATGTCGAAAGTACATGAGATGAAGTCTCACCATCGGGTTTCTAAGGAGCATTCTGGCTGTGCTTCTTCCAAGACAGACCGCTGGGTGTGTTATTCTGGAGGTCCCCGGTACTTTCAATATTCTTCACAAGCACCAGATTTGAAAGGCATCAATTCTCGTGCAGTCTTCTTATGCATTGGCCAGCTTTCACAGGCTTTCATAGGGTGACTGAAAATACCATGGCTTGAATTAGGTTCCCCTTTGTCCTCAAAGTGACATCCTTACTCTTCAAAGCCTCAAAGCAATATTATCATTTTATTTCTTAACTGCTGCTTCCTGAGTAGTGTTTGTGGATCAAAGTACATTGGAATCCTAACTTCAATCTTTTCTCCCTTATCTATTTGGCCAGTTGTGAGGATTTTAGTTTTCTTTGCACTGAGTTGTAATCCACAATGAGAGCTAAAGTTCTTGATCTTCATCAGCAAGTGCTTCAAGTCCTCTTCAAGTTCAGCAAACAAAGTGGTGCCATCTGCCTATCAAAGCCTTTGTCCAATCCTGATGTTGCATTCTTCTCCAAAAAGTTCAGCTTCTTTGATTATTTGCTCACTGTATAGATTAACAGTGAAAGATACAACCTGGATACCCATCTTTCCAGATTTGAAACCAGAGTATGCCTTTGTTCTGTTAGAATGACTACCTCTTGGTCCATGTCCAAGCTCTGCTTGAGCACAATGAGTGTTTTGGAATTCCCATTCTCTTCAATGTTATCCATAGTTGGTTATGATTCACAAAGTAGAATGCCTTTACATAGTCAATAAAACACAAATCTTTCTGGTATTCTTTATTTTCCATCAAGATCTATGTGCCGTCAGCAATGGTATCTCTTATGTCAAGTCCTCTTCTGAATCTGCCTTTGATTTCTGGTGACTCTCTATCAATATGTTGCTCTGACCATTTTGAATGATGTTCATAAAAAAATTTTCCTTGCACGTAACATTGATAATTCTGTTTTATAATTCTTCTCTGTTGATATACCATTCTTTGAAATAGACACAAATAAGAATTTCTTTCTGATAGCTGACTTGGTAACTCGCTATCTTCCACCTTCCTTGGCCTTGATGGATGAGTGTATCCTTTGCTTTAAAAACTATAAAAGCGATGGAAAGTCCTACTTCCGTCTATAGGGTCTGTATGAGGCAGAGTCAACTCATTTGTGTATGTTAATTAGCTAGTATTGGCTTTGTGATTAAGCAACAAGTTACCTCCCTTTACTAATGGATTTTAGGATGTGTTCCTATATTTTGATTCATAACCCTCTGTTTTTGGATTTGTGCTGTGAATCTGTCAGGATATCTATTCTAAATGGCCAGTTCTTTGATCAGGCTCTCTTGACTCAGTAAATCCTGGTCAGCTGTCTTTCGGAAGTTTACATTTCTTTTTCATCTGCCATAGACTATCAGAAAAGGTTCCAGTGTCAGCCTGATGGATGTTGACATGTTCAGAATACACATGTGGCCCACTGGAACCTTACTATAGCTCAGTAAACACTGTGTCAGTCCTAATTAACCATTGCCTTGTCTACTTGGTGATTCCAACCTTCTATTACAAAGTCTTCACACTTTTCTTTTGTTTTCTCTATTTCTTCAACTCCTTCAAAGAATTTACTGCATAGATAGTAAAAATTTGACCCCTCAAAAGATATATGGGTTTTGTTTGTTTGTTTGTTTGTTTTTTAAGGGCAGAAGCAGGCTATCTTAGGGAGGGGTAACCAAACAAACAGCCTTAGGATGCAGGTTGGCCAATCAGTAAAGTTGACGATGTGATTCAGGGCGGTGGGTTTGGATCAGGAGGTATCAGTTGGCCTGGATGTTAAGTTCCTCTATGTGGGAATTCATGCAAACGACCACGTCTATGTAATAAAACCAACAAAAACTAACACACAAACAAACCTACTGCTATGGAGTATATGGGTGGGGTTGTAGACCGCATCATGAAAAACGTCACAGGGGTTACCACCAAAATGAATGTTTATAAACTAATTTTACAGTTTGAGTAGTAATTTTTTTTTGAAAAAAGTTAGACTTATAGTTATTTAAAGCAACAAAAATGTCCTTTTTATGTAAGAATAATTTTCAGTAAAACACAAATATTTTTAAATATTTGTATTTCTGGTTTTCATTAATATACTATTGAAACACTGAAAAAAATTCAAAAAAAAAATCCTATCTCAGTTCAAAGCTAATACGGCAAAAGTACACTGAGAGCCTTGGATACAAATTCCATGATGTTAGATTGAAGAAAAAGAATGTGTCAAAAAAAAAAAAAAAAAAGAATGTGTCCCACATAAGCATTCCCTCATTAAACAAAACAATCTT
>NW_022103898.1:53703659-53706129 GCF_000313985.2 Echinops telfairi
TGAGAGAAGTTAAAATTATGAGGTCTTTATTTACTTACTTTGATAAAGGAGAATGTGTCAAAAAAAAAAAAAAAAAGAATGTGTCCCACATAAGCATTCCCTCATTAAACAAAACAATCTTCTTGAGAGAAGTTAAAATTATGAGGTCTTTATTTACTCCTGTTCAGAAAGCAAAATTTGAAACACCAGAAACTTGACAGAAAGTTTTATACCATGTGAATATTTTATCATTTCATTTTTCATTATCTCTTTTTCTATTGGACTCTAAAGGACCCTGGTGGTATGATGGGTTACCAATTGAGCTGCTAATCTCAAGATCAGTGTTCAAAACCACCAGAGACTCCTCAGGAGAAAGATGAGGCTAACTGTAAAGATGTTCAATGTTGGAAACCCAAAGGGGCAGGTTTATTCTATTTTACAGAGTCACTATGTATTCTAACCGGCTGACGGCTGTGGTTATGATTTTCATTTTGGTGTCTAGACTGGGACCCATGGTGCCATCGTGGATTACAAGTTGGGCTACTAACTACAACATTGGTGGTTCAAAACCACCAGCATCTTCCAGGAAGAAGATAATGCCATTAGGTTCAATAAATATTTCTATCCTTGGAAACCCAAGGGAACAATGCTCCTCTGCCCCATAGGGAACTGATTTAATGGTAGTCAACTTTTTGGTATTTTACCTTGTCATAAGTAAACAAAATGCCCCAAACCAAATAGACTGCCATGAACTCTAATGCATAGCAAGCCTGAAGAGGGTTTTTGAGCTTGTAGATCTTTACAGGAGCAAAGAGCCTCTTCCTTCTCCAAAGTGCTGCTTGTGGGACTGTGCCACCAGCCTGTGGTCAGCAGTGCAACATATACCCAACTGTGCCACCAGGAGCCCAGTAGTGTAAGGAACATCCTTAATTGTTACCTATATCTACCAGAAATGGTAGGCCTCTGTATTGCAGTAAACCATTTTTCAAAAAGCACAGGTTGCGATGTGGGCTAAGCATTTCACTTCTTAATGGTTGTGGGTTCAAGCCTACCAGCCATTCTGTGGTGTAGAGATGATGTGATCTTCTCCCATAAAGATCTGCAGTAGCAGAAGCCATAAGAAAGATTTCTACTATGTCCTACAGGGCCACTAAGAATCAGAATCACTCTATGGCTATAGGTTTAAGCTGTTTTCCAGAGCGCAAAGCATTAAATATATCTTACTCATCACTGTTTTCCAAAATTGCAGGATGCCAGCAATATTTAACAGTGGAAGGATTGAATATGTAAAAAGGCATTAAAAGCATCAATTATAAAGAAAGACATCAATTTGTCATTGTACACATTTTAAAACTAAATCTCTGAACTAAAAATCTTCCATTTATAATCTTTAATTATTAGTTAATATATATGTAATTAACTGATAACTATATATTCACTTACTGAAACAGTTAAGGTTTATTGTGCCAACCTGGCTGATAAACACATGTAGGATTAACTGAAGGGCAGAGAGCTAGATGGCTCCATAAGCCTCATTTTTCTAGTTCTCCAGTCTCTTGCTTTCTGATGGTCAGACCAGGGTGCAGCTGCCTTAGCCAGTTCCCTGCTTCAGCTTGCAAGGCTCACTTCCTGCAAGACATCCCTAAGGAGAAGCCACATGTATCTACCCTGATGCAGCCCTGCGTCCTGGAGCAGCTGTGTGGAGACAGACCTCTGCCAGTGCTAAGATGCTTACATGCTCACTGATTAGGCTTTCCTCCTGCAGTCAGCATCATTGCATGTATTTCGTGAGATGGTGTAGAACTTTGTAGATTGGTGTGGGACATATGGGTTAATCTTGGACTTAAGGACTTCAACAGCACTGGGTTGGGATGTTTTCTTAAAGTACACGTACCCTTTATATAAAACTCTCTTTTATACATATGAGTTTCTGTGGATTTGTTTCTCTAATATACCCAGACTAACACACATACATTGCTATTCATATATAAAGGTAAAGGAAGAGAAAAATTTCTGAAATATAATCCATAAATTTATCAAATGAATTATACAACTGAACATTCATTTGAACTATTACTCCAAGTGACTGAATAATGAAGCTAAATTAAGAGGTCTTGATAATAAAACTGGAATACTAGCAGTGAGAATAAAAACAAAATTAGCACATCATTGTATGAATAGTATAAAATAAGCTAAAAGAAAATATAAGAAGCTGAAATAAATATATAAACATATATACTCATTAAACAAAATAATCCTCTTGAGAAAAGTTAAAATTATGAGCCTTTATTTACTCCTATACAGAAAAACAAAGTTTTGAAACACCAGAAACTAGACAGCAATTTTTATACCATGTGAAGAAGCCTTAAAATATTCATGGGAAAGGGAGGCGGGTTGGCCAACCTAGAGACAAGGGAACAACAAATGGTTCAAAACCAATAGTAGGGAGGGGATGGGAAGACTAGAAGGGAGTGACCAAGGGCAAGGTAAC
>NW_022103898.1:53707665-53718102 GCF_000313985.2 Echinops telfairi
GAATGATGAGGGCAACAAATGTATACGTGTGCTTTACATAATTGATCTATGTATTGTGATGAATTGTATGAGCCCCAATAAATTGATTTTTAAAATTTCCATGAACCTTTAAAGCTATTGTGTGTGTGTGTGCGTGTGTTTGAGTTGAGTAACTTAGTATCAACAATTTAAGTTACATAACAACGGAATATTATAGGTGTGGTAATTACAAAATCTCGTGTCAACCTGAGGGTGTTAAGAGTGAAGGCGTGAAGTCTCACCTGTCAATCAGGTCCCCCAGCCTGATGATGCCTCCTTGTGGGCATGGCCTTCTCATGAGGATTCTAGGAACTTCCTCTCTCTACTTCACCTTCCTGTTGAAGAGCCACACTCTGAGAGCTCTAGGAGTCACATGGAAACCCATGCCAGCCTTGAGATGCTTCCACAACCATTGGATCCACAAGACTTTTCACATACTGGCCTGTGATCTCCCTGCATTTTGCATCATTGCATTTGACTGCATGAGTCTGAGAAGGATGTTTGGACTAGTATTGGACTTAGAGGCGAATACTGGACTTATGAACTTGATCTGGATTGGGCTGGGATGGTTTATTGATACACAATTACTCCGTGATATAAAACTTTTTCATATATATATATATATATGATTGTGGATTTGTTTCTCTAATTAACCTGGCCTAATACAGTAGGTAAATAAATAAAGCGATAAATATGTATATATAAAATCTTGTGCCATCCTTTATAAGGATTTTTGTTTTGCTTTTTGTTTATTTGTTTTCTCTGTCTCTCTTTCCTATTACCTTTGCCAACTGGACCTTTTTTTCTTGTCTCTAAAATCAACAAATATTTGTTCCAATATTTATGCCTCATGACATTTCTCATAGATAATGTCTTTACAGTCTTTCTCAACAAACTATCAATGTTTTTTTGATATTTGGTTATTCTTTAATCAATACTAAACACACTACAACTTCTAAACTATCTCTTACATTAGGAAAGTTAAGGGTTGGTTATTGTTCATGTGCTCTAGTCCTTTGCTCCCAAACAAGAATCCTTGGGCATCACATATATGACATGAGGGCACTCAGTTCCTGCTTAAGAATTCATGGTGCTTGGTTATTCACTCTGCTGGTCAATGTGTTCCACTTGCTGGACAGCTCTAATAGAAGATGATGCCTCTTCTAGGAACCCTAATTTACTCCTCAGTAGTAATCACCCATTCCTTATACTCTGCCTTCTGCTAACTAACTGAGGAGACCTTTTTTTTCATGGTAATTACCCTAGCTTCTCTTCATTAGAAACTGTTAGAAGTGTCCTATCCTCCTAATATTTTTGCTGTTAGAAAGAGGCTTGGTATACCAGATGTGATAATGAATTAATCAGCTCAGTACAATGAGTGAAATATTCCTTCAACTGGATTTGTATCTTTATTAATATATGTTCATTATAATTATAATAGCGTAGATTTTTGCAACTTGGTTAATGGTCGAAATAAAACTTTGATGGAGTGGCCATGTATCCACATATTATACATAAATTTTCCTAGTGGCTTTTTTTTGGAGCCAAATTTCTTCCAGTCAATAACTATTTCCAACATTTACAATTGCCCTTATCTATGGGACATATTGTCTTAGTACTTTCTACATGGCTACTTTTATAGCCTTAAAATCTTCCTGACATTCTCTACATACGACATATGGGAGATTATCAAGAAAAATGTGCACACATCCAAGAGTGCATTTTAGCTTTAAATTGGGTATTATAGCATTAATGTTATCATATGTACATAATAATAATAATTATATGGCGAAAGTCATAATATAAAATATAACAAGTATAGTTGATTTATAATAAATGTTAATTATCGGTCACCAATCCAAGAATCAGGAGTGAAGTGGCAATTTTTATATACTTAATTGTATAACTGAAAAATAGCTAAAATTATTAATTTATAATATGGTTAACTCAATTTTTTTAAAAAAATCCAACCTTATAAATTTTTCTTTAAGCCTTCAATGATATTCTTCTAATTTATGTGAATGGTTATTAAATCTAACTGCTTATAACTTAGTATTAAATTTTAATTAGACAATTTAAATTTATAATGAATAAAGCCATTGCCTGCATCATCATGAACCACTAGGACATTTGTCTTTTAAATTTAAATATCTAAAACCCCTGAATCATAGCCATTCTCTACTTATAAGAGATAATTACCCACGTGGATCAAAATTTTCCATCATCTGACATTATTCCAATGTACTATTACTGTAATTTTCTAGGATTTTAAAGGTTGAATAGAATAGTTGAGGTTAAAATAAAATATGTTTACTTGTCACAAACTTATTTTCATATAATTTGAAAATTTGCTGCTAAAGAAATAGTTACACTTTGGGTGGATTTGGTTTAAATCTGTAGGATACAATTTTCACTACTAGCTAAGAATAGCCTATTTAATCAGTTTTTCCAATAAACAGTGTCTTCTTGTGATCTAGGATAACTTACTAGTTAGTGTCTAGTCAATTAATGAATATTGAAATTGATCTTTTAAAATTTGACCTCATGGTAAATGCTGGAGATTATCAGAGATAGCAAAACATATAAACCTAAATATTTTCATGAAACAACATATTATTTGGGTAAAGATGGAATACATATATATTATTCTATTTTCAAACTAATGCTATAATTTATCAGAAGACCTAATAATAAACATAATAGCTAACATTTATAGGCTATTTGAAATTTGCTAGAACCTATTTTATATTATTTACTTTAACCTCAAAAACTCCTACAAGGTAAGTACTTCTTTACGCAGGTTAATGAAGAAACTGAGATTCAAAAATGTTAATTACTTGCCTCAAATCACACAAGCTAATTAGTGCTGGAGCCAGGATTCAAAGCCAAGTCCAGTTCAGAACCCACAAGTTTGACCATTCTACTCTTCTGCTCCTAATTACATGTTGTCCCAAGTAATTTAGGGAGGTATAATTTACATTTATAAAATGCATATTTTTTTATATACTACTCAAGATATTTTTGGCAATGTACATTCGTCTGTAACCATCAACCAGAGCACGATGTGTCTGCACGTGCGCGTATGTGTGTGTGAGAGCGGGGTACACGATTCTATATTGTCAATAAATAAGAGATCTCATTAGAAAGTAATAAAAGTCCAAACCAAACTCACTGCCATCTGTAGAGTCAGACATGAGCTAGGTGGCCACCACTGTTCTATTGACTTACAGACAGTTCCTCATACAGCCTTCCCAATGAGTCCATGGACTCTTGCTGACAGAGTAGGTTATAAGTTGAGCTCACTGCAGGGTTAGTAGTACAAAATCACCTTTAAGATGAGGGTTTTTACTTCTGTAAAGAATTGCAGTCTGCAAAGCCCACAGGAGCAGCTCTGCCCTGCTGTCCTAGAGAATGGCTATGCGCTGGAATGGACTGGATGCAGTGAGGTGACTGATTCCCTGAGGATGATGCTGCAATGTCACCATTTTTCAGAAGAGGGAGTGAAGCACCAGGAAAGTAAACTGGAAGCAGCACGGCCTCAGCGTTTTCACTAGATAAACTGATCAATGAAATTTGTTAGAGCAAAAATAAGTGCAAGAAGGAAAGGCATTTGGAGATATTTTAAGAGCGCAAGAAATTATTTCGTAATTATTTGTTCAAAGTCAGTTTTACACAGCAATTCAATTGCATTTGGGATGGATTGCACATGAACAGGGAGGAGGTAGGCCTATAGAAAAGGTCCAGTAACCTCCCTAGGCCGAAGAGGGAAGAATGAATGTCAGCGTACATGGAGAAGGAAGGGTGATCATGTTAAGAAGGATGCTAAGAAAGAACTTCATGGAGAAAGAAAGTGGTACAAAGGAAAAGTTGCAGAATTGAGGTTTGGTGAACATTATTTGACTTTTACCAATTAGGAATCTAGAGAAATATATAGAAACATGTTTGAACCTTTCCAGAGTGGGATCAGATTTTGTCACAAGATCAATATAAAATAAGGGGTGTATTTATTTCTCTAAAAGTGACACGGGTTGAATTCTTAGATGACAGAGCTATAATGGTTGCTGGGCAGTCCAATGAATGACTATTAGTCTTTTTTTAAGAAAATGCATATATAAAGTTTATCTTTAAGTTGTAAGTTAATAATTCTTTGTAACTGTAACTGCTATAAATTGTATTATTAGTTTGGGCCCTGCCCTTTGTTTCCCTGGATTGTACCCTTTTGTCACTTTTCCTTTGGTGGGTCTCAATTCAAAAAGTGGGTGAAGGGAGACGTTGGACAGGGCAAGATATGACCAAAACAATTTATAAATTATCAAGGGTTCATGAGGGAGGAGGGGGGAGCAGAGAGTGAGGGGAAAAATGAGGAGCTGATGCCGGGGGCTTAGGTGGAGAGCAAATGATTTGAGAATGATGAGGGCAATGAATGTACAAATGTGCTTTACACAATTGATGTGGGTATGGATTGTGCTAAGAGTTGTATGAGCCCCTAATAAAACGATTAAAAAATAAATCTCATGAAGAGCTTCTGAAACAGCAGTGGTACCTGGAAGGGGGAAAATATGTAATGAAATACAGCAGGAGCCTTTTCCACAAACTATAAGCCTCCTTACTTACTTATGCAACGCACTGTTTTGTTACGAGGTAGCATTGAGTTAGTTGTGACTCACCACTGTCTGGTTCTGCACCACCCTCATACTCCTTCCGATGTCTGGGTCAATTCTGCATCCATTTGGTCAATCCATGTCATTGAGGGGGTTGGGCTTTTGTTTTGCTTTTAACTGTCCCTCGACTTTATCAAGCATGATGTCCAAGTCCTCCTCCAGGGATCAGTCGCTCCCAATAAACCCCAAACTGTGTGACATGTAACTCTCGCCAGTTTGAAAATGTATCTTAATGGACTCTGGTAAGTCCACTCCTTTAAAAAGAAGCATTGATTCACTGTTCTAGAGGGAGCTAAACTATGATAGGCCCCTAAAATACCATCTGTATCCTAATAACTTCTATAACCATTTGAACTCATATAACCATTTGACTGTCACAAATTCCAACTGTACACCTCAGAAAATATCAGCCTTAATTTATTGTAAAAAAATGTTCCTTCTGCCTCCCCCATGTGCATAAATGATCTTACTATCTATGGAATCACACTACATTTCTCCTTTACCCTGGATCTTTTATCTATTTATTTAGGTGTTTGTTTGCTTATTTATTTATTTTCCCACCTTTTCTCTCATATTAAAAGGTCAATGGAAACTTCAGGAAGTAAAAAAAATAACAATAAAAAGCTTTGTAAACTTAGGCTCAAATACTTGTAATGTGCATCATTCACTGCTTCTGAACTGGTCTCATCGACAGTCTTGTTCTCCCCAAGCCCCTCCTCTACATTGCTACCCAAGAGACGTACAGGACCACTTGCCTCCCTTATCAAAATCCACACAATATGTCTATCCAGCCTCCAAGGCAAAGCATAAAATGTCCCTTAAGAGCACGCACCTCAAACTAGTACCTTTCTAAACGTGTTACTTCGGTGGCACCCAACAAGTCATCCTTTCCAGCACACAGGATATTGTTAGCGCTTTCCCTGTGAATCCGCTTCGCTTTCATCACAGGCAGTTGAAACTGTCTTTGCACGCGGGGAGTATGGCTGTGCTCCTTCACAGGGGCCACAGAGAGGAAAGGCTGTGAGAACACATCAGAGAAAGACAAGCCACGCTGTCTAGCTGTCCAGACGCCCAGCTGACCTCAGTTCCCACAACCAGCAAGAAAAACCAAAGAACTACTCAACGGAGCCAGGTCCAGATTGCAGACTCAAGAGCCCATAAGCTAATGACTGTTTGAAAACTAAGTTTAGGGGTACTTTGAGTCAAATAAGCTTAATGAAAGTGGATTTTGGTATATCATAATTAAAAAAAAGGGAAACTCTATTTGGTGGTGGCCGGGGTGGGGGGGTGGTTTGCCTCATATAGAAGTGTGCACATACTGACCTTCAGTAGGAGATAACTGGATAAATACAAATTGAGGGTTGTGATAAGACTAAAAAATTACAATGATTTGCTTAAAAACTTTCAACCCATATGACCTGGATGATACTTAGTTAAATATATCATAGAAAAATGGCAGATTTTTCTGAGTCTATGCAAAATTTAACAAAGATACCTGTAACCCAAACCAAAGCAAACTCACTGCTATCAGTGACAATGGTGATACATAGGTACCACTTGGAGCCAACCTACTGGACAGGTAGAACTGTCCCTGTGAGTTTCCAAGAATGTAACTCTTCATGGGAGTATCTTTTTCCTGTAGACTAGCTAGTGGTTTTGAACTGCTGATCTTGAATATTACAGTCCAACTCATAACCACTATGCCACCAGAGGCACCCATAAGTTACACTGTAAGAGGACATAAATTAGCTGAATTTCACCTAAAATTGGTTTTAGAACTGTCTTGACAGAATGTGGGAGGACAGATATTATACCAATTCAGGCCTAATAGCTGAACCAATGAATCAGACCAAAAACCAGACTCAGTGCCATGTTTTGTGATTTTGAAATATCGTTTAAAACAGTTGTGCTCTACACGCACTGACTGCATGTGGAACTCCATTCGCTTTGTGGAAGGCAGAGTTCAGAGCGTGACCACAGGATCAAATGCATCAGCAGGGCCCCTAAAACAGGACAATTCAAACCTTAAGGCAACATCCTACATAAGGAAGCAGGTTTTCGTAGCTTGTCTTTTAAAATTAATATTTATAATTCTTTCCTGATTACAATGACAAAATACTATCTAATGTGTTGGAAAGTTGGAGAAATATTTTAAAATTTGAAAAAGAAAATGAATCAGTCCAAATGCTATAAAAACTTTCACTCAATCTAATAACGAAAGAAGTGGGGGAAAAGGCAGGGTCATCTTCTTGCTTATGAGGTTTAATATTTTCCTCTCCTATCTTTCTATCTTTCCAATTCAGTTTAACATTATTGAACTCCTTCAGCGAGCAGCATTCTTCATTACCCTTTAGGGTAATCCATAGATCAATATCATTTAATGCATACTGCACTTATATTTAAATTCAAATCCTACTTAAGAATAATTAAACACAGGACCAGTGGAATGAGTGGAGATACTGGGAGGGTAGAGGGAGAGTGGGTTGGAAAGAGGGAACCGATTACAAGGAACTATATGTGAGCTCTTCCCTGGGAGACGGACAACCGAAAAGTGGGTGACAGGAGCCGTCAGACAGGGCAAGATATGACAAAATAACAATTTATAAACTATCAAGGGCTTATGAGGGAGGGGGAAGCGGGGAGGGAGGGGAAAAATGAGGACCTAATGACGGGGGCTTAAGTGGAGAGGAAATATTTTGAGAATGATGAGGGCAATGAATGTACAAATGCGCTTTACACAATTGATGTGGGTATGGATTGTGCTAAGAGTTGTATGAGCCCCTAATAAAATGATTTTTTTTAAAAAGAATAATTAAACCAAGTGTTTACATTCAAAAGTAAAGATTAAGTTCTAGTACTTTACCTTTAGACTCTATAAACTTTATTGATTCATATGTAAATTTTCAATCTGTATGTCAAGAGACTTCCAAATATTTCTATCATAATTTTCAAAATATTTTTATTCTCCATCCAGCTGTATGGATATATTTGCAATTTTATGAATAAGCTCATATTCCTGAGATCTGTGCAGAGAAAGGCTCCCAAGTACATTCCGATGCCTTTCTACTGTGTGTTCACTGACATCTGTACATCAATTTGCATACTATCAGCTTTCTTAGAGAGAAAATTGATTTGACTTAATCTTGTCCTTGGCAAAATAAATTACATCTGACTCTTCGTGTTAAACATCCAGACTATCAGGGAATGAAAAAAAATAAAAAAAGGACAAAACAGACTTTCAACGGGAACTGAAGGAAGTAACCTTGTCAGTGTCCTTCGCAGTCATTCTCAGGGGTCTGCTTCCCAGTGTTTCCTTCCAGGAAAGAAGCAGATCTAGGCTGAAACAATAGGCACTCCTGCCTAGCGGAGAAGATTTTTAATAGTAATTTGTTGGCAATGGCTTAGGTTGTGCAGCGTCCCTGGAACTACAGTTTAAAATCCCAGCGAGGCTGACTCATCCCTTCCACATTTATGGGCTTAAGAAAAAAAGACATCTTACAAGTTAATGCATGCAGCTCTTTGGGGCAGGTTGCAGATCATCAGCACAGACTATGAAATCATATCCAAATACGCTGACCTGAACCCTCAAGCTCCTCATCCCAGTGGCTCCATCAGCCAATGCCTCAAAACTCAGTTCCATTCGAGGTCAGGTGTTACTCATGTGTAGATCAAACAATCACCAAGCTTTCCTTTAGAGACTGCTAGGTCGTTACATACATGGAATCTGGGGGATTGGACAGCCATAGGCATGGTCTTTGATTTCATAGTCTACAAGGAGACCGAAGTTATACAAAGGGAAGTCACCACAAAAACAACAGGCATTCAGAGAAAAGGTAGATGAGTGATTCAAGGAAGAAAACATTTAACAAAAGAAGAAGTTATTATGTTGATGGATTGCTAGACTTCTCTGCACCAAACTCTTACTTTTATTCTCATTCTTTTAGTGGACAAGGATGTCACTTCTGCTAGCCAAGTCAAATGATTCCTTCCTCTTATTTCAACTAAAATTTTCACCTGCTATTTCGACATTCTCTGTGTACTCAAATCTCTTTTCTCCGATTCGTTCTCTTTAGGAGGTGGCTTGAAAAAGTTCATGGTATCATGGAATAAAAAGTAATGGAATTTTCCCATAAAACATGTGCAGCACTTGCATATATAAAATGTGTCCATCTCTCCGCCTTAACGAAAGAAAGACAGACATTCTGGACTTTATCTTTTCACACATTGTCTCCAAATTTTGAAACACACCATTGTCATTGATTCTAAGAGCAGATAGCTGATCTTTCTCCCAATAGCGCCACAGACACTCCAAATGTCTAATCTGTAACAATTGGGTGTGTGGTGATGGCTGTGGGCTTAGAAGGCATAAAGGAAGAAGGGCAGGGACTGCTGCTCAGCCTTCTCGAGCGGGCCTGAGAAGCGGCAAGCCGTCTCTCTGTGCAATGGCTCCTGGCACACCTGGGAGACACGATGGCCGGAGACTGGCCAGCTCTGTACGCTTCTGCATCCCTCTGCGTGCGCTGGCCCAAGACCAAAGCCGCAATTGTATACCCTTATAAGGATAAGTTTTAGAACGAGGAAGTAAGCGCAGTAACATTTGATTGGCTGATGCGCCCTATATAAACTGTGGAAAGACAACAATAAAATAGATCTGCACCGTCAGAGCCTGGTCTCCGGAGTCTGTGTACACACGTGTCCATTGGTGACTCCGTGTCGCTCACTCCCCTGCGTGCCGGACCTGTTCCCACAAACTGGGTATACACTCTCACCTTTATATTTTCATAAATGAAAAACAGGCTCTTAACCCAAATTCTTCAATGAATCTAAACCAAGACACAAATTACTTATTCATTGTCAAAGCACTTAGTGCACAAAACAGTAAGATAGCCAATTTGGGTTATTTAACTCACTAAGTTTGTGGTAATCTCTTATTACCGCTCAATAGGAAATTAATACAACAAAATATAAAACTACTGGAGATTTTACCAGGCTCTTTTTTTCCCTTTCAATGGTTTGTATGATTTTGCATTAGCAGGCAAATTCTCTTTGGCTTTAAGCCCTATTTTATGATATAATTTTCAATATCATGCTTAAGGTCACTTTATCTTTATTGAGTAAACAGAACATATATTTTTTAATCTGGAAAAACTACTTGGATCATAAAATCAAAATAAAATGACAAATATCCAGAACAATATTCAGAGATAAGTCAATTTATTTTTTTCTGCTAGAATGATGAATGTATCGTTTTTCATCAGTTATATTAATATTATGAAAGACTTGAAATATGCCTCTATAGCTTGATGTCTTTTAGCATTAAAAGATAGAAACTTCTCCCAGGGTAATATTAATATCCTTCTACTACTTTATCTTCCTCTTATACTTTTATGGCAGTAATAAAATAAGCACTGGGTTTTGGAACCTGGGAAGGAAGCTATAGTTACTGAATGGGAAATCCTTGTCAGAAGAAAAGCCATTAACATGAGCACCTCCTAGGTGCTTAAAGATTCTTAAAATAAAGAATCTAAAATACACACACACCTATAACGACACGAGAATTTAGAAACGTTGAAGGACAGTACATTTTTTTAGGTTGAATTTGCCCACAATATTACAAAATGTACTCCATACAGAACTACATCTTCAACAACACTAGTCTCAGTTCCAATATATTTAAAGGGAACATAAATTCACCCATGAAAGATCTGAAACTTAAGTTCATGGAAAAGATAAGCATCCTTAAAAAAATAATTTTTTT
>NW_022103898.1:53718687-53720758 GCF_000313985.2 Echinops telfairi
GGGGGGGGGGGCGGGTACGGGTTGGATTATGATTCAATGTATAAAATTAGCCATCTCAGAAAGTAGGGAATTGGGGATCTCAATACCAGCACAAGTGTCAGCACCTCCTTTGGGCTGCCAGATCACCGCGCAGAGGACTGTACCCCCTTAATCCGAGAGTGAGGTGCGACACCAGACGAGGGGCAGGGAAGCAGGAGCCAGTGAAGGCGGCAGAGCTGCGGGCTCCGACTGGGATACCCATGGGCACTGAATTTGAGGAGTGGCATCTGCTGACACACAGAGCTGGGGCTGAGTCCCTTCAGTGTACAGTGTACAGCAGACTGGCATGCTCTTTGGGCATTTGTTGGCAACCCTCAAAGACCTTCGTAACACTGCCTGAGCAGGGCAGACACCAGGCCAATAGGCCGAGGGCCAGAAAGAGGTCTGTCTGTGAGCAAGGCAGAGAACTAACTATCCTGACTGAATCAATTGTGTTCTGGGCATCTTTCACCTACATGGTAACCGGTTAACCTCACTAAGAAACCCTGGACCCGTGAGTAGCATCTGCCGCTTGCAGTGAATGTTAGGACACAGCAGAAAAGTAGTACTGTGGTTTCATTTCTCTCTAGCACGTTCTGGGGGCAAGCACAAGTACGCCAAATAGTGTAGCACTGACTGGAAGAATTTACTTTATGAATTAATGATTAAAAACTCACTCCCATGGAGTTAATTTCAACAAGAAATGATTTAATACCCTGGATTCACTAAAACAAAGGCTAAATAAATTTCTAATTATTTTCTATGCCCTCATTCATATCAGAAACTATAATTTTAAGGCTATTTCCCTAACTCAACACCTTCTATTTATTTGCAGGAATTACAGCTTTTTCTAATCCATTTCCTCTCAGAAGACAACGGTCAAGGTAGGCTTAACTGACAGAACTTCAGACAAATGTACAAGTGCCTACACATTTGTTCACAGCTCAGAATATATAAGAAGACATTTAATATAAATAATTCTATTTTGTCTCAGTAGACCCTTCAGAACTTATATGTGCACACAAAAAATGTTAAAGTACATTAAAAACTATTTCATACTATTGTATAAGAAGCTAATGAGGTGTGATATTACTTCGATTTAACATTTTTTAAAAGCCATTTTACTTGGCATATTCAAAAGTAAGAACAATAAAATTTAACGGGCAAAGACTAAACTGTACCCTCACAGTCAAAGACTAAATGAATACATCTGCACGTTCATTTCTTAAAATGATTAGAAGATTCATTATGTACCAGACATTGAGAATTATTATGAAAAGGCTCATCTCTCAACTGAAGGCTGACCCGCATGAGATGTGGGTAATGGAAATTCAACAAGTAAAACAGCATGGGTATAGTCCAAACAGAGCTATGTGGATAAGATGTCCAGGCTACCAAGAGGAAAAGCCCTTACCACTGTGGGGAGAATGAGAGAGGGTATCAGCCAGCTTATCACCAGACTCTATCGATTAATCTTCTTTTTCTTATGTTCCCTCAGCAATAAACCAATTGTGACTTAACTTCATGCCTGCATTTGCTCCAGAGAGAACATGTGTGCCAGGTGAGTGAAGCCCTGCACAGCACCCCTGGATCATCTGAAATTATATTCTGTTTGAATAGATGAGCAAACACCATGTCTGTTTTATCACTGAACTCCCAATGACCCACTGAGTGCTGGCCATATAACATGACTTGACAAATAAATGCTTAATCATTACATATGGTCTAAACATCTTGCCAGCCTCTTCAAGGGATATTCTCTCATGTGAATCTCTCAGCACACCATTAAGTCTTATACAAACTGAAACACTTTCAATTCTCTTCCAAATCATTTAGTGAAACAATTAACTGGTTTAATTTTGCAAAACTGAAATGGCTAAGGTACCCAAGGCTACTTCTCAATTTATCTTAGTGGTAACTATTTCAACCAGAGGCAGGACTAAGCAAAACACTATATTAAAAAACCCTCACCAGAGCAGAGATTTGCTGTTGTCACTATTATCTTCTGGTCCCCAGCTCAGGGTTTGGCAGACAGTGGGAAGCCAACTGTATT
>NW_022103898.1:53721282-53723711 GCF_000313985.2 Echinops telfairi
AAAAGTCCCATAGCATATAGTAATGAAAAGTTATCACTAAACAGCTTAACATCATAATGCTTTGTAGAAGCAAAGGTTTCAGTATCAAAAAGCTGAAAGTTATCCAACGATATGAATGATTGCTATACTACCTAATGCTTTACTGTACAAATATACAGCATGTACTTCTTTTGAAAGGGTACACCAGACTCACTGGTAGGAGTGAATCTGTTAGGAGGTAGGAGTCGAGTACAACTCCCCATGAGCCTGCAGGATAAAGTGGAACTGCCTTTTAGGATTTTCAAGACTGTAAATCTTTATAGGGTCATGATGAGTCTGAATCACCTCGACGGTTGTGAGTGGGATGTTGGAGAAATCTATAAGGAAGCAGATTGCCACATCTTTCTTCTAGGGTGTGGCTGGTGGGTTCGAAATGCAGCCGAGGGCCTTTGAACCTTTGCATCTAGGAGTTCTTCAATCCTTTTTCTTGGAACAACGAGTGTTTAGAATTCGTATTGAAGTATGTCAGTCACAGCCTAGTATGCACAATGTTAAAAACCACTACCAAATACTACAGAACTAATTTCCATGTCTTTCCTTGCCTCTGGAAACCTCACCCTTAGAATCAAACAAGAGGGAAAACAAAAGAGAACATGAGGCTGAAAAGGTTGTTTGCGGGCTTTGTTGTTGCTTTCTTTCAATGCAAACATTTGTCCAGCCACAAACTGAAATGGGTTTTCAGCTCCACTTAAACATACAGAGGACACAATTGATGGCAATAGTTGGCTCAGTGAAAAACATAATTCTTCCAGGTGTTTTATTCTTAAATTTCCTGCAAACAAAAGATCTGCATAGTGGAGTGCTTTCAAAGGCCTATGTAGGGTTGGCTCTCCCAAGTCTAAAAGAGCCCACGAAGCCTTCTATTTTTTCCCTTCCTGTTGTTGTTGCTGTTTGGGCCTGTGGAGTCAGTTTCCTGTCATCTTTTGTGTACAACAGAACTACACGGCCCTGGTCCTGCACCATCCTCACATGTGTTATTATGTTTCAACCGCTGTTGTTGTGCCCACTGTGTCTCGTCATCTTGTCAATGGTCTTTCTTTTTTGTTGCCCCTCTACTTTACCAAGCATGACGTCCTGTTCTAGAAACTGGTCTCTCTTGATAACATGTCCAAAGTCCATTGAGATTTGAAGCAAATCATTTTCTGGCTATCTATAGTATACTGTAGTATATAGTACGCCGTATTTTATCTTCCATGAATCAAATAATAATGGCCATGAGCTACCTGGAATTCACTGGGAAAATATGCTCTGCCAGACTGATAGATTCAGAGAGACCAAGAAACCAAACGCATATCTATGGTTGGTTCCTAATCGTGGTGACCCTACAGGAGAGGGTGGAACTACCCCTGTGGGTTTCTGAGAGTGTAACTCTTTACAGGAGTAAAAGCTTCATCTTTTCCTGTGGAGTGTTGGTCGTGTGTGGTTCACAGCCCAATGCATGAACACACTTTCCGCAAAGGACTATCCAGGTACTGATCATGGGCTTTGGCATTTCTGATTCTGAATGATACACCTAAATTAGTTTAATATAAAATGGTAACTAACTCAGACTGCTGATCTCAAAAGATAAAGCAACAACTGAGAGCTACTCGCGTCACCTTCGGTTCAGTGCTGGCTGTATGTCTTTCTTCCCATACACATTACCTGTAGCCAGCACTGCTTTAATGCAAAAGACCTATTGAAGTAATAGACTTTGAGGACTTAAGTTCAGATAGCGTGAATACAGATGCATTCACGCATGAAGGGTTGAAGCTAAGTATAAAGGAGGTATACATTTACATATTAATCACTCAGAATTTCCAGTGGGCTTGAATTTCATTGCTGTGTTTCCAATACTTAGAAAAAGGTAGCCCCAGTCAGTAAGAGGCAGTTGTATAAGGCTGGGAAAAAACAGCACCCAGATCTCCAGAATAGTAATTGGAATTATAGCATCAGTACATGCAGTGAATACATTCGCTCAGTGCTTCACAGCCTCACAGTGAACACATGATACTCATGACGGTTATTTGACAAATGATGTATTTTACAAATGAAATAACTCAGCTTGAGGGAGTTTCAGTCAGAAAGAAGAGTGTCCACTGTTCCCAAAGATGGACTATGAACCTCACACTCTAATAATCCTGTTACTTCCCCTCACCCCAAATTAATTTGCCTCTAAAATCATATAAGGAGCCTTGGTGACATGATGGCTACGTGCTGGCTGCTAACCACGAGGGCAGCAGTTTGAACCCACCATGCACTCTCCAGGGCTTCTACCCCCATAGAGCGACACGCTGGGAGGCCCAAGCGGCTGTTCTGCTCTGTCCTATCGGGTCACTCACTGTAAATCGGCATCGAATCAATGGCAGTGAGTTTTTGATTTCTGAGCTGGTTCAAGATCCTGCAGAAAA
>NW_022103898.1:53724752-53727967 GCF_000313985.2 Echinops telfairi
GAAACACAGGAATCTTATACCTTTTTGAGAAATACAATTAAGATCTCTGTGGTCGAAAGCTTAACGAAGATCATATTAAATCTAAACTCATGTACTGAGGACTCCAAGAAACAAACATGAAAAATGAGACTGTTTAGATTTCAATTTTAAAGTCTGAAAATTTTTAAGAGGTTCAAATTTACACTTAGAGGTTTTGCACATTGTAACTACAACTTCTAGAACTATGTCACAACAAAATGCAACGATTTTCATTTTGTCTCTAAATCTGAATAATGGAATTGGTTCTACCACAGCCTTAAAAGTCTGCACTCTAGGCATAAAGAAGTGCCTCTAATGTAGTTACACGTTTGGAAAGAGAAAAGAAACTCTGCTCCTATGATGTAAATAAAAAGGCATTCTACAACAATGATTGAAGGCTATATTCTTTAAGTTTATTTTTCAGTCTCAGCAAAATAGTACACTATTCAGGGAAAATACAGGATATGCAAAAACAGCTGAGTCAGCAAAGTCCTGATGCTCAGTCCATATGGGCCTCTTATGAGATGCCTGTGGTATAGTTGACAGAAGACATGTCAAGAGGACTTCTCTTCAAAAATTGTCAATGGTTCGTTATGTTTAAAAATAGTGCCCTTGGGAATGGTACAGTTTATCTCACCGGCTGTATCTATATTATAATAAGTTCATATCTTTAACTGTAAATATATTTTACCAACTTAAAATTTCTTAAATGATCAATAGAAATTGTATCACATACATGTATATGTATGTGTCTAAATATACACATATCTATAAATACTGAACTATTAAAAACATCTTTTAAAAATACTGACCACGACGATTCAAATAATAATAAAAATAAAAGGGTATAGAAAGTGGAGTTTCAGAGTTAACTTTAATATTGGAAATGTGTACAATTTTTTAACTTTTTTAACTTTAGATGTGATTCTTCTGTATGCCAAGTAGGGTTTGTGATTCAAAACCACTGTCCATGAGAAAACCGTCTGCTGTGTGAGACTGGGTTGACTAGAGAAACAAATTCAGAGACACTCATACGTGTGTGAGAGAGTTTTATATCAAAGAGTACTTATATATCAAGCAAACATCACAACCTAGTCCAGATCAAGTCCACAAGTCCGATATTAGCCCGTAAATCCAATTCAAGTCCATAAATTCCTCTTCAGGCTCGTGTAGCCACTCGGGATAATGCCGAATGTAGGAAGATCACAGGCCAATGGGTGAAAACTCTTGTGGATCCAGTGGCAGTGGATGCATCTCCATGCTGGTGTGGGTCACCACGTGGCTCCTCCAGCTCCAGGGCTCTGGCTGACATCAGCGTGGCTCCATGTGGCTTGCCAACAAGAAGGTGAAGCAGAAAGAGTGTGTCTGGCCTCCAGTGAGCTATTTATCTCTGCTGTGCCTCCAAATGAGATCATCAGGCTGCTACCAGATTGACAGGCTAAACCTCCACCCCTTCGCTCTTAATACCCTCAATTTGACAGGATATTATGTAACTACCACATCTGCTCGTGTAAAAATTTACAGCTTCAGACACCTTGTATAGATTCGCTGTGAATCAGGATTGACTCAATGGTAGTGTGTTGGACTTGGTGTGGCATGCCAACTGTAATAGAAAGGGGCTACAAAAAGTTCATAGAAAAATAGAATGATGGAACTTTTCCATGAATTTTTTGAAGCCTTCCTTCCATATTAGTGATTAAAAACTAACTGAAGATGATTGTTTTAATGGTATAAGGATAGAATGCATTTTAGTCTAATTTAATTCTCAAATAATGCTTCCTATTTATGTAATATTTCTTCTTTAGTCTATTGATTTAATGTCACGATTGCTAGATTACCAAGAAAAGTCTATTGGCAGATTGGATCTTGCTGATATTTTATAATTCTTAAATGTCAATTTAAATGTCAAATCAATATCAAGTATGACCAGCCATTTATCAACACATACAGAGCATCTAATACTTCAGCATTAATCGACACACATGAATGTTATACATAATAAAAATACCCTATAATGAAATGAAGACAAAACTTGCATGCTCATTAAGTCAAGTAGAACCTAAGATAACTGTTATATAAACTTTTCTGGAGTCTACATAAATTGGTAAGATTCTGAGACATGAAAACACAGAAATAATAGCACCAATATCTTTGAAATGTCTTCAAAATGCAAATCACAGGTGCTATTATTAGGTGCTGTCCAGTCAGTTCTGACTCATAGTGATGCAAACTCAACAAATTAAACAGGGTTTGGTCCTGTGCCATCCTCACAATTGTTCTGTGTTTGAATTCATGGTTGCAGCCACCATGTCAATCCATGTAGTGGAGGGCCTTCCTCTTTCACTCTGCCCTCCTACTTTACCAAGCATAAAGTCCTTCTCTGGGGGCTGGTATCTCGTGATAACAGGTCCAAAGTACTTGAGAAGAATTCTTGCCATCTTTCTCTCCAAGGAGCATTCTAGTGTACTTCTTACAAGGCAGCTTTGTTTATTCGTTTGGCAGTCATTGGAACTTTCAATATATTTGCCAGCACTGTAATTCAAATGCATAGATTCTGCTTTGGTCTTTTTTACTCAATGTCCAACTTTCAGATGCATGTGAGGTGACTGAAGATGCCCTGGCTTGGGTCAGGCACACCTTGGTCTTCAACATAACAAACATCCTCGGTTTCCAACACTTTAAAGAAGTTTGGGCAGCAGATTGATCCAGTGCAACATGTCACTGGATCTCTTGACTACTGCTTCTTTGGGCATTGATTACGGATCTAAGCAGATGAAATCCTTGACAGTTTTAATGATATCTTCACTTATGATTTCCTTCTTGGTCTAGTTGTGCCTTATTCGGAGAGATTTGAGGCAAATGGGAAGCTAACCACAATGAGTATGAGAAGAAATGTTCTGAAATTGATTGTCATGATGATTGTACAACTCTTATTAATATGACTGGATGATTCAATTGTATGATATGTGAATCTTATGCCAATAAAACTATTTTTTAAAGCTATAGTCTTAGCCACTACATGACAATACATACATTAGTTCTATTTCCACTTCCAATATTTTCACTTTAATAATTAATCTTAGACTAGCAACAAATAAAACGTAAGGATGCAACAGGAAAAACAAAGACATCAAAGATTATATTGAAAAGAATGAAGGATCATAAAAAGGAATTTTAAAAATGTTATAAAAAGTAAA
>NW_022103898.1:53728067-53735460 GCF_000313985.2 Echinops telfairi
TGTTCAAGAGTGGTCATATTATTAAAATCAAATTTGAGAATAATATTTCATAATGAGAAAATATTTTACCTGGTACATTAAAATCTGGATTTACAACCTATCATGTTTGATAAAGCCGCTGTACAAAATCTATTTAAAATTTTAAAGAGATAATATTTCACTTTGATGACTAAGGTGCACCTGACACAAGTCATGGTATTTTCCATTCCCTCATATGCATGCAAATGGGAGACTGAGGAATTATTGATGTAATTAAATTATGGTGTTGGTGAAGAATATTAAGTATACTGGGCTGTCAGAAGAGCAAACAAACCTATCTTGGCAGAAATACAGCCAAAATGTTCCTGAGAAATAGGTCTTATGCACTTTCCACATGTAATAAGGAGTGACTAGGCTCTAGAGAAGGACATCATACAGGGTAAAGTACAGGCTCAATAAAAATGAAGAAGACCCTCAACGAGATGAATTGACACACGGTGGCTGCAACAACAGGCACAAACATAGCAACAACTGTGAAGATGGCACAGGATGGACAGTGTTTCCTTCCGTTTTGCTTAGTCAGGTTGACCTTGATGGAATCTAACAACAGAGGAGGCATGCATTATAAGACAAAATATTGAAACCCCACCTGTGAAGAAATAAGATACAGATATATCATAGGCATATCACTACTGCATACCTTATATTTTGTCTGTAAAATATAATACTTTTATAATTAAAGAAAAAGCCAAATTCCTTAAAAGTATGGATATTCACCTCTCTCTTTAACAGGATCACTTTCTTGTTATATTTTGCCCCTAAAGTAATCTACAAACACAGAGAATGAGCATGCACCAGAGTGCCATTTAAAGCAAGAGTAACCATCTGAAAAGAGCCTCTCTCAGTTCTAGCAGTGCCGGTTGGAGGAAGCTGAGCCATGCTAGCTGTGGAGCAGGGTTGCAGACAGTGTCTGAATATGACACTGGCAATAGAAACTGGTCGACTTTTCCACTTCGGGAAATGGAGACCAAGACCAGGCAGTGGCTGAGAGCACTGGTACCATCATAGACACTCTCAGGACTAATTCACTTCCTCACTTCGGCAGGAAAAGTAGTTGTTAAACATGGCATATGCTTTGTGAAATTTAACACTTGCTTGCCAGATTAGTGATATGTATAATTTGCCCCTATGAGTTTGTTGTGTTTCTATATAAGTTCTAGTTCACAGGACCCAAAGGCAATGTTTGCTGTGAATTATAAATTATGTGGTATTTTATATAAGGTAAAAATGGGTCCCAATCTAAAAGAAGTATCGTTGGAAACTTATTACAACCATCAGATAATAAAAATCAAGCATATATCAAGATTCTTCAATGGGTCCCTATAAAAAATGATCTGGCCTAAGATATCAGGTAAATAAGTATCTTCCTAGGCTAATGAGAAGTGATCTTTTGTTGGAAATGTTTAACTTTCTGGACACCAACATATAAGGAGTTTCAAAAGATTAATAGGAAATTTCCATGATATTTTTTATCATATTTTTACACAAACTTTTTGAAAGCCCCTCATACGTTGGTCACTGACTCAGCCGAGACCTGCCCCTTTTGTTTCCACAGCTATGATGTCAGGAGGACTTGTCACACTAGGTGATTTGCAAGGGAGTCTGTGTGTATTTGAATGGGTGCCTCCTGGAATTGATAAGTAGTCTTAAAGCAGAACAAATTCATGAGGGGGGAAAATGATACACATAAATGATATCCTCCCACTATTTAAACTGCAATATGTTTTATTAGTCCAGTTTTTTTTCCCTCTTGGCTTCCCCTTAGTCTCTGCTATTTATTTTCACAAAAATATATCTCTTCTCCTTGAGAAGGAGATTGTGGCTTAAGAGGCAGACCAAAGTTAGACATGATAAAATGTAATAATGGAAAATGATATAGGACAGCTAAAACCAGTGTTTGCTTTTAACATGCTCAAGTTACAGGTGGTTTAAATGACCTGGGGGTTGGAGGAGAGATGCAGACAGACTTAATTCACAAGACCTAAAAGCTTTTTAATGGAGTTGTGGGTTTCAAAAAATGAGAGAGAAAGAGAAGAGAAAGCAGAACAAGTTCACTGGAAATAGAGGGGCTCCGGCAACAGCCCACTAGAGATAATATAAAAGCAAGGACAGGAGGCTAGGAGAAGGGAACAGGATGGGCAAGCCAAAAGGAAAGTACCTGGAGTCTACTGGTTGACAGACACAGAGCACCGGAAGACTAATCAGAAATGTTTCTAGAGCAATCTCAGTGGGTTGGTTAGTTAGTGAAATGTCAGCTTCCATCTTGAGCTAAAAGAGAACACCAAAGCTTGAAAACAAGATCTCTCTAATCCAAAAGCCAAAAGTGGTTAAAGAGCTGAATCTAACTGAAGGTGGAGGGTTCTAACCCACCCAGATCCCCAAATACAAAATTTCCAGTTACTTATTACTTTGGAAATAAGGCCTGGTTGTCTGCTTCTCAGAGGTCACAATCTTGAAACCATATGTAACAGTTCTATTCTATACATTTAGGGGTACCCTGAATCAGAAAATAATCTATGGCTACTGACAAGGTCCAACCACAGTGTGGGGAGAGAGGGGGTTATTCAAGAACACAGACCTAGCATTGCTGAAAGGGGCATAACAGTATAGCCCGGAAGGGACTGTGCAAAGTTTCAAGTCGGCATCTAACAAAATATAACCCAAATGACCACAAATAATGACTGCAAACAATTATAGTTCCCTCCAAAGTTTCCTCATACTGTGAGCAGAGGATCGAGATGCTTAATGAGCAACACTGTAACTCCTGGAGGGAGAGCTAGACAGAGAAGCAGCAGACATGAAACAAGAGGCACCTTGGCCTCTTTTGGTTCCTAGGTGAATGCTAAAAAACAAAGTGGAAAGACTGATGAACAGTTATGAGATTTCCAAGGGAAGTCTTCTATGCTGTAGGTGCCCAGGCCTTAGAGGTCCCCAGCTCTACCAGCATCCTGGCTAATCTCTTCAGGCAACCAGAGAAAGCCAGATCTTCAGACCATCAGAGGTGCCTGCCTATCAGTTGCCTCGGCCTCACACTCCAAGACATAACCAGCAAAGGTTAAGATTCTATTTGATATTTCCTCTGGTTTTTGAAGCTATAATTTTCAACCAGTCCAAAGTTTTTGCTCCTTTCCACAGAGTTCAAAAATAATGAGTTCAGAACAAAAGGAAAATGAACACAATATCCTAGCTTTGTCCTATTCCCCTCATGCCAGGGAAAGAAAATCACAACACAAGTCACCGAGCGGCTGGGAATTGCCCCTGGGACCAGCGAGGCATGGCAGAGGTCATAAGCAATAAAGACTCCAATCAGAAGCATGGGGTTAAGCCACATTACAGCAGTGCCAACCACAGGAGTCTCTGAGGCTGACACTGGTAATCTTACTGCTGCAGAGCGCTGGGAAGTTCTGAGTGGGCTGCATGCTTTCACAAATGCAAAGCACTCAAATCAGTGTCTTGTACACAAAGTAGATTCAATCAGCAATTGCTTCCAAAATACACAATTTCCAGTTATTTAATTTCTTTGAGACATGCAATGTGACACAGTATTTGAAGAGCCATTGGTTTGGGATGGGAACAAGAAATATCTTGCCACAGAAGTTTGAACCAATAAAAATTAGATAACTTAAATTCTTAAAACCAATTTTTAAAAAGAGAAACTATGTTTGAAGGTAAATGCCAAAAAAGGAGATGGAGGGGGGGGGAGCTTGACTCCAAGAAAATTTGCCAAACAGATTAGTTCATTTAACCTACTAGTAGTTAAAGCTAGAACAGGAATTTAAAAAATCATATTATTCCTAGAAAACAAGTATGGAAAAGTGTGATTGTCATTTAATAAAGCCATTGAATTCTATATAAGGACAGCAGAGGAAAAACAAAGAAATCAAGTGTTTGCCTGTGTGCATATTTGAGATACAGAGTAACATTTCTATTAATTTGCTCATTTTTAGCAATTGTGTGGTATATTTGGAAGGCCTTGCAGTAATGTCTACTGGCATCTATGGGGGGTAAGGGAACACATTGCCATCTTGCTGATTCCAACTCCGAGCAAATGGAGATATAAATCACATTACCACTCATTTTCCAGATGAAGAAATTGGTACAAAGAGGACAAGTGAATTTCAACATCACATAGCATGCTGGCAAATTCAAACTTGAACTCGGTTTCCACTTCTGCTTGTAATTCACTGAGTCGGTAAATTGCAGGGCATCCAAAATGTTAATTATTTGACAAGAGCTCCAAATAGGTAACAGTTGCCCAGAAACAAGTCCAGGAAAGCTTGACAGCTGCTGATACACAAACCTCTGTGCTGATCTGTAGCCTTTTGCTTTCCGTTCGAGAGCCTACACACAAGCAGTTCATCCCCGAAAGGATCGGAAGTGTACCAGGGTGGAATCTTTCAACTTTAATCAAGTATGCGAAACATACTACAGTTGAATCTTTCAGCGTTATGCTAGTATGTGAACTATATTACACCCCATGAAGCAAGCATTGCAGTTGATTCAATTTTGAATTACAGCAAGCAAGCCTATAGAACAAAATAAAATGGCTATATAAACCAAACTCACTGCCATCAAGTCAATGCTGACTCGTAGTAGATCCCTGAGGGTATCCGAGACTTTAACTGTTTATGGGAGTAGAAAGCCCAGTCTTTCTCCCTCAGAGCTACTGGGTTTCAAACTGGCAACCATGCAGATCACAATCCAATGTGTAACCACTACACCACCAGGGATCCTCCATAGCAAGGCTGAAATCGTCATGAAACAAAACTGCCATATCTTTACACCAGAGCAGCTGGTGGATTCAGCCCCTAAACTTGTGGTTAAAAGACAAGGGAGAAAATGTACCTCCGAGAAGAGTACACATAGAATAGTAAAGTTTAGAATCTGTTAGTTAACTGTTGACTTTCAAAATAAGGTTTTCTATAATTAAGTAAGATACAACCTGCTATAACTTTACAAAGTAATGCCAACCTGACTTTGAGCTCTGGTGATGCAAATAGGGACCCAGTATTGGTAGTGATGGAGGAATACCATCTGGTTCTTCTGATCTCAGGATCATGGACACTGACATTCTCACGGTTCATTAGTCCACTGAAATAATCCTTTCCGTGTGTTTCATCTTCTTCACTCATTTCCTCTAGAATGAGAGATCAATCGTTGCACCTTATTTTGCCTCTCACAAGCAAAATATTGGAAGATCTCATTAAAGATGATCTGGATTCCTGTTATGTAACTGGGTATCCAGGATGATACAGGCGAATTAACAAAATGTTCACTTGGGTGACACAAAAGGCAACAGACAATAAGAGTAATGTGAGCACAAAATGCTGGAGGCAGGGGAAGATACTGGGAGGCATTTAAGAGTTAAAGGTAACAGAGGTAAACACTCATATATACAATATTTCAATAACAATGATCTAGAAATAAAAGCATGGATAAACACAGAAGCTGATTAAAAATGGGAGGGAGAGTGGGGCTATACATACACTCACACACATGTATTTTAACTTTGCTGCAAACATATCTATGAATATGATAGAGCACACAGGTGGGAAAGTTAGGAAAACTTCTTAGACATAACAAAATACCTTGAATGAATAGATCACAGGGTCTGAGGGCTCAGAACTATAGTCTCAGGGGACACCAAGGTCAACTGTCATAACACAGTCCACAAAGACAATGCTCTATATCCTATTTTTAGTGACTAGCAACTGGTGTCTTTAAAAAGCTTGTGAGAGACAAAATAATGTGCAACTATTTGTCTTTCCCTGTGGAGGAAATAAAATAATGAAGATAAAAGACACACCGAAAGGATTAGTCCAGTGAACTAAAGGACCCTGATCAGTGTCCATGATCCTGAGATCAGAAGAACCACAAGAATCACATGGTACCCAGCTGCCACTACAACTGCTCTGCAAGATATAATATTAGAAATGCTGCAAGTACATACTAATAACAGAACATATATACAAAGATATGTTTAATAAAATAAATATATTTTATTAAAAAATAAAATATACCAAAAAAAAATAAAATAAAATATACAAAGTATAAACTTGTGAAATTTGGAAGTCATCAAAAATGAAATGGAATGCATAAAGATATATAACCTAGGCACTAGTGCATTGAAATGGAATGATATTGGCCATTCAGGATTAGACAATCATATGGTTTACTGTACCAGGAATGACAACATCAAGGGATATTATGTAGCCTTCCTTGTCAAAAACATCTTTTCAAGATCTAGCATAATATATTTAAGAAATATTTGGTTGTTGTTAGCTTTTATCTAATTGGCCCCTGACTTAATAAGACCTTATCCACAGTTGGGTCTGACCATCGTGGCCCATAGAGTTCCCATTGATTGATTCTTGGAAGTAGTTCATGAAGTCCTTCTTCCTAGTCTGTCTTAGTTTGGAAGCTCTGATGAATCTTGTTCAGTATCACAGAAACATTCAATCCTCTCTTGAAAGTTGAGCTTTGCTTGAAATCCACTGGCCAGGAACCAAGCCCAGGTCTTTTACATGGAATCTTAAAAGTGTACGCACTGAACCCCCAACTGCCCTCAGTAAAGAGTTTAATAGCATATAAACTTCTTCACTGGATTTATATACCTACTCTTACATGAAGTTCCCCTTTAACCCCCACTGCATGTCTCTTAAAAGCACAGGAAGTGTGTAAGCTCAATGCCTTGCAGAGTAAGCACCCATTATTGTTAAATGAAGATGTACTTAAACATAGAGAGGGGAAAAAAGCTTAACTGATTAGTAATCAAGTTGGACCCTGAAAGAGGGAACAAAAGAAAGGATAAACCTGAAGAGAAGAAAGTCACTCTAAATAAGGGAGGACAAGGCATTAAAAAATTAACATGTATAGAGTAGCAAGTATAGAAACAAAACATACACAGACACACGATAATTGTAGGTTAAACTGTCCTTTGTATTAAGAAGATTGTCATTTATTTCACGCACACTGGGAAGCCATAAGCAGCTTTAATCAAAGGATGAAGTGAGAAAACATGTGGAGAAAGATAACTCATGCACTATGCTTTGAGGAGCAGGTTGGGGCTAAGAAATAGCTGGGAGAGGTGGTGAGAGGAAGCCAAAATACTTCTTAGATGATTGGGGAAAGATCTATAAATGTTTATAATTTTTAAGGTTTGTGTTTTAAAATACCAGACATTGTCACAGTCATTGCAAAAGGAACACATATCTTGATTGCAACCTAGAGAAATTGCTAATGTAGAACGAGTGAGTTATATTTTTAATGCTGATTTCTTTTTCCCCACTATAATTTTCCACATATTGCTTTAGAAAATCTGTGCTACCAGAGACACAGTGTGGGAATTGCACCC
>NW_022103898.1:53737213-53761762 GCF_000313985.2 Echinops telfairi
AAAAATCTGTGCTAGACTGAAAGGATATTTAATTTCCATGGAAATCAAAGAAATTATATCAGTGTTTCTGGGACCTGCTTACTATCAGCCTACAAAAGAGTACATTTTTCCTCCCAGATATTTTAATTCTGGGTCTGCTATATCTCCTAATTTCAAGTGTGGGAAGATTGATCATCCAAGAAAGATAATCCCAATAAATTACTACTCAGCAGATCTTAGAGTATACACATTAGAAGTGTTTCAAAGTAAACTTCAAAGAGGATGGATATTATAAATCAATGTATTGAATAGGATGCTAATTTTTAAAAGCCCTTTTCTGTGGCAAAGAGAAAACTATGAAATAGATTTTTAAAAGCTACTGGGAAACAAGAATTTATCCCTAAAAGTTTAATTTACTCATTCTCGTTACAGCATTGTTTTCAATCAACATTCAAAACAAAGCTCTGTCCATGCGAATGAAGTTCCCCCAAATAATTAACTAGGCACTCTGGAGTAGTTCGCACAGTGATGAGTCTACCTGAAACTTAATTGGCTTTTTATTAGTTCATATAGTTTAGCTACACAATTGGATAATCTCCTTTGATTTGAACTATGAATCATAGAAAGTGGATGTTGTTTGATAATAACCGTCTTCAAATTGTGTCCACTTTGGAATGGGAAACAGAAACACAATAGATAAATGCATCAAATAGAAGATTCATCTAATTTAAGAAATGCATATGAAAACCGAGAAATTTGAAACAGAATTAAGATTATATAACTATCGTGGAATATTGAGGAAGGAATTGGATGAAACCAAGAAAAAGATCAACTCTAAGAAACTTCTACTATTAATAATCTACAGCTTTGGGAAGACAAGAGAGCTGTGATGGCATCACCCTAGAGTGTGAACTGCACTGAGCACTCTCAAAAACTCACTGCCATAAGTCAGTGGAGTCAGTGCTGACGCATAGTGACCTGTTCACGGGAGTTTTGAAAACCCAGTGGTTCTCATGAGGAGGTGATGATGATTTTGAACTGCCGAACATATGATCACAGCCCAACACATAACCACTACACCCCCAGGGCTCCTATTCACAATAGTTGTGCTTTATGAGGGGGTGAAGTCAGCACTGGCTCCATGAGCAGGCACAGCAGCTATGAAAACCAAGAGAGAGACTCCATCTAGCTGAAGTTCGGATAGTCACATGGGCCTCCTTTTTGAGAACAGCATCTAAGAATGGAGTCCAACCGAGGACAACATGGTCCAGTAACAGACAGCAATATTGCCATCAGTGCAACTGGACTCTAAACACTACATACTTTAAAATGTCCCCGTTTAGTTTCTTAGAGCCTCAAGCTAATTTGAGATAGTGATTCTCATTTATCTCACTACCATGAAAGAAAAGTCCTGATAAACACAAGGTACAAATGTGAGGAAGGCATATTCATCTTTGAGCAGAGGAAGGCATATTCATCTTTGAGCAGACCTAGAAATATTGTTTTGGGACAACAGTAAAATCCCTGCATTACCCTTCTCTCTGTCTTGTGGACCTGAGAACAGAACCTACAGTTTCCCTGTAACATCTCTAAACATTATTCTGAAGTCCTATATTTCATAAATATAAACTAGATTTAAAATTCAAAGACCTTAGGGAAAATCAATGCGATTCTAGAAACTCACACTGAAGTGGGAATTTACTGGATATGCTAAAAAAGTTTGGCTGATAATAAAAGGAGGGAAATTATAAGTGAATTAAGTTTTGAAATATAGAATGTAATATATATTATATAGTGTATCTCTATTATATATTATATACCTCTTCCCTTCATTGATTATTTTTATTAATCTTTTAATTAGTCAAGTTTTACAGTTTCTTACATTGAAGTCCACTTTAGCAAATATAAAGGGTTGTCTTTTATTTTATTTATTAGCCAAAGAGCAACTAGTAACTATGAATAAAAACCATCTGCAGACTCATTAACAGGAATATTTCACCCGAAAAGTAGATGGGTTTTGCTATTGTAATGCAATTTTCAAGGAATGGCATCCCATTTTTAGAGGGCTTAAAATAAAACGTTTCTGGATAACTGTGGGATTTTCAAAGCATGTCCTATTTGTAAACAATGCAAATATTATCTAGGAGTGCCATAAATAAAGATTATTTGGGATACAGTAACATGCACCTGTGCTACAAAAATGTAAACTCGGTTAATAATTTGAGAAAACCTCTCACATTACTGATATTAATCCAATCTATATGGTCACTTAACAAGTGCTGTTAGTGCAGGGGCAGTGAATTATTTATTGTGGCTCTTCTAGTCCATGTCTCTAACTTCCACCAAAGGACCTTTTCTTGCTTGGGTCTGATAAGAAGGTGGGGGAAGAAATTAATAAGATTCACCGGTGAGTAATTGTGACCAGGATTCCCTGGAATGCCATCCTGCTGAATATAAAATGAGCTATTGGAAAGGTAGCATATCAGGGATCTCAAGGCAAGAGCTACAAGTAGGCCTGAGATCATGTGCAACGAACCCCCTTGACCCAGAAGACAGTTATAACATCACAGGAGCAGGAGCAGAACCAGAAGCCAGAGCACGAAACAGAGGGGGACGTCTCAACCCAGGGGTAGGGGACTGGCTTGTGGGCACGTCATTGGGAAGCTGGGCTTGCTGGCCCATGGAAGTGGAGCTGAGCTGTAAGATGAGACTTGCTGGAGCGGGAGTCCCTGCACACTTAATTCAGGGAGTCCGTGTTCCCTGACCCACAGAGCTTACGCTGAATGCCTCTGATTGAGGCTTACAGCCAAGTGGGCATTTAATAAATCCACTTTGGGCATTTACTAGAAGACCTGAATGAACCTTTTAACATGCCCTGATCAACAACTCTCCTTAGCATTTCTCACTGGCATTATAACTTAACTCCCATAATAAACCCTTTAATCATAAATTCTGTCTGTGAGTTCGCTATAGCCACTGCAATGGATATTAGGACCCAGAGAAGCAAAATAGAGAACGTTAACACAGCACAATATATACACACAAATGTTTTTAACTTTGTCTTTTTTTTGTTTAATACTCTTAAATAACAATGAAGAGGCATAAAAATAGAACTAGGAAGGTCTTGTTTGCCAATATATTTAATAGTTCATTTTAAATAAACCATTTTATTGGGGGCTCTTACAGCTCTTATAAGAATCCATAGTATTAAGGTAGCAGAAGGACATTGGGCCTCCACTCAAGTACTCCCTCAACGCAAGAATACTTTCTTCTATTAAATTGGCATTCTATGATGCTCACCTTCCCGACACAACCGCTGAAGACAAAGCGGGTGAATAAGCAAATGTGGTGAAGAAAACTGATGGTGCCTAACTATCAAAAGATATAGCGTCTGGGGTCTTAAAAGCTTGAAGGTAAACAAGCGGCCATCTAGCTCAGAAGCAACAAAGCCCACATGGAACAACATATCAGCCTGTGTGGTCACGAGTTGTCGAACAGATCACTGAAGACAAATGGGTGCATAAGCAAATGTGGTGAAGAAAGCTGATGGTGCCCGGCTACCAAAAAGTATAGCGTCTGGGGTCTTAAAGGCTTGAAGGTAATCAAGCGGCCATCAAGCTCAGAAGCAACAAAGCCCACATGGAAGAAAGCACACCAGCCTATGCAACCATGAGGTGTCGAAGGGATCAGGTATAAAGCATCATCAGAACAAAAAATCTTACCATAGTGAATGATGGGGGGAGTGCAGAGTGGAGACCCAAAACCCATTAGTAGGCTACTGGAGATCCCCTTGCAGAGGGGTCTCGGGGAGGAAATGAGCCAGTCAGGGTGTGATGTGACAACGATGAGAAATACAACTTTCCTCTAGTTCCTAAATGTTTCCTCCCCGCTTCCACTACCATGACTCGAATTCGACCTTGCAAGTCTGGCTAGACCAGAGGAGGTACACTGGTACAGATAGGAACTGGAAATACAGGGAATCCAGGGCGGATGATCCCTACAGGACCAGTGGTGTGAGTGGCGAAACAGGGTGGGTAAAGGGAGAGTGGGTAGGAAAGAGGGAACCGATTACAAGGAACTATATGTGACCTCCTCCCTGGGGGACAGACAACTGAAAAGTGGGTGAAGGGAGAGGTCGGACAGGGCAAGATATGACAAAATACCCATTTATAAACTATCAAGGGCTCATGAGGAAGGGGGGAGGGGGGAGGGAGGGGAAAAATGAGGACCTAATGTCGGGGGTTTAAGTGGAAAGAAAATGTTTTGAGAATGATGTACAAATGCGCTTTACACAATTGATGTGTGTATGGATTGCGATAACAGTTGTATGAGTCCCTAATAAAATGTTTTAAAAATAAAAAGAATCCATACATCAACTGTACTAAGCACATTTGTACAAATGTTGCCATCATCATTTCCAAAACATTTTCTTTCTACTTGAGCTCTTGGTATCAGCTCCTCTTTTCCCCCCTCCCTTCCCACCCTTCCACCCTTTTGAACCCTGGATAATTGACTAATTATTTTTGTTTTCATATTTTACACTGTCGGCTGTCTCCCATCACCCACGTTTCTGTTGTTCTTCCCCACAGGGCAGGAGGGGGTGTTGTACATCAATCATTGCAATCGGTTCCCCCTTTTTCCCTGTTCTTCCCCCACCTTTCCCCTACTCCCCTCACAGTATCGCTACCCACTTTACTGGTCATGAGGGGGTTATCTGTCCTGGATTCTGTGTGTCAAGAGTTTTATCTGTACCAGTGTACATGCTCTGGTCTAACCAGATATGTAAGAACTAGGGTAATGATAGTGTGTGTGGGGGTGGTGGTGAGGGGAGAAGCATTAAAGAACTAGAGGAATGTTGTGTTTTGTCGGTGTTATACTGCAACCTGGATAGCTGGTCCCTTCCTTGGGACCCTTCTGTGAGAGGATGTCCAATTGTCTACAGATGGGCTTTGGGTTTCCAATCCAACCCCCTTTGTTCACATCAAAATGGTTGCTTGTTTTTGGTCTTCTGATGCCTGATACCTGATTCTATCAACACCTCATGATCACATGGGTTGGTGTGCTTCTTCCATGTCACTGAAGGTTTTTAACTGATATTCTATAGCTCAGATTAATCAAACTGATGAAGGCAGTGACCTTATCAAGAGCATGCATTCCATTCCCACAGCATTACCAATGAGAGAAATATTATTATATAAAGAAGTCAAATGTAATATGGACCACACCATGATGGTCACCTAAATGGACAAAATAGAACTGCTTCTTTGGGTTTGAAGACTAAGTTTTTCTGAAAGCAGACAGCCTTTCTTTCTCCCATGGAGGAGCAGATGACTTTGAACCACTGATCTTGAGTTAGCAGCCAAGTGCTTATCCCATGGCACCACCGGGGTTCCTTATGTAAGGCATCTCAGAACAAAGAACGCTACCATAAATTTGATACTCACTTACAGTGAGACCCTATAGAATAGAGCAGAACTGCCTTCTGGGGGTTTGGATGCTATAAACCTTTACTGAAGCAGAACGCTTTTCTTTCTCCCACAGAGCATCTGGGGGTTCAAACGACTGACCTTGTGGTCAGCAGTCCAAATCATAACTAAATACACTGCTAGGTTCCTTATATAATGAATACAGCTATGAAAGGGATTACTGGAAAAAGCAGGTGTCATATTAAAGTCCAGTCCCCGCCCCAACAGTTCTGTATGTCTGATTTGTGCTGTAGAACACATCACACTTCCATCTCTCAGCAGCCCTGCTTCGAACACAGCGTTCATTTCCCGTTTGAAATGTATTGCCTACTCACTGAGATGAATTTTTTGTAATGATAAAAAAGAATGTCTGCTCTCTCCTGACCAAAGTACGGGCATATGGTCCAAACTAGGCCAACTGGACAAACTCTCGCAGGAATTGGGACCCTCGTGCTTTGTTTGTAGAACTAAAAATATAATACAGATATTTGGGGAGGAAATATTGGTAGAAGCTTACAAAGTCAAACATGACTTACCATACAAGCCTGCAGGCCCACTCCCAGATATTTACCAGGAGAATGGTCTCTAAGAACTAGGCAGCCTCTCCCAGTACTGGCTAGGGGAGTGGTGGTAACCCCCTCGCTAATATACTCTACCTGGTAGAGCCATCACCACTGTTGGTAAAATGGTCAGAAAGAATTTATAGGAGGCTAAATGTATATGAAGACTCATAAGTGGAGTTAGGGCTAAAACTCTAAAATGTAACTTCCAAAAAAAGTAATGTTCAGAAATTTAAGCTCTAACCAAACAGGAAAAAGTCCCTTGTTCAAAGACCCCCTCACCTCCCCACAAATCAACATGACCAAGACCTTGATTTGAACTTTTAGCCAACCGAACTATAAGAAGATAAATTTCTGCTCTTTAAAACTACCTCTTTTGGTATTTTATTATGGCAGTCCAAGAAAACCATTCTATTTTAAGAAATGTTTTTAAAAATGCTCTTTAGATTCAAGGGAAATTATACCCTTATAAGAAAATCAAATTTAAAGACGTAATAAAGATAAATAGAATATTGAAGTACATGCATAATATAAATGCTATCGATTTTTCTCTTATAATAAATTGAGTGAAAATTGTCTTTTTAAAGGAAAAATAATGTTGTTTAGTAGCTTTGTAATGTATCTAGAACTAAAATATAAGATAACAAAAGAACAAAGAATAGGGATATGGAGAAATATACTTTTATATTGTTATGTGGTCCTTGGGTGACAAAACTGGTTTACTCTCAATTTCTAATGGGAAAGTTGGCAGTTCACTGTTGCAAGGCAAAGAGAGGCCTAGCTATTGACGTCTGAAATGATTAAAGAGAAAACAGCATTAGCAACCCCATGGAGCAATCCTGCTCTGTAACGCACAGGGTGGCCATAAGTATGAACAGACTCGGTGGGAAGAGGTTTGGAGAATGAGCTAGAGATCAGATGATTCTGTCAATCACTTCCCTTGACTATCATAACCACCCACGTGTTTTCCTTTGCTTCATGTGCAGAAAGATTCCTATGCCAGGAGAGCCTACCAAATAAAAGTAGATAAAACATTAAATTAAATGAAATTATGACCTCAAAAGACTACCAAAGCCCTATATATCTAGAATACATATTGTGCTACATAGTGAAATAGATGATTCAAATTACAATAGTCTTATTACATAGAGATGAGCTATGTTGCACTCAGAAGAAATTATTTAGAACTATAATAGACCAACACCACAAAAAATAAGAAACAGAAATTCTGTCACCCCAGCCTCATTACATATAAATACTGACAGGTGTGAAGAACTTGAAACAGTTGCTGATGAAGATCAAGGATGGCAGCCTTCAGTATGAATTAAAATTCAGTGTAAAGAAGACCAAGAGCCTCACAACTGAACCAACAGGTAACATCGGGATAAATGGAAAAAAGACTCACCTTGTTTGGAACCACAATCAGTGCTCATGGAAACAGCAGTCAAGAGATCAAATGATGCACTGCACTGGGTAAATCTGCAGCACACACCTCTTTAAAGTGTTGAAAAGCAAGGAGGTTACTTTTGAGGACTAAAATGCACCTGATCAAAGCCAGGGTATTTTCAATTGCTTCATATGCATGTCAAAGTTGGTCAATGAATAAGGAAGAAAGAATAATAATCGATGTATTTGAATTGGGGTGTTGAAGAATATTGAAAGTAGTACAAAAGAACAAACAAATATGTCTTGGAAGAAGTACAGTCCGAATGTGCCTTAGAGGCATGGATGGCAAGACTTCAACCCTGGAGAAGAGTATCAGGCTTGGTAAAGTAGAAGGGCAGTTTATGGGAAGATGGATTGACAGGGTGGCTACAGCAATGGACTCAAACATAATAGTGCTTGGTGAAATATAGGTGAATGTTGTCTTCGATTCTTCTTCTGATTTCCTAAACATACTGGCTAGGACACCTTCTCTTTACGTATAGCTTCAACTAATAACATTCCCACTTTGAATTAACAAGTACATAGCTCACTTCAGGAATATCCCATCAACTTGTGGCTTTTAACTTTAATTGCTTAGTTTACACATACCATTAGTTATCTCATAGGCTTGGCCCTTAAATTCAACATATTCAAAATGTTATGTTTCATCCCCAATTTATTCCATCTCAGTAGCCTCTATTTGCATTAATAACATCTTTCTTCTTTCAATTACATTATAGAATTTGAATAGTTGTGTCAAGAAGACTTGAAGGCAGGAAGTTGACCTAAAAATATATACACTAGGTCCTTAAGAGCCAAGAAAGTAGGTCAAAACATGAAGACTACATGAACTCCAGAAGAATGGAACAGGGTCAAAAATATTTATATGCAACTGAAAACCTTCTGCCATGGAGACAAGTAGATTCTTCTCAAAAATGCCTTATATACAATTTCTAAGATTATAAATCTTTACTGGAGCAGCCAGCCCCATCTTTCTCTATGGAAGGCTGATGGGTTTGAGCCTTCGATCTTGCTAACAGCTCCATGTCTCACCCACACCCCTACTAGGCTCCTATACATGCAGAGGAGTGGAAACTAAATGAAGAAACTATTTTCTATTGATCACCTTTAGTGATCACATTTTGGGCCTTCCTAATCTCATGACATCTTTTGCTTTTTGGTGTTATCTTCATACTCATCCTGTATTTAAAAAATTATGTTACAACTCTTGTTCTTAGAGAATGCTTTGATATACATCTATACAATCAGGTACCCTCCCAAAAAACCCAAGAGCACTAGCCTAAGTGAAACTTTCATAGTATGCATTTTTCCTGCTTGGCAAACATCAAGCAACTTGCTCTGAGTTAGTGCACACAGTAGCGTCACCTGGGAAGGTTCTCTCTGGTCACAGTGAATTTTTTTCATAAAAGCAGTGTTTCTCAAACTTCATATTTTGTGATGGTCAATTTAAGAGAACAGTGTGCAGCTATGAGATTGTGTTTCCTGCTCAGGAAAAATTACACAGAAACAGTTGTGATGTTGAACACAGCTTACAAGGACAGCACCATGGGAAAAACTCAAGTGTTCATGTGGTTTTCTCATTTCAAAAAAGGTGAAATGTTTATTGATAACAAACCTCATTCTGAATGTCCATCAGCTTCCCAAATGGATGAAAATGTGAGTCATAGTGCATTTGGAATTCAGACAACCAGGTCAGACAGTTAATCAAGCTTTCTATTTAGAGGTTCTAAAAATATTGCATTATAGTGTGTGACAAAAAGTCCTGATTCATGGCAGAAGGGGGACAGGTTTTGCCACCACGACCAAGCACCTGCTCACACAGCCATCTTAGTGTGCTAGGTTTTGGCAAGAGCAACAACAACAAAAAAAACAGCATGCGTCTCTTGCCATACACACCTTAAACACCTGACCTCACGCGGTGCGACTTCTTTTTGTGTCCAAAATGAAGAGGGACATGAAAGGACAACAATTTGATGTCATAGAAGAGATGAAGAAAAAAATGAGGGAGGTGCTATCAGCCATGCAAACAGATAAATTTTAAAAATGTTTCCAAAAATGGAATTGCAGATTTGACAAATGTATTAAGTGTAACAGAGAGTGCTTTGAAGGTGATAAGATTGTTTGGTAAAAATATTTAAATATGTAACTTTGGAAAGAGAAAAAAATCCGGGTTTTTTTTGGGTAACCCCATGTGTGTATGTATATATATATATATTATGAATTATATATAATTATATATTTAGTATATATAAAATTTTTTCTACAATTACATAAATGCCTGTTTTCTAACTAGTCTATAATATCGACTTTTAGCTTGTAAACTCATGTTCATCTTTCATGTCCCGGTTCAACTGTCTCCTCTTTTGAGAAGTCCTGAATTCCTACCCAATTGTTCCCAACTCACCTCAAGTTATTGGCCCATATTTTAGATTATAACACATGGTACTGCATGCAATTTTCAGCCTTTCTTATATGTTTTAAGCACTTTCAAGGTAGCAGTAATATGAATCTATTTATCCATGGCATTTGTCACAGGATGTACCATGTAATAGGAATTCACTGAATACTTTACTTAATGTATGAGTGATTAAACAAACAAACAGGTTCAGTGAGTTGATTCAGACTAAGTGAGAGACCCTATATATTGTTTCCAAGACCATCTGTCTGTACAGGAACAGTTGGCCTCCTCTTTCTCTCTCAGTGTGGCTGGTGGGTTTGAACCACCTGCATAGCAGTTAGCAATCCAACTTTTACCAGATAAAATTAGGCAGAGCAAAATGTAGAGCTAAGAGTCTCGGTGAATCTGAAGCTATGAAAATATGAAGTGAAAGAATTTCTGTGAGGAATAAAGACTCTGGGAAAACATTTAAAAAAACATTTTTAAATCATCTTTATTTTACAGGTAAGAATCCTATAAAATGAAATTATAAATATATAGAGAGAGATTAAGCAACTTGCTCATAACTCTAGTCAGGAATTAATTCTAGGATTCCGACTCCAATGTCCCTGATTTTAGATGGTTAAAGCCATTTTAACTTGCCCTTCACCTCTAGAGCTGTCCCAGACTCACCAGAAGATCGCTGTGTGGGGTTTCTGATGGCGCAGGAATGATGCACACCAGGTACAAGGAGTGCTAGTAGAGAGGACTGTGCTCAAGGAAGCTTGGAGAGCGGGGTGACTGAATGGTAACAGGGCTCAGGGAGTTAACTGCATACCCCAGGCTCCTCCAGGCCAGGAGAGTAGCACAAGACACCAAGATGTGCTGACTCCTTGGGAAAAAGGAAATTAGGTCAGAAGCAGAGAAATGCACCTCTGCAAGCAGGAGAGGCATCTAACTTCCCGAGAACACTAGCAAGAAAAGATTCCTAGTTGCATCACCAAAGACGAAGTTAATGAGTTAAATATATGCTGCTCTGTAAGAGCAGGATTGTTGCATGAGTAGTGGGTGGGAATAATTAGGGAGTACACAGGAGCCAAAAATTATAGCCAAAGCAAGGAGTAGTGGTAAAGCACAATCAACTCTAGTACGTTTGTATTCAGGCAGCCAACCTAAGATGATAAATAGATGAATGGATGAGTATAGGAAACCTATGCACATATCATTCCACATCTTCATTCACTCCCTCATATCTCAGGCATGCTGGCAAATTTCAAGGACACAGGGTTGAAAGGTTATTGAGTACCTATTGTCATGGAGTTAAGCATTCTACATGCATTTTAACTTTAATAATCTCTCCAGCTGAATACATTAGATGTTAGCATCCTACAGTGTTACATATTATTTTGTACCCTGTTTACAATAATGAATTCTCTATGTGGTAAAAATAGATTGTGTTGAGCTACTCACCAAAGATCGTTTGAGCCTACCAGGAAGCACCCCAGAATAAAAGCCTGGTGATTTGCTCCCATAACATTACAGCCATTAAAACCCCTGAGGAGCACAGTTCTACTCAGAAATGCACTGGCTCATCCCTGAGTTGGCATGCCCTCTACAGCAATGGGGTTATAATTACTTGTCCGTGCTCACAGAATAAATGGTAGATCTGAATTTTGAACCTAATCTTTCTGATTCTGAAGCCAAAAAATTATTAACCACAGTTAGTACATCGTTTGAGCAAAAATAGGAATATGAACACAGATATAACTAAGGCAAATGTCCTAGACATTAAATAACCCACAAGGGTAGGAAAACCGGAACTGTAGCAATGCCATGTGAACGGAAGGATTTTGGTTATGCATGTATCATCTCTACACTCAGATAAGGAGTTGATGCTACTGCTAGGCTTGTAGGCATGGTTGATTAGAACTTCAAATGGAGAAAAGGTCCTTTTTATAGTATTGCTATAGAAATTACAGACTATTGTTACATCTGACCACAGAATTTCATGGCAGATTTCAGTGTTAAAGAAGATAAAATGAATATATACAATTTATATGAATATTAAAAATCACCTGCACTATAAAGCTTGATATTCGGGATGAAGTCAGGGATTGCACTGCTGCAACAAAACCCCAGGGACCTGCAAGGTGTTCCAGTTACACTGCTGAAAGGGGTACAGCATCCCACGTATTACTCATAGGTCCTATGGGAACATTGCCAATTAGGATTAAAGACTGAGCAGAAGGAGAGATGCCCTTATACTTGAAGGGCATAAAAAGAGCGCACAGGGATAAACTAACTGACTACTGTGCTGGAGAAAATCATAGGGTATGGTAACCTTTCAGAAGAAGAGGAAAATCCCAGAGCAGAAGAAAAAAGTGGATCATTTTGGTAAGCATATCTACTGGGACAAAAAAACCTGTGAATCTGGGCTCCTCAAAGTCAATCCGGGATTGGTAGTTGTAGGGAATACCTTTGCTTTCCAGACCAGTCTTCCTTTGCTTAGGCTGGGTAAGTGATTACAAGGACTGGTGGAAGAATTTACTCTGCTTCAAGGTGACGCTAAAAGAGTATGGAGCTGGGACTGTAATCGGAGTTCCCCGAGTCCCCAGCAGTTAACTAGAAGCCATAGTAACCAAGTAGCAGATGCTCAGTAAAGAAGCCTCCATCAGGGACTGAACCAATGACTAGCATGGATGACAGCTACCGAACTGGCTAATGAAGTTGTTGTGAATATTTTCAATGCGAGGTAGCAGGGTTTGTGAGAGATTACACATTCTTAAGTGCCAGTAAGTTGGTTCTGATTCAAGGCCACCCTATGAAAAACAAGTCGGAACACCCACTAGTTCTCAACCATCCTCACAATTCTTATTACGCTTTAGGCCCCCGATGTAGCAAACGTTGTCAACCCCCTTCCTTAAGGGTTTTCCTTTTGTGCTCTTGAGTCTCTAATTTACCAAGAATTATGTTCTTCTCCAGTGTCTGGCCTCTCCTGATGATGATTTCAAGGATATGAGATAAAGTCATAAGTATAAGCAAATGTGACAGAAAACGACTTGGCATGGATTTTGATTAATCCATTTTCAAATCAAGGAGCTCTGTGGTTCAGTGGATTTTCACAGCCTTGGAAACCCTATGGGTCAGGTCTACTTGATCACATAGGCTCAGTAGGAATTAATTAGTTAACAACAATGGGCTTTGGGTTTTGGTGTATGTTCTGTTTGTTTGTGTTAAAATCCCAGATCCTTCCTTAATGAACTGTGTAACACTAGGATCGAGGTCCTAGTTGGGAAGTGGTTAAACATTCAGTTGCTAAGTCAGTAGTTTGAAGCTATCAGTTGCTATCAGGAGAAAGATGCGGCAGTTTTACAAAACAGACTTTAAAATTTTATGGGAGCCGACAGCCTCATCATTCTCCTATGAAAGGGCTGGTTGGTTTGAACTGCTGACCTTGAGGTTAGCAACCCAACACCTAAAACACATGGTTTCTTGGGTGTAGTGGAGGATCAGCAAAAAAGAGGATGATCTTCAATGACACAGTGGCAACAACAATGAGCTCACCAAACACAGCAATGATTGTGCAGGAGACCAGACAATGTTTCCTACTATTGTGCATACAGGATGAGTCAGAAGCTACTTGTCAAAAATTAATGTAACATACTACATAATACCTCAATCTACAACACACTCATTCCATTTTTAGTGTGCTCAGTAGTCCTCACTATCGTCTTTAGCATTTTTATTTTTATTGAAACACAATATGTACTATAAAGAAACCACTCAAAATCTGAAATAACAATAAGATATTATGTGAAAATTCAAAACAAGAACATTTCTTCTGTCACAGGATTTTGTTTATCAAAGTCTGGTCATTCGTAGAACTGTTCATGTGTGACTGTTAACTATGAAGTTCATAGCTTTCTTAACTTATGAGAATAGATAAGAATAAATCATTCTAATAACAATTACTTATAAGAAATGATAAGGGAAAAAGACAATATCTTCTTCAAGCATTCTTAGGGGTTTATGATAAAATAAAATTTCTTTATAAAAAGATAAAAAGGAATATAGAGAGATTAATCATATAACTATACACAACTTTTTAGACCTCTATATTAGGTTTCTGGAGTGGTTTACACCTCAGTTCTTGCTTCTCAACACTGAAAGAATTCACATGGCAGGAGCACTTTGGTAAATCCAAGTAACTTTTATGAAGGAAGGGGAAGTTTCAGGTAGTGCAGTCTCAGATAGCGCACACTCTCTCTGGGAAGCATGCACCGCCACATGATGGCCCAGGGGAAAGTTCCGAGACTGAAAATAGCCACTTGAGCCACTTCAGGGGATGCAGGAAAACACAATGGAAGGAGTACCAACACAGGAACGTGAATCCAGAGTGTGGAGCCAAGGCAGCAGAGCCGAGGGTGAAAAAACAAGCGAGGCTGGGCCCCAGAGGGCACACAGGCACATGATCGAGAGTCTGCTATTTATCCCTTCCTATCCCCATTGGCTGGTTAAGGGTATTGGCCGATCTTATTGGCTGAATTTAGGCGCAGTGTGAAATAATATTGCTGGTGCCTAATGTGAGTGTGCCAGGTTGGCTTTCACCTGGACCTAGGTGGCCAGGGTCTGCACATGCCCAGTTTGTATTTTCCCATAGGTGATTAATTAGTGTACCTGATTTACCTGCAAACCCTTTATTGTGGCCCTTTTCCACTAGCGTCAGTATTCGGGGGAGACAACCCACTTTCTCCATAATCTACCAACCTATCAATTAAATTGGTATACAAATTTGATAACAGAAAAGTTCCACTATAAAATGTGTAAGTTAAAACAAACCAAAACACATCACAAATTTTTAATTAAAATTTTAATATGGAATTAAAATAGGTTTAGTCTGTTCTTTTGTGAAATCACTTCCAGTTCCTCAGTGATGGTCTAAACATTTTGTTTTACATTTATTGTAGACACTTTCACTTGGAAAAGAGCAATATCTAATCATTTCTACCAGTGATGCCAGAACTTATAGTTCCAGTTGCCATTGTGACAAGTTACTAAAAGTGCAGGTTCAAATACTGGGCAGAAATAAAGGATGCCATTTAAAAGGGAATGTCATGCACTAATTGAATTGTAAAGGCATGACTGATGACAATAATTGAGTTGTTCATGGCTCTCAAGGAACTTGCCCTAGATGGTCAAATCCCTTTTGGCCAGCTCTGCCACCTGATGCCGAGCATACAATTTTTAATGGCTCAGTTTTCTCTGATATTGTTTTATTTATTTAAACTTCAAAATATTAATTTTGCACTCAAAGCCCTATTTTACATGTTCATTAATCAAATAAGCACACTATAGGAAAGAGGTTTATTCATATGATCCCTATTAGGATAATATTCCTGGCTTTCTATTACTAAATCAATGACAATAGACAACCTTCTACTCCATTAAAGATTCCATTTAATCTAATTTAGTTTTTCATTTATAAAAGCTTGATTAAATACTCATTCCAATCATGAATCAAGCGTTGTTGCAGGTACCAGGAGAACAAAGAGAAAAGGTTTGATTTTACCAGAGCTTCCTGGAATTTTGTTTGTCTGTCTCTTAAGATAACCGTGATTCATTTCTGTTTTCCCTCCAACAACATTTAGCTCAAACTGTTAGGTTTCTAGAATGGTTTACCTCGGTTCTTGCTTCTCAACAGTGAAAGAATTCACATGGCAGGAGCACTTCTGTAAATCTCAATCGCTTTTATGAGGGAAAGGGAAGTTTCGGGTAGTACATTCTCAGCTAGTGCATGCTACCTCTGGAAAGTGTGCAAAGCACCATTGCAGGGGGCCGTGGGAGAGTTCACAACTGAAGATGGCCACTCCAGCCACCTCAGGAGAGCCCAGAGACACACGTGGAAGGAATACCAGAACACGAATCCAGAGTGTGGAGACAAGGGAGAGAGGTCGAGGCCTGAGAGACAGCAGCCTGAGAGGCCGCAGACAAGATCGAGTAGGCTACACTGGGTCTGCTCTCATCCCCTCCTGTCCCCACTGACTGGGGAGGCATGGTGGAGGGTATTGGCTGATCTTGTTGGCTGAGTTTAGGTGCACCAGTGTGATGTAACATTGCTGGTGCCTAATGTGACTGTGCCCAGGTTGGCTTCCACTTGGGCCTAATTGGCCTGGGCTTGTGCATGCCCAGTTTGGATTTTCCCATAGGCGTCTAATTAGTGTGCCTGCAACCCCTTTATTGTGGCCCGGTCAGGCAATTTCCGCTAGTGCCTGCATTCAGTGGGACAACCCCCCTTTATGCCTAATCAAGCTACCTGTTAACTGCATTATCCATGTAAAGATAATAACATTTTTACTTGGTTTAGAACTGGAAGATTAATATAATATAAATCTATTTTTCAAAAGAACACAACTGTCGAAAAACTGGTTTAAGACTTCAATTTTATTTTGTGCAACCTGAACTCAGAAAGCCGTGGACACTGAATAGGTTCTTCTTTTAAGATGAGGGATGGAGGAGAAAAGGCCCATTTCTGGTGACCATCATGCTAGACACCAGACATCTGTTCGAACCCAGCCAACATCACTATACTTCCTATTTTAGTGAAAATGAAAACAGGCTCTGGAACATGAAGTGACTTGTCTGCTATCCTCCTAAACCGACAGGGCTACGATGGCATGCACGCCACAGCTGGACATCTGCATGGCCACGGCTTTTCCCAGTCTGCCCCTTCCATCCCATAGATGGCTGAACTGAGATGAATGCCTTTGACGGTAGAAATAAAAACGAAAGATTTAGACATCTAAAATGCATTTCACTTATAATGTGTACAATGTGCCATACACTTTAAATAATATACTGCGTTTTAATTACCTAATTAGTAATAACCACTTTAAAAAGTATCTTTTGTTCAATGGATTTTCTAAAAATCTTCCTAGTGCTTTTATATTCCAACCTCACATAATCCTAACTAAATGTATCTGTCTTCTTTGGAATCACCTTTGTCAATGAGACCTAAGCTCTCCCTGGAGTTTCAAGCTGAGATAGTGTGTTTCTCGTGTGGTCTGGGAACCATCTGCAGAAGAAGAATGTGTGAAAACTCGGAAAGGCACCCAGCCCCTCCGAAACAATTTTTGAGAAAAGGACCCGGGAATCTGTGATTTCATCAAAGGCCGACAATTATCCTGGTGCAGATGGGCCCGGAAGAACCTGTTAAAGGTGAATTTTAATACACACCAAAGTATGAGAGTGCTATCAAAGAGAGGACAAACAGTGCAGTTTAGTGACCAAAAGAATTTATAATCAAACTGACTCTTTATATGGTCATCAGTTGTGGAGAAAGGAACTACAACTAGTACTTAACATAAGGGCTCACTTTTTTCTTTTTTTATTATAATTTTATTGGAGACTCCTACTCTTGTTACAATCTATCCATCAGGCATGTTTGTATATATGTTGCTGTCATTCATTTCTAGACATTTACTTTCTATTGAGCCCTTGGTATCAGCTCATTTTCCCCCCTTCCCTCCCACCTCCACACCCCCTTGGTAGATTATAAATTATTATCATTTTCATATTTTATACCGACCATTGTCTCCCTTCCCCAGTGTCTTCTGTTCTTCTCTCCCCCTGGAGAAGGGTGTATTGTTATGTGTTGATTGTGTTGATCATTGTGATCAATTCCCCCTTTCTCCTTCACCTCCCCCACTTTATCCCTACCCTTATGGTATTGCTATTCCCACTCCTGTTCCTGGATTCCATGTGTCGTGAGCCCCCATCTCTTTTCTATCCCTGTGTACATGTTCTGGTCTAGTCTGAAATGAGAAGCAGTACTGGGGTCCTGATAGTAGGGAGTGAGGAAGCCACAAGGAACCAGAGGAATACAGTGTGTTTCACTGATGCTTTACTGCACCCTGGTGACTCATCCCTTCCCTGTGGCCCCTCTGTGGGGGAATTGTTGCATTGTCTACAGATGGGCTTTGGGTCTCTGCTCCAAAGGGCTGACTCTGATACAGTCTGTGGGAGTTAGAATCTAAGTCAATGTGAATTTGTGGAACTATGTAGGGATGGAGCCTAACCTGTGGTAGCCTGCTGGCATCAGAATAAGATATGAAAATAACAATTATTTATCATTTATCAAGGGTTCATGAGGGTGGGAGGGTGGGGGAAAAAAGAGGAGCTGATACCAAAGGCTCAAGTAGAAAGAAACTATTTTGAAAATGATGATGGCAACAAATGTACAAATGTGCTTGACACGATGTATACATGTATGGATTGTGATAAGAACTGTATGAGCCCCCAATAAAATGATTAAAAAAAGAAAATGATGGCAAATATGCACAAATGTGATTGATACAATTTGATGTGCGGATTGTTATAAGAGCTGTAATAACCGCTCAAAAAATGATTTATAAAAAGAAACTGTAAAAACAAGTATTAGCAATTATTTTTATATTTGATAAAAGAAATAAAGGAATGATTCTGAAAAAATAAAAGTGAGAGAAGCTGAGAACTGCTCTTTTTGACCTTTTGCCCCCCAGCTGGCGGGGACTCTGTGCCTGCCTCTAGGGTGGCCCATATTATTGACCTTGAGAGCTATCAGCACCCTGCCAGGTTTCCACCCAGAACCTTGGATCCAAATGACTGCACACACCAGCCTGTGATCTCCTTGTTTCCCGCACCACCGTGTGGCATCATCAGCCTGCTGACCAGGGAGTCTGAAAAGGGCCTGACTAGCATCCACCCTATGCACTTGAGTTAGACTGGGCTGGGGGGCCTCCTGGATGTCAAGTTGTTCCTGATGTGAAGTTCTTCCCTGTAAGTAGATGAGTGCCCTGTTTCGTTTCATTTGTTTCTTTCTGTAGATAGCCCAGCCTATCACACAGTCCTACATTAATGTGATTTCTGGAACTATCACAATATTTTATTTCACCTTAGCATTCTGGTATTATAAAAGGTGTACATTTGTATCTATGAAGTTACAAAAGATATTAACTCAGGATTTTAATGATTGCAATTAGTAAAGTAGTTACAAACGAAACTCCACATTAGCAAAGGTCCTTTTGGGAGCTAACCTTTAGGATAAACCCTTATCTCAGTCTAGGTTCCTTTTCTTTTTGTTTTTGCCTTCTTACTCTATCTGAACACTGGGATAGGGTCTCTACAATCAGCTCCAAGAGAAAGCAATCTAAGGATGGAGCGCTGGTATAGTTGCTAAGGTAACCACCATGTGCGAGTCTGTTCGAGCTTGGAGTTCACTGACATCTGAACACACCTTTCCACAGCACCCAGAAGAAACGGCTCTGCCGGGAGCCATTTGCGTTCTCGCATATTGGCTTTCCCTCTCCGACCAGACAGTATATGACAGCACAAAGGGCGGCTAGGTTCAGTTTACAATTTCTAAGGCACTTCAACCATTGGTAGAGGATTAGAGGTGCTCTAAAATTCAGGTGTGGATGAGCTCCTCTTGATTCATTCAGTTTTTCAGCCCTACTTCAACTTGAATACTAGTATATATCACTGAGCTTTACAAGAAATTTTTTCCCCTAGTAGCAGATGTACAAGTCATGAGAATACATATTTTTCCTTGGAAAAGCAGCAGTTGGTTCAGCAAGAAATGTTTTATTTCTTTCCTTGGATATACTAGAACGGCTGCGTGCACCTAAACTTGACAGGGTGGCCTCGTCTCTTCAGACCTGCCAAAGGGCCCACCTTGGAGAGAACGAAGTCTTACTGCTTTCTTATTTCTTATGTGAAGTGGAATTATTTGAGTTCTCTGACAGGTTTCTGCCTTATTCTACTTTGGGCTGTTGCTGGTGTTACGCAGTAAGGTGAGTGCGTTGAGGTTTCCCACCTTCGGTTTTGTTGATGATGAAGGCTTCAGTAATGCTTTCAACCTCATTGCCTCCTTAACCCTTCTGTCGGTCCAGCCCCAAATCCTAGATCACCCTCATTCACTTTCCATTGTCCTACTTTCAATAGAGCATTTGCAGAGGAAGTAGTGGAACAATAAAATTTTGACCTTCCACTAATTCAGGTTGACAAATATCAGTTGACTGCTTACCACTTCTTTGTAATTCTTTCATACAAAACACTTTCATACCCCGTTTAAGGATCGTGCAGCACCAGTGCATGCCACAGTTAGTTATCACACCTCCCACTCTTCAGTCCCCTCTCATGCTATGAACCAATTAACTTTCTGCTACTGCGTCTCCTTGTTCATTACCCATGAGCCTTTAATCTTCTCTGCAATCTAACTTCTATTCATTCTGTTCTACTGAAACTTCACTCACAAACCCCATGCTCATCACCGAATGTAATTTCAATAAGTCATTTTGTGTAACAACAATGCTTTACTTGACCATTTATTTACATTATATTTGGTCGGTTCTTACCTACTGACACCTCAGTAAAATCCAATTGAATAATATTCATTGTACCTCCACAACTAGCCTGGCCTTCTGCTGGGCCCTAGAGATGAAAGCTTGATAAGATCTTTACTCCCATGGCACCTACAATCTAGTATGGGAAAAGAAACAATTAAAACTTGATCACATTAATAAAAATGAGTAGTACTATAAGCACATATATTAGACGGATCTAATCTACACTAGGAGTTAGAGATGGTCTTCATGTGGCAATGCCTGTAGCCTTTTAAATCAAACACCATGCACACCATGTTGGCATCATATCACTGGTTTTTAGCAATCATACCATTTGTGGCAGTTACATAATCTCCTGTCAACTTGCAAAGGGGTGGGGTCTAGCCTGTCAATCACGCCATAGCCAATGAGGCTTCTGTGTTGGCATGGTACTCTCCTGAAGATGCTGGGAACTCTGTCTTCCTCCCTGGAGACGAGAGACAACTTTGCTTTGTCTTCTTGCTGACAAGATGGATGGAGCTACAATGATATGGTCAGAGCCTTGGAGCTGGAAGAGCCACGTGGTGACCCACACCAGTGATAAGATGCTTCTTCTGCCACTGGATCCACAAGATTTCCTACCCACTGGCCTGTGATTTTCCTGCACTCAGCATCCTTCCATGTGCTGCATGACTCTGAAGAGGAACTTACAGACTGGTATTGGACAATAGGTAAATATCAGACTTATGGACTTGATCTGGCCTGGACTGGGATATTTTCTCAATATATAATTGCTTTTTTATATAAAGCTCTTCCTTATACACATGAGTGTCTATGAATTTTTCTCTAGTCTACCCAGACTAACACACCATTTTAAAATATATATGTTTTCATACCTTTGTGAACTGATAGTAATTATATGCATGGATGAAAAAACAAAACAAATGTATGACCAATAAAGTACTTTCAAGTGTTAACTTTTATTTAAGAGATTAAATTGATCAGGAAAAATGGACTGCAAGGACATTTTCAAGAAAAAAATCAATAAAATTAAATTTCTACCAAATAATTTTGGGGTTCAACATAGCTTTTAATGCAAGATTTCAATTAGCTAGAGTATTTATATTCAATTGGATAGATTTAAAAGTAATATAACAGTTTCTTGTAAAATAAATACTTACAACATGCTGAAAATATTGTCCTTATGTAAGAAGTAATAAAAAATTAAGATGTGAATTTGATTATATAATTTACTAAGAATACTTGGGTCAAAAGAGTTGAAAACTCTATATAGCAGATTTAAAAGTTTACCTGAAGGTTGTAATTAATCAGTTGGATCATCTTTAAGACTATTCTGATCTACAAGTACTTTGTAATATAAAAGGAATTACCATCTGTAGAATAAAGAGTTAAAGGGGCTCAGCCAAGGTCTCTCTCAGCGAACTCGATGGCAGTGAGTTTGGTTTGTTTAAGATCTGACATTGCCCAGTGGTCAAGTATAAGAATTTCTTTGTACTCCACTAGAATGCTCCCATATGCCGTTCTTTTCTGCTCAAAATTTCACTGGTGATTGAGTAACTAAACAGTCCACTTCCAAGCCTGGCAGATATATAACCTTAATTAATTAAGCTTCTTCCATTATCTCCAGGCATTTCCTGTTCCACTTCTGAACTCGGACTTGTCCACAGATTTATAGGCGTTTGAGTTGCTTTCCATCTTGGATTCCACAGAAATGCATATGAACTGGACGCAGACATCGACCCCTAGAGGCTCATCGTGAAAATGGGCTCTGACATCACTCTCATCTTTAGGTCTACCAACACACACACAGAAACATGCTCACACAGAACATACATGCAAAAAGTGTACGTAGAGGCTAGCCTGTCTAAATGAAATAATATCACTAATAAAATATATCAGATCAAAGATAATAAAATATGACAGGACCTTTCTTTCTGTTTTGTTAAGCTTTGCACATCATCTCCTCATATCTCTCTACTTAGAAATACAGAAGATGTTGAAAATGATTGACTAGAAATGAGACATTAGGAAACATTAATAGGAAGAATCAAATTCTTTAAGCAAATGGAAACATATACTAGCAGAGCATTTGTGATACAGTTAGTCTAAGATGCACAAAGGAAAATGAGTTGGTGAAGCTGCAGGGACTGTTATGGACACAATCTGGCACCGAGGGGCAGCATTGAGTCAGTACACACACATTTCCCCGTCTTTATGTTCAGTTTCACAATATAAATCTTAATCAGAAAGGGAAAACTGTGTTTTGAAAACTTCATCCAGCCTTTTACATAGAAAATTATGTTAAAAGGGCAAATTTTGAAATAGTGTAGTATTAAGAGTTTGTATTGTTATCACATGGGCCTGGTAAAATTTTGACCTTATTCATTCACACTCGATCTGGGATAAGTTACATATGCCATTTCAAGTCATGTGTGTCATCTGTAAATGGAGATAATGATAAAATGAAAGACTATATACATTAGCACCTATATCTATTGTGTTTCATGGACACATCACTAGGTTGACCCTTAAAATGTCCTTCTAAATCAAGGTCTGATCATTCACATTCTACCTATGTACACACACATGTACACACACACATTCTACCTATGTGCACAGAAGAGGCCTAAAACAAACTTATTTTAAAAGACCAGCTGCAACCAACCTTAAATAATCTCTAGTTTAATGAGAAAAAAAGCTTTAGTAACTACTTTGGCTGGTTCTACCTATGAGCACCCTTAAAATGCGGTGTTAGGGAGAAAAAAAAGAATAATATCTAGATAGTAGAATCAATCAATTTCACTCCAACCCTTGACATTCAAAGCTTAGATATTATTGTTTAGAAGACACCACTAGAAAATACTAGCACACTGGCTACTAATTGCCTGTCCCTGCAACAACATGTCCAAAATGTTCTTAAATTTCTTAAGCACTCTAAATAGCAAGACTAAAAGAAAGCCAAAAATATATTCAGTGTTGTTAAGTCCATCCCCACCCCCACCCCCAATTTACACATTGTTAGGTACAAAGACAATTGTAAAAGTCCTTAATGGATCTTGTTCCCACTTAGACTTGGAGACTACACAGAGCAGTTTAATAAACACTGATCCTAATTATCTTACTAATGATGTTTGTAACAGATTGGCAACGACCTGACAAAAAGGCACTCTTACAGTTCTCTGAGGTTTACCCAAGTGGAGATTTGAAACTTCAGGCACATGCCAAAAGGCTTTTGGGAAGAGAAAAATACTAGACTTGATAATTTGATAGAAAGTGTAAGAGTGGTATGAAATAGATAACTGAAATAAGCAATATGTGTGTGTGTGTGTGTGTGTGTGTGTGTGTGTGTGACAGAGAGAGAGAGACCGACCTTAAAGATTCATCTGGAGAGCCTATCAGTGAAGGCACTGAATGAACAAAGAGAAGAATGGCAGTTAAGAGTTCACTCTGACAATGCAGTTGGAAACATCCATCAGCAGATGGCACACATGCCAGGAAACCTGTTTCACTGAACAAAGAATTGCTCTATGATGCTTTACAGATTCCAGGGCATATCACACACTGCTTATAGGAAGCACCGATATGAGATGGATACATATTAATGTGTTAGGGTTTTGTTTTGTTTTGTTTTCTGTTACTCATAAAATAGTCATTTTTTAAAAGAGAACATAGAAAGGCTATAGGGATGCAGTAGCTATAGTTAAAAATGCCAACTTCAAACTCTTGAAAGGAATGATGAAATTGGAGAGTTGACATAATTTTTAAAAATTACTATAAAGTTAATATAACTAAAACACTACAGTACTAGCACAAGGACACACAGATAGATCACTGGGGCAAATATCCCCTTAGGGACGCAAATGATTTTTTGACAAAGGTATTAATAGAATTTAATAAGGATAGAAAAAGTCTTTTCAACAAATTGTTCTTCATTTGAACTCAGACCTTGACTCCGACCTTGGCCATATGTAAAACTTTAGGTGGATTAGAGCTCTAATTGTAAAACTTAAACTCTAACACATATGTAGAAAAAAACGTCTTTAGGACAAGTTTGGAAAAAACGGTACTTTGAATAGGACACAAAAATTTTAACAATAAAAGAAAACTTAAACTTAATCTGACTTCATCAAAATTAAAAATGTTGCTCATCTAATGATATCACCAAGAAAATGAAAAGGCAGCGCATAAAATGGGAAAATCCTCCCAGTGCATAGACTGCATACTCGGTCCAGATTATATATAAGCTCACTCTCAGCGAGTCGGTGCTGACTCATAGCAACACCCCCCTGACCTCTGAGGCTGGCACTGTTGAGTAGAAAGCCCGGTCTTCCTCCTGCGGAGCT
>NW_022103898.1:53762528-53787216 GCF_000313985.2 Echinops telfairi
GGGGAAAATGAGGACCTAATGTTGGGGGTTTAAGTGGAGAGAAAATGTTTTGAGAATGATGTACAAATGCGCTTTATGCAATTGATGTGTGTATGGATTGCGCTAACAGTTGTATGAGTCCCTAATAAAATGTTTAAAAAAATAAAAAATAAACTGGCATTCCATGATAAATAAATAAATAAATAAATAAATAAATATATATATATATATGAATGCCAATAAGCCATGATAACATGCTCATAATAGTCAGTCATATGGGAAATGTAAATTTTAAAATAAATCGACCATAAAATATGGCTTTAAATCCATGAGAATGGCTATAACTGAAAATGTTAATAACACCAAATACTGGAGAAGGTCCACAGCAATGGGACTGCTCAGATTTTGCCAACAGAAATATAAAATGATTGAACATCTCTGAAAAATTACCTGGCAGTTTCCATGAAAATTTGATATACACATGCTTTATGATCTATCAATCCCATCCTTTGCCATTACACAAGATAAATGAAATGCTGTCTCCAAATATTATCTAGAAATGTTCATATCGACTTTATCCATAATAGCCTAAAAGTGAAAACAACTCAAATAATTTATCAATTAAAGATATCCAGCTGTAACATGTTCATACAAATGTGTACTATTCAACAATAAAAAAGGAATAAGCTACCAGTAGAACCCAAACTGGTTGAATATCAAAACACTATGCTTAATGCAACCAAACCGAAACCAAATGCATTGCCATCGAGTCAGTTCTGACTCACAGTGACCCTGTCGGACATGACAGAACCGCCCTTGTGGCCTTTCAGACTGTATTAAGAGACTAGAAAGCATAATCTTTCTCCCATGGAACGGCTGCTGGTTTCAAACTGGCGACCTTGAGGTCAGCAGCCCAACTCATAAACCACTATGTCAACAGGATGGCAAACATAAAAACTGTATCGTTCACTGTTACAATCAATGCTTAAGAACTAGCAAATACCATTCTAGGAACATAGAAATCAAAGGCCTCCGGAAGAATGTAGGACAGATTAGAAAAACAGTGATACTCCATATGCTAACTGCAGTGTGGGTCATGTGAATGCAGACATATGTCAAACCCTTCAAACTTTATACTTGCTATTAGATGCCACTGAGTGGATTCCTAGTTATACCAACTCAATGCACACAGAGGGAAACATCACCCAGTCCTAGGCTAGCCTTATAATTGTGTCTGGGCATACATTTTATACTTCAGATTCATGAATGTTTTCATTTAAAATTAAAATAGAAACCCTTGGGTCAGAAGCATATTGGGGCGGGGCTTGATTAACTCACGATTATACATCTTAAAGTTTTGTTCTTACCACTGCTCAAGTGCAAATGCCACTCCCATGCAGGCTTTTAAAAACAGTGAAGCAACACAAAGAATATACTCAATGCCACTGAGTTCTACATGTAGAAATTGTTGACTTGACATGCACTTCATTAAAAATCTTTTCACTACAATTTCGAATAACAGTGAGGTTATTTTTCAAATTATGTAAGTAAAACAAAAAAGCTCCTTTGTCATACAGTAAGTCCCACCATACTGAGAATGCACTGTCCTTCCAGTTAGTCCTCTTTGCCATGCAGTCGAAGGACACTGAGGGAATGCCACAGGCTTCCAGGGACAGAATTTCTAGTCACAATAGGTTCCAAATACTTGATATCAGTAACATAATTAACTGTAACCAATCTTCCTTGTCCGATCTACCTTGCAGTTACCTAGTGATGCAAGCAAGCACTTAGCTGCGGTTTGAACTACTACCAACTCTGTAGGGAAAAATAATTGTTTTATGGTAATCTGCTAATCTGCTACCATAGAAAGGAAACCAAAAGCCAGATCCACTGCCACTGAGTCAAATCTGACTCCTAGTGATGCTACAGGACAGAGAAGAACTGCTCCCTCAAGTTTCCAAGGTTCACAAACTCATCTTTCACCCATGGAGCCGCCAGTTGGTTCAAACCCACGAGGAAGCTGCTTGGTTCACACTGTTTACCTCACATCCAAGCATTCCTTGTGCCTATAAATGTTCCCCTGCCCTTCTCAGGTTAGCTTCAGGAGTATGCATGCTGGTCACCTTTCCACACCCCATTAACTTCATCAGCTGTTGCAATCAAACCACCTTCGTTCCATCACAATGGCAGTGCAATATCAGAAGCCAGCGCTGTCTATGCATCATCAAGCTTAGGTGTCTCGAGCATCCCTTTTCCCGCCTGATCTTTCTATTAATGGTGATAAAAAACACACCTTCTTTCTCAAGTCCATCTCTTCGTTGGTTTCTTTCACAGTTGTTTCCTTCCTTCCCACCAGAATGTCATAGGGCTCTAGAATCAGAACAGGAAACTCTGCAGGAACCCGGGTACCCTATTTCCATCTCTTCTCTTTCTCTCTGCGGTCCTGTCTGATTTCCCTCAGAACAGATGTGTCTACCAGCTTAGGGCACCATCTTCTAATAAACAACAGAGATATTTTGCCTGAGCTTTTCTAGATCTTTTACCTCTATCCACATAAACATACTTTTTGGAATCAAATGGATCAAAGATTGTGAGGAAGGAGGAAGCAGCCAAACCAGATGCATCAACACCAATACAGTGGTCACCAGAAAACAGGAGTTGTGCAAACAGATGAGACAAATAAGCACTGTCTCGAACTCTTCAAGAAATTAGAATAATTCCTTGAAGAAAATATAAAATTCATACACAAATGTGTTACATTGCAAATACAGTCCCCATTATCATCCTCCCCAAAGCAAACCTATTGAAGTGTGAGGCTCATAGGGATGACTAGGAATCAGCACTGAAAGGTTAATGATGTCTGTTGTTGTTAACTGCTGGCAGGTCAGCTCCAGCCCCATGTCAACCACATGTGATAGAGCGGAGCAGAGATCCACAGAGTTTTCTTGATGGTAATCTTTCCAAATTAGACTACCAGGCCTTTCTTCTGTAGGGCCAAAGGGTAGATTCAAATGGCCAACCTTTCAGTCAGTAACCAAGTGCAAGTGCTTTACATTACCCAAAGGCCTCTGAACAACACTTGCTGGTATTGCGGGTGCCGTTGAGTCAACTCGGCCTATAAGACAGACTAGAACTGCCCAGTAAGATTCCCTAGGCTCTAATCTTAATGGGAGAATATTGTCAGGTCTTTTTCCCACTAAAGAGGCTGGTGGGCTTAAATCACTGACCTTTCGGTTAACAGTCAAGTAAATAATAATTATGCCACACCATGGTTCCTTGGCAATGCTTAATATATTGTATTTCCTGAGTTAAATAACTATAATACTTAAGATTTCCATAGACATAAAAAAATTTATTAAAAATATATCATGTGCAAATGCTTGAACTTCAGAAGTACATTTATCCATTGCCCTGTGCTACTGAACGGATAACTGAGGTGCTCTGCCTCTGATATTTTCTCAAATAAGCTTGGTTACATATTTTCAAGGCTACTTTAGGATATCCAATGCGTCTCCTTTCCTGTGGCAAAAGAGCTCTTTACAGTGTTTAAAAGCAAAGATGTCACTTTGCTGACTAAGGTGTGCCTGAGTCAGTCATGGTATTTTCAGCGGCCTCAGAGGCATGTGAAAGCTAGAGAAGGAATTAGGAAAACTAAAGATGAATATAGTATTGAGAAGAATATTGAATATAGGATGGATTGTCAGAAAAACAAGCAAATATGTCTTGGAAAAAGTACCACCAGAATGTTCCTTATGGCAGAAATTTGCCTCAAGTACTTCAGAAACGTTTTCCGGAGGGACCAGTCTTCTCTAGACAATGACATCACACCTGGTAAAGTGTAAGGTCAGTGAAAAAGAGGGAGACCTTCAAAGAAACAGAGTGACTCAAACATCCCAGGCATGTGAGCATGGCACAAACACAACGAAGGGAGTGTTTCCTTTGGTCTCGTGTCAGCTCTGGTTGCTGTGTCAGAACTAACTCCACACTGTCTAACAACGCCAATTTACCACAATGTCTAACAACGAAAATCTAACAATGGATTATACATTGAGCTGCTAACTGTGATATCATTAGTTCAAAACCACCAACTGCTTCATGGATGACAGGTGAGACTTTCTTTTCCCATAAAAATGTGCAGAGAACAAATCTACTCTGTCCTATCGGTCACCATGAGTCAGAATTGACTTGGGTACAATGATATTATGTCTCCATCAGCCCTATCTTATTTTATATATTGCAATTGAAGAGTACTTTATTTATCAATATATATCATGAATCAATTCCTGAAAATAAAAGCAAAATTACTAAATTCCTAATAGAAAGCCAACATAAATTAGGTAAAAATTCCTCCATTTAAGAAAATCAGGCTCTTTAGCAATGTTAAAATTATATAAAATAACTTATAAAATTAAATTCATTGAAAACAACAACCACTTACTATAAGAAAACTAACCGTGAGTAAATAAAGAGGTTGGCAGCCTTAGGGAAACACCTTGGAATATTTCAATGACTTTCCATTGATTTTATTTTAAAACAGTGAAATGTATTTGCTACTTCAGTAGGGAAGTTCAGACCTGAAAAAAAGAGCGTGGGTCCAAAGGCATTCATTTATGCAGTATCAACAGCAACAGTAGTAGCAGCAGTCAAGAGTTACTGTGTACTTGGCTAGTGGTCAAACTCTGTGCTAAGTACTCCACTAGCATGCCTCATGTTATATTCTCAACAACCTATGTATACAATTACATCTCCACTTTACAGATGAAGAAAGAAATTTAATAAATATAAGCTAACTTGCTAAACACTCATAAGTAAAGCCAGGATTAAGCCTCCATTAACAAGAAGCTACATGATCTTAAGAGCCCAGTACAAAATAATAATATGGAGATGCTTGTCCAAAAACTATTAAGATGATCAAGATAGCAAGAACAGAGCATTAGACAAAATTCTGGGCAGGCCTTAATAAAAACATCCTTGAAACCAGCCCTGCCATTGATTCATCAAACCATGAAAGTCTTTCTAGTCTATCTACATTATCATCTTGAAAGAACAAGCCAAGGCTCGGGCTTCATGTTAGAAACTATACTTAGGTATACTCAACAAATATTTTTTGAATAAATGAACTTATTCCTTGGTCTCAAATTCCCCTATCTTCAATAACATAAGCTGAAAACTGTCTCTGCTTAACGGTAGGGGTGGGCTAAGAAAAGGTCAATGGATCAGCAGGAATCCACCCACATGACTGGTAGAAGTTCTTCATGTTCTATTTGTTCTGGGTTAAGAATGTTTATGATTGGGAGATGCTGCTGTAAAGTCTAACCATCATTTGTATCTGCAATTGACATTTGAATTGAGCAACTGTAAGCAGTGCCTGAAAATGCTCTCTTCTCTAAGCCCTTTCTCACCACATCCCTAAGTTGCAACCCTCCCTAATAAACAGCTTACCAACAACGAAAAAACAATCTTATTTTCTCTTCAATCTACACTCGGTTAGGACAACAGGATCAATATTTACACTGTACCTTTCAAAAGATATTAAAGCATCAGGTCACACAGGAAGAGATCTGCAAAAGGATAAAAAACAAAAAGAAAGAAAACACAGCCCATTCCATTATGACCCTAGGGAATTGTTGGGGAGGAAAAATAAAATTCAAAATCAATATAAGATATGTATGCTTGTTGTGCTGGTGAACACTGATCAGTGAAATATCATCCATCTGAGAGAGATTAGGGGCGGATGACTCCTGCAGAGCTATTCTGGACCCAGCTGGAGGGCAGGAACATCAAGGTGGTACCATCCTGTCAAGCAGAGCCAATTTCTCGCATTACATTTCTCAATATGTATCTCAGAGTGGCTCTTTCCTCTGGTTGAATCCAAATGCAATTGATTGGATAGCCACAAAGAAAACCAAATCAAAGATGAGCTAGTGAAATATCATCTCTTCTCTTCAGAGTGGCCATGTGAGTTTTTCGGCATGTGTGAACAGCCTGTATATCTCAAATACTTAATGCCTGCCCTTTCTCTATCGGGGAAGGCACACACATATTTTCTCTGTCCTTTCCAGGCCAGCCTAAGGATCTACAGCCCCCAGAATGCTTTGTTTGACCACCCGCCTTCAGGTGAGCGCCTGCTGTTGGAGACACTCAGGACTCCTGTAGCAGCTCCTGCACTAACGCTGAATATGTAATTGACATCCCTCGATCCTTCGCTCGAAAACAAATGCTCTATGAAGACAGCGGTCATATGTGACTTGAGCAAGCATGTCTTCACGTTCAAGCACACAGTCTGAGGGACATAGCAGGTGCTCCATCAATATTCATGAAATGAGCATGCGATATAAAAAACCAACCAAACAAACTTGATTTGAAGCTAGGCCAAAAATGAGTGTAGTTTGAAAATACCTACATTCATAGCTGGTTCCTAGCTACATCTTCCGAACACCCAACATTGTATTCTGAATGCATGTTTTCTAAGTAAGATACACACACAGGTGTCCACATAAGAAGTCCATTGACCAGAATAAACTCTACTTTAACACATATGATCCAGATAGCATGAGCCACAGGTATCGCAAAGCCAGAGTTAAAGAAGCAATCCCTATAAAGCGGTTTGTCAGGTTTTCATTTAAACAGAAAAATATATTTTATTGTTCTCCATGCATCTAAGTGGCACAGCAGCTTATCGTATTTTTAAGAGAATTTAAACTACCTTTGGAAATTATTCAACTCATGACCTGAAACATACTTTGAAAGTTAAAATTAAGTAATGAGAATATAGAGAGTGTTAAATATCTGTCAGAGGAACACGCCTTCAGACTCTGAAGGACAGCCAAATTATTGTTATTTTTGTAAACTAAAGTTTAATCTAAACATAATTATCACCTCAAAAAGCAAAATGTACACTGTGCATTGATACACAAAAAGCAGGAAAAATAGAAAAGGAATAAAACGTACTTTTGGTTCTCCTGTATATTTATTTCATAGTTCAAAAGTGAAAACTTTCTTGTTAAGTATCTTTCTCATGCAGAAATGATATTTAACTACTTCCTTACATGTGTCTTTCTTTCTAAGTTGATAAAAATTTAGGAAAGGTTGAAATCATATAGATCATATAAAAACCCAGCGTCAAATGTTTATTTCCTTTCATCTAAATTGGATGCTATTTGTGCACGAGACTACTGTTACCATTTTATTTCAACTTTAATACTCAGCAATATGAGTAACTGAAATCAAGAAAGACTTCAGACTGAAAAGTGGAATTTAAAATTTGAACTAGATGTTAAAATTTGGTCACAACAACAACAAAACCCTCTTTTTAATCATCCCTTCTAATTAATTCTACCCCTATTAGTGAAACATAAGAAATTTCTGATGTTACTAAGTTCTGTGGAATCATTCATGAGATGCATCAAGTATAAATGTCTTATCTGCAAGCTAGTCATAAAACAGTACATTTTAAATTCCACTAATATATAAACAGTAAAAAACAAAATTCATTGTAACTGGAGAGTTTTATCAAAATGGGACAAACATGGGAAAGAACAAAAGAGGAGCCAAAATGAAAAAAAAAATTTTTTTAAGTATTTGGTTTCAATTTTGGTGCAAAATGAAAACCAAATATAATTTACGTAACAAACCATGGTTGGTTACCACTGTGCTTGAATAATCACAACTACTTTCTGTGAAGAGGCAGGAAGGGGCCCTGTCAGCAGAAGCGCTGGAAGTGCTTCGCTTGCTCATTGAAGAGTCTGCAGTTGGCTGTGCAGGAGGAAGACCTGAGGACATACTGCCATCAACATGACAGCCACAAAAACCCGGGGGAGGGGTTCTTCAGTCACATGGCGACCCTGTGTGTCATGAACTGACTTGAAGGCAATTAGCAAGGGTCATGACTGTAAAAATACACAAGAAAGTACAGAAAACAATAGGAAAATATACAACGAGCAGCACATATTATTGAGAAGTCCTTAGATTTGTGTATGTGTATTGTTTTGTTGTTGTTGCTCTCTTATTACCTTTCCAAAAAGACATAAGTATTTTATTATCTACTTTTACAGTGCCAAAATTAATAGCTCTTTTCACATTCTCCACAAAGAGGAATGCTTTCTTTTTAGGATTTGGGCACTGGAGGTCTTTAAAAAAAACATTAAGAAAGAAAGAAATTCTCTCTGCACTTCAAACAGGAGTCATTAAAAGTAGTGATTCTGGGTAATTCAGCAATATTCATGGGTTACTTTTGTTCTCAACAAATTTCATTTGTAAATAGCTTTATTTTACAGAAGCCACTGAATTTTAGTGGTATTCTTTGAAATTATATATAAAGCAGCCAGCAAACAAGCAGATTCCCAAAAGGAAGTTATTATCCAACATGATAACCAAAACAGAGGAAATGCCAATGAAACCATGACACATCATATCAACGTTCCATGAAAAATTTCTTTCAAAAAACGTCTCTCCTATCTGATGTAGTTTATCAAAGCAGAATTCAAAATCAAATAAAATATTTAATCCAGATAGGCTAAACCTCGAAGAGTCAAAAGACAACCCTTTAATTAAGGGGATTTAAATTATAATTCCATTTAATACCGTTAGCATAATATTTAGACTTAGCAAAATCCAATTTCCCTACCAGCTTTGAATTCACTTTCAGAAAGCGGTAAATTGAATGCCATTTTTCGGTGGGGTATCTTTTTTGTCCTAATAGGCTATAACTGGGATATTTGGCTTCTTATTTAAGACAGCAGCTTATACTCCATTTAAGTAATGTAATAATTTTTGTATCCTAGGCATTGTTTGTTCATTCATTTACTCATTCACTTATTCTACAAGTATTCTTTGCTTGTCTGGTATTATAAGGAACTATTCAACATGAAAAATTACTGAAATATACACACCAAGAAGTGTTATTTGGTTGCCATTCATTAAAAACAAAAAAAGATTGTTAATGAGGTGGGAGGTGGGGATTGGTTTGAAAGACTCAATAGCAAAGTCTAACTACATACCATACTATAAACATGCAGTAGATTGGTGGACCACAAAAGGCTGGGTAAGTCTCTTTACTATACCTAAAAGTGTTGTATCATTAGAAATTTTGTAAAAATGGAGGTGGTGATTCAAAAACAAGTTACAAGTATAATATACAGCAACATATGAATTATTTTTGAACCCAATTTTAATATCGTTCCAGTTTCTTCATCTCTGTACACCAGGATAAAATAGTTCCTCATAAGGGCTAGATGAATGTATTTTGAATATTACGTAATTGATATGGTTAAATTTTGTGATGTCATATGACATGTCTCTCTCTCTTCTTCCTCCTGCTGACCTGGATACTGTGTCTGGTTACTTGGAACCTGGGACAGCAGCCTGCCATATTTTCTTCCTTGAATCCACTCAACTTTGTCTCCACCAGCCTTCAGTCTTCTCTCCTCCTGCTTCATCTTCTTACTTACTGTTTTGTTATCCCAGCAACTCTGTGAGATGGGAAGACTCTTTGGCTAAGCATCTGACCAAGGGATTTCAGTTGGACTGGGGCTTGCCTACTATGTATGGGGCTGTGTGGGCCCCTCTCTATATACACATGCACACACACATACTCACAGATACACACTTCCTAATCCCATAAAGAGTTACAGTTTTGGAACTCAATCTATTTATCTCTTTATCTATCTATCTATCTATCTATCATCTATCTATTTCCTTGTTAAACAAGACTTAAAATTGGAAATTTGGTGGGATTTTATATTTCATATCATAAATTTGTAGTCAACAGTTCAAACTACTTATCAATCCTCCTAATAACTTCCTCTATCCTCCACTTTGATTTCTCTTGTCCTTCTTGTGGATTACCATCTTCCCTTCTCCCAAGTTCAGAGCAGTCAACTCTCTACATTACTGCTTCATTTACCCTTTCTTCCCCTTGCCCCTAGAAATTTATTTTTGATATAATTTTATTTCTTAGACATATATGGGTGTCAATGATTTTGTTTCTCTAGAAAATCCACCTTAATACAGTCCTTAACTGAGCATTATAAAAAACTCACTCTCATCAAATCAATGCCCACCCATAGAGACTCTGCACCCACAGGATGCACAAAGCAGAACTGCTCCTGTAATTTTGTGAGACTGTAACTCTTTACTGGAATAGAAACCACCATCTACACCCACAGAGCAGCCAGTGACTTTTAATGGCCAACTTTGCAGATAGTAGCTCAATACATAAGCACTATATCATTAAGTGTGAGATGATGCAATAAGTCAAATCAACTGCAAGCAAAATTCTATTTGCATTTGACTGTGTGCCTACATGTATTTTTCAGGGCAGAGTCCAGAGCTTTTATAGGTTCTCAAATGTATTCATGAACCACAAAAGTCCAATAATCTACATGACACACACACAAAGAACGTTCATATAAACAGTAGGGTCATTCAAACTTATATATAACAAATTCTTAATTGAATTGTCCCTCAATAAGTCTACTGAACTCATCTTAATAAAAAGGTATGAATGAACAAAGATTCATAGAATAATGTAAAACTTCCCTTTTGAAGTTGAACAAAATTGATGACTTAGAGATTATAATAGTTTTGTAAGTAAGAAAATTATCATCTATCACTTTAGCAAAGATTACAATTAAGTGAATATATTTTAACTAGGTCATATTTTTCATTATTAATGATACTGCCCAAATTATCCATTATTTAATAAAATTACAATTGTATAATAAAAGTATCCAAAAGAAAAAGTCCTTAGAAACCTCTCCAAACACTTTGAGAAAGCACTAAATATGTAAGTCAACTTTTCCAAGAACATAAACCTAGAATATGTTAAACAGAAATTTATTCTTCATTACTTATAATAATTATTTGGTAAAGAACTAGAAAGAGTATCTGAAATAATTTCCATGGTTACTTCAAAGGATTTTCAACTTTTACATTACTACAATTTAGAGCCAAATATCTTTAATATTAGCCATTTCACATATATACTCAAACATTGCCATATGCTAAAAAACTGGATAGTTCATAATTTCTAAATCTGATTAGTTTTGTTTTCCATTATGTTTACTTTCACCAAACTCTGAACCATTCTAGGGTTGATAAAAATAAGTGGTTTACATGATATCCCCTTTGAGAAACAGTATATAAGTACTGCTCAATTTAAGAATGATAGCTAAAATATACTAAATGTACCATGTACTTTTAGTTAAATTTTATATACTCATTACACGAAATCCTTATAGGTGCACTATTGTTCAAACTTATACACATACATACAAACATCTGTACATGAACACACACGTAACTCTGCCTGTGGATATAAGGTAAGTCAAACGCATTGCTTCTAGGCTTCCAGCTTCGTATATAAATGGTTAATCCGAAACAAAACATGTTCAACCCTTGCCTCGGAAATCAAAGGGTGGCTGAAGATAAGGTATCTTAGTTTCCTCAGGGTGTGTTAGAGAGCAGGTGCAATAAAAACAATGGCTTCCAAGAGGATGTGTTGGGAGGATTAAATTTAAGGCAGATAGATCAGTTCAGAAGGTTCAGGTGACTGGTTTTTGAGATTCCCAAAGGATAATCCTGATAGGTGTTCTCAAGGGGCATAGAACCACCACAGGCTTATTATGAAGAAGTTTTAAGGATGTGGAAATCTGCATTGATCAGAAAGGGCAAGAACATCGTGATGAAGAATTTTATTTTTCTATCACAGCACCTGCTCATTGTTTTAGGGCAGCAAAGTCTGTTCTATGAGAATTTCATTTGGAAACCTTATCTCATCAAACCCTACGATCCTGATATTGACCCTCCATCCCCAGACTTCCTTTTGTTCTCCAAACTAAAAGAACGTTTCAAAGGAACATACTTTGAGTACCGTAGAGATGTCAAAACTGCTATTTTGATGTGGTGTAACTCTAAAAGCTCAGGATAATTTGGGGAAGAGCTGGAGAAAGGAAAAACTTCAAAGTGTATCTATCTATGTAGAGAAAATGTGGAGAAAAAAAAGCTTTCCATTAGATATTTTTGTTTAATAAATATTTCTGTGGTTTTGTAAGCAATATTTTTACTCGTCCTATATCTGTGTGTACAAATATGTATTTACATACACAAAAATACAAACACACATGTATACATAAAGAGATACTATAAATGTATGTTCATTCTCAAAATCCCAGGGAGATAGGTTCTACTGTTATAGACACTTTGCAGATTGCAAGCACAGCATCAGATAGGGTCCAAAATGTGCTGCTATTAATGAATCAGATAACAAGTGACTGAGCCAAAATGTTAGGCAAGGACTGTGGTTCAGAGGCCTTGTTCTTATCTATGGTTTATCACTGCCTCAGGGACTCACCGGGACCAGTAGATGAGGCTGTTGGTGAAGAGGGATGGATAGTTTGGAGATCAGTGACGCTATGTGGTAAAATTTCTTGAGTTCACACTGGTTGCACATGCAATTAAACGTGACTGCAAATATACCCTGACAAATTCCCTTCCCACACTTTAAGGGATGCTGCTTCACGTACAGTATAATCCCTATGGTTTAAAAGTTAACTTTACATATTACATCTTTGTTTTGTTTACTTGGTAGAAATGCTTTGTTGTCTCCTTAAAATTTCAAAATGATGCAATTAGTTTCCGAACTGTTAAGCTTAAAGCTTCAGAAACACATCTTTGGCTTAAGAAGTGAGATATATTTTGTCAAACCTCAAACAGTACTCAGAAGATGATGCATGCTTAGGATTATACCAGTTGATACTATGACAAAAACAGGTGTTGATATTTTATGTAGTTAAAAACTTAACTCAAAATTAGTTACAAAGAAATGTTCCTCCTTGGAAAATGTAAGATCCCTAAAATGACTCAGACTGTTAGTTTGCTGTTGTTTTTCACTTAAGGAAATAAGAGAGATTTTCACCAAATATATAGTCTAAAGAGAACGATTTACATCTAAGTGAAAATTAAATAAACTCTTGCTGTAAATAGCAAAGTATGAAATAAACATGCTAAGACATAACCATTCTTTGATGAAATTGAGAATGCCTGTAGAGAATGAATAATGATGGATTTAGTACTTACCAAAAATTGACTTAGTTTCTACATCTTTTTGTGAAAAGGAAAAAAACTGACCTGCACTACCAATATGCTCGTGGGTTTGTTTACTATTTTATCGCCAATCTGTGGGGTTTTCATCTTTTTTATACTTCAGAGCCTAGAAAGACAGTCTAAAGGATAATGTATTTGCAATTATAGTTCTCCAAAAATGTGATTCTATTTGTATAATCAACAAACCTATGTGAAACAAATACACTGCATGCTAAACATGTACTAAACTGATTGCCTATGTCTGGAATATATCAGGGATGACTATTGTATCAGTTTCCTAGGCTTGTCACAACTAAGTATCAGAAGGTCAGAGGTCGATTACTAAATAAGCATGGTAAGCACAGGCTTACTTGTGCTTATGTGCTAATTTGTAGTGAAAATTTTCACATGCTTTGCACTCATGCATAAATTGTTCATTATACATTATTAAGTATGCATAAGTGTGCCTTGCTTATTGGGTAATCCGATTCTGCACAAAATAATGCTTACAAGAACAGACATAAATGGTCTCAGAGTTTCAGAGGCTAGTAGCCTGAATTCTGAGTGTTGTCAGGGCCATGTTCTCACTGGAGGTTCAGGACATAATCCTTTTTTGTAAATTATACTTCTGTAAGAATGTAAAAAACAAAATCACTACCTCCACGTGATTCAATTAGTAATAAAAATTCAAAAGTATGAAGATGGATTGAAAGATAAAGAATCGATTAACAGAAGCAAATCATTCTGATTTTTCCCAAATCCCAGTCTCAATAATTCAGTGTTATGACATTAAAATATTTTACTTCAATCACATGATTAAGCAAATCTCATTCAAAATGGGTAACAGAAATAAAATCTGCTTGCTAAAAGTTTCTGTTTTTATCCTAACAAATTGCATGTTAACTGATAGTAATAACTGAACTAAAGAAACTCAATTAGGTTTTGCCCCACCCACCCACTATAAGTAATTTCTGATGCCTTAATTTTATACACATAATAAGTGTCATAGAAAAGATACCTATCTGGTATTTCATACTTCAGGGGATATCTATATCTATGTATCTATTTGCTTTAGAAAGCTAGGCTTTTTTCAATACCTTTTTTTACACATATGTACAAACAGATAATAAAACCCTCATGCCAATGAGTTGATTGCAACTTGTAATGACCATTCATGACAAAGGAAAACTGTTTCCAAGGCTGTAAAATGTTTGTGAAAGCAGACATGCTCATGTTTGCCTGGAGGACCTGGTAGAGGGTTTGAATTACCAACTCTGTGGCAATCAGTGCAATGCATACTCAATAGCACCAAGAGGGCGACTTTATATATAATCATCCCCACTGTACCCCCATTCAAAGTTTTGCTTTCTGATGCTTCTCCTGTCATGTCAACCATAGTCTGAAAATCTTAAATGCTTAGCCTGATATGTCATGCCATCTTGTTCCATCCCCCCTGGGAAACAAATCATCGCTTTGTCCAGCGCATCTACCATGGATACACCATCCACCCACTAGTTACTGTTGTTCGTTTCTTAATGCTCCTTGTTTATGAAATAAACTTTATCCTAAGTATGTTGTATAGGATAAAACCATATATGTACATTTCAGTACCATCTGTGGTTTCAGGCATCAGCTGAGGATCTTGGAACATATCCCTCCTAAACTATTTATAAACATATATGTGTGTATATACTTATATATCCACTATATATATAACATATGGATGTACAGATTTAAAATATAGATATTTTTTGTATTCACATAAAGATGTTACACTATTCTTGGGTAATAGCATTATCAGAAAGGTCTTCCCCAAAATGCCCCAAATGAGAAAGGAACTCAAGAACAATACATTGCTTTGCACAGACTAATGAAGGAATGTCATTATAAAATGTTCCTGGAAAGATTCTAAATGCATGACCATATCCAAAAAAGTGACTAATTCTCAGTTAATTTAATTTTTATAACCAAATCTAATTAGAAAGTAGGGATAACGTCTTTTTCAATCAAAAAAGAACAATCATGGAATAAGAGTAACTTAAGTCAGCCTCCTGGTTTCAACCATGTTTGTCCATATCATCAAAATATTAATGAATCATTTTTATTTGGGACTCCACTCAAAATTCACTCATTCATTCAGTGAAGGGACATTCAGTGAGCATTCCACATGTATCAGTACTGTGCTGGTTCTGGTGACAGAAAGGGGTCAAGGAAAAATTGTACCCTGAAGTCTAAGGCCAAAGGAGGCACTCAGTTCACTAAATCATGCTGCAGCCTGTGTTACTTGGAGACTCGTGACACCAAGATTCACAGTAGCGTAAGGGTAAGAAATGCAGCGCACTTTTTAAAAAGTTATCACTATCAAAGGCTTTGAGCAGTCGTATAGTATAGAAACATATTTCCCCTTTTTTATTTCAGAGTTTCTGGAATTGTTTTTCCACCCATTAATTCTATTAGCATGGAATTTATTTTCAGCCATTAACCCTATTAGTATGCATTGAAGACATGGAGAAATACTAGAAACATAGTAAATTTTCTGCTTGAGATCAATAATCCTTTTATACGTGAAAAATGAACACATCTAGCATTGCTTTCATGTCTCAGACTCAAGCTGCTTACAGAATGTATGAACTGACGAACACTGATTGCTTGGTAATGGAACTCAATATTCTTTTGCCAGCCTGCATGGATGTATAAGGAGGCCCTGGGTGGTTCAATGGTTAATGTGTTCGCCAACTAACCAAAAGGCTAGTAGTTGGGGTTCATGCATAGGCACTTCAAAAAAAGCCTTGGCAATCTATTTTCAAAAATGTAGCCATTGAAAACCCTCTGCCTCAAGCCATTAATGTGATCTTTAGATGGGTTTAGGACATGTCTGGAAAGAAGGCTCTGAAAGGATAAGCCCCACTCAGTGCTTTGGAGTACTCAAGCCATTTACATTCCAAGAAACTTACCTGGGGTCAAGATTGACAGATTAAAGAAAGAGGAACTCTGGTGTTTGGGAAATCTTGAACTAGTGGTTTTTGTCAGAAGCTGGGAAAACTCTGGAACCATGAAGAAAACTCCTCTCTAGGACTGAATATTAAAGGAAGCCTGTGGGCAGGCTGAAATGCTTGCTAGGTGACCACCTGGATCCACTTGTTGAGTGGAGATGGGAGAAATGCAGAAATAAAGAGACAGGTTGACTCTTGCCACTGAAACCCATGGACCTGGTTTATAGGAACTAGAGGAGAAGACGAGAGTGGGTTGACTAGTCTGAAATTCATGACCTAGCACAAGAGGCTTAGACTTGTTGAGAATTTGTGCTGAACCCATGGTCTAAAGGCGAGGCAACCAATGGACACCCTAGTGAGGCTAAGTGAGGCAGCCCACATTGAGTTGATCAGAACCTGACGAGATGAAGAGAAGATGTTTGAACCTGTGAACTGGTGCATATTGCTGCTGACTTTATGGATGTCCTGTCCTCATTTGGCATTGCTTATGGATGCAGACCTCACAAGGTTCCAACTGAAATGAAGATTCTTCATGTCAAAGGATATGATTGTCTCTTCAGAGCACCAGGTTGATGTAAGTGGGCAGTATAGAAGTTGGATACCCAAAATTAGGGGGGTGGGGGGAATAAAGACATGAAGTGGTTGGCTTACAAACTTTCATAGGTGGGGGAGTATACTCATAGGATTATAGGATTAAGGTAGAAGTGTTAATTAACTGCAATTGTTACTCATAGGATATTTTTTGTTTTGCTCACTTATAGAATATAATGTTTAAATGAGGGTAGCACATATTGAATCATATACATTTTAGTTTTATCCGGCAAGGTACAGATACGATTTTATTATTGTTTGTTTAAAAATTATATATAGCTAGAGAAGAGTTATGTGAAAGTGTCAAATTGCCAAGGGGTGGTCTGTGATAGTTATATAATCATCTGCCAGTTTGAGGATTAAGAGTGACGGGGTGAAGTCTAGTCTGTGAATTGGATCATAGCCACTGAGGCCTCTGTGTAGGCATGGTCTTCTCCGGAGAATTCTGAGAAACCCTGTATTCCTTCTTGGAGGCAGGAGGGAGACACTATCTCCCTCCTTTTTTTTTTTTTTTTCCTATCTCCCCCTTTTCACTCCCTTGGAGACACTCTGCTGACAAGGCACATGGCACTAGTGCCCTGAGCTGGAGAAGTCACATGGATCTACCCTGATACAACCAGACCTCTGAAGTCAGAGAAGCCACATAGAGACCCCTGCCAGCGCTGAGATGCTTACAATGCCACTGGATCCAAAGACTTTCTACCCACTGGCCTGTGATCTTCTGCATTCAGCATCATTGCATGTGTTTCGTGAGCCCGAAGAGGACTTTATAGATTGATATCTGACATATGGGCTCATATCAGACCTATGGGCTAGGACTAGAGTGGGTTGGGATGCTTTCTTAGTGTACAATTACCTTTATATAAAACTATCTCTTATACACACACACAAAAGAAAGAAAGCCCTCTGATATACAGCTCTACTCTGACACATACTGGCTCTCGTTCATTAGAAGCAGCTTAATAGTAACTGGTGATACTAATTCTACATGTCAGTCATTTGGAGTTCTGGGTGGTAAAATGGTTACTGAACCAGGATGGGAGGTTCAAATCCTCCCAAAGGGACCTTGGAAAAAGCCCTGGGGATCTATTTCAGAAAAACCAGTCCTCGAAAAAACCCACTACGACACATAGACCATGCGTGATTCCACTGCAACGGTTTTTATTGTTTTGTTTTGAACCATAATGTCTCAGCTATAAAATGTATGCCAAGTCTTGGTTACACACTGCCCTAAGTCGTTGGTGTTCTACTGTTTATAGGGACACATGAGCTAGGCAGTAGTCATCACCATTTTGTAAGCAAGATAACCAGAGAGAGGTGAAAATTCAAAAGGCAAAGTAGAACCAAACTGTTTTGTTTTTGTTTTTATCTTGCCTTCTCGGCATCTTTCTATTTCCATCGCATCCACTATGACTTCCAAAGATGTGTTCTTTCCCATCCAGGTTTTCTCAGTGGACCCAGCACTGTGCTTTTCCCTAGCCACAGACAGAGAAGTGCTCTGAGGACAGCAGTCCAGATCCTCCCTGCTGTGAGCTTCCCCAGCCCAGGAAACCAGTGGCTGCCGTGCACTGGCCAAAGCACCCCGGCTCCTTCTTTTCCAAGGCCTGACTTGTCAGCTCTTCCACTTACTACACGAGGTACCATACATTAATTTTTACACAAATGGTCAAATTCCATGTGTTTCTTGTAACGAAAGAGGTCTAAAAATAATAAATGCCAATATGGCTGAACAGCTGAACCTAGCCACTGGAGCCTTAAAATATATTAAGGCCACTGGCCATGTGATAAACTAGTTGCCTAGATTTTATCTAATAAATATGAGCGTAGGAAATTTGGGGCAAGGGTAAGGACTGGGCCAATGATGGCAAAGATTTAAAAGTCTTTTGCTTTTCGTTTGTGTTATGTGTGTGTGTTAAAATCTTTGTGGCTGCCAAATTATCGACTCCAGTTATTCATATAGTTGCCAAGACCTTTTCTTCAGAGAAGACCAGGCATAGGGAAATATTTTGGGAGTACCAAACCGAATCACCAACAAAGCAGAGAAAACACAGGAATGGATCAGTGCAAATCTGGTGGGATTATGGGATCCAAAACACAGCAGTTGTATTTTCATTTCAACATTTTAAAAATTAATATAAACATGGTAAGAGAGTCCCTTGTGCTACAAACATTTCTAAGGAACTGACAAAAAGTTATGTTTCCCAAATAGATAATTTAGGCAAGTCTTTCAAAAAGAGAGTAGAACAGTTTTATAATTAATTTGGCTCAAGAAGATAGTTTAGTCTCAGGCATTCTTCATAAAAAAATACACCCATGATACAAATATTAAACTTTTATACAACAGTATATGAAGAGGAGACCTGGTTGCCCAGTGGTTAAAGTACTTGACTGCTAAAGAAAAAAAAAAGAGTCTAGCAGTTCAAACACTAGCTAATCTTTTCAAGAGCTATTAAAAATAAATTGGAAATTTTGTTTAGGTTCCACAATGATCACTCAATCAGAATCATTTCCATATATACTTGTGTATGAGCTGAGTTTTTCAGCACATTTCTTATGCAGTTTTTGTGGTAAAATTCGGTGCCTCGGCTGATATTCGAGTCAGCTTATACTCAAGTATATACGGTAACCTTTTCAAGCCCTGTGAGACATATCAAGGGGACTTACATTATTTGGCTATCTGGCACTTGGTATGCTAGTGTCCCACTTACAGTACCTGCTGGTGTCTGGCAGGGATATCATATTTTATAACAGGAGAAATGTTCAGTGGCACCAAATCACGGTGTTTATAGGTTACTGTACGGGTCAAAGCATCTCATAGCTGTGATTGTATAAAACATCTGTCTCTTTTGACTTTTATATAATGTGATGATCCTGGTACATATATTTACAGTTTCCTGACTGACACTTAGAAGTTGTTTTTTTAGGGATGACATAGTTCTTTGGGTTAAAAAATAATTTGCCATAGTAATTTCCCCAGGACACCAATTCCTTCTGTTTGCTTTCCTTTCACAGGAGATATGATTACGTAATGTTGTCTCTTGAGTCTTCTATTTCTTTGGACGTATGGTATTGAGATTACCCTAGTTTTGCAAAACTTGGATTTTCACCCACATTATTTGGTTTTTCGTGTTTTGGGTTTTTTTGCAATGGTCTGTTTGACAGACAAAGAAATTCTATATTATTTCTTTGCTTCGCCTGAGGAGGAGGCAAAGTTTGAAGAGTAGAGTGACAAAGACGCCTAAGACACACGTACCTAGTTTGTAGAATCTATAGCCCATTTTGATGTTAAAAACAACAGCATGCATTAGATGATGATGAAGCAGTGGATACACAGAAAAAGAGAGTTGAAACAGCGGTAGCCATGATAAAAGCACAGAAATAGAAAGGAACAATGCAAAGATTCTCCTATTTTGAAAATAGAACGACCTTGCTTCAGTTAAATGGGAAAGTTTACCTAGATTTGACAAAGGAAGACACAGAAGTGAATTATATATTTTTTTTATTATTTATGGAAGAGACTTTGGATAATTTGAAGGATCAGATAAAATTTTATGCCATCCAGATGCACAAAATGCTGCCGAGTGCAGGAGAACAGACTGCCAACTGAAAATAGTAACTCACAACCAAAGAGGAAATGAATGTATTCATTGTTTTGAGAAAATTTACACATCTTGCAGAGTTTGGTAATTATTGGTCCAGTGATTTGAATGTGACTTCTGTTGAAAAACTAAAACAAGATATTTTAACAACACAGGCAGATGTGACCAACTTTCCTTTACACTCACTCTCATTAGGCAACTTATTGCTTAATAGGAAGATCAGAAGTAAAGGAAGAACTTCCTTTTTTCTGAAGAAAAAGCCAGGAGGAAGTAAGGTGCTTAATGATGGCTAGGTTTGAGAGGCTGGAAAGCATTTACCTTTCAAAGGGTCTGAAAGACAAGAAGAGAGGCCTGAGTAAAAATGAATGTGCAGCCACTGTAAGAACCTTTTGGTACTTACATGTTATCTATCCCACGTTCTAAAACGCTGTTCAGGATAAAAGAAAATTACTAGGATAAAGTAAGTATTTTCAAATCCTATCCCACCAATTCTACCTACCACCAGAATCCAGTGAAACAAATGAGGAGATTTAAAAAACATGTTTTGGAAAAATCAAATTAAAAGATAATAGAATATTTCTATGAATATTTTGAACACCTTTGAAGTTGTGCCCCATGTAATATTTATCAAAACCCATTTGAAAAGTCTAGCAAGAATTAAAAAGGACTCAGTAATTTATCATGCATTCCAAAATTTGGGGGGGAATTCTATGTGTAAAAACTGAATAACAAAAATAATATGATCATGAAAAAGTTTTGAAACACTTGCAAACAAGTATTAGTCTTGAAGCTTTTCATGCCACTACCAGTAGCTCCACTGTGGCTCTTCATTCCATCGCTAATTTAAGAAAAGGTTTTATGGAGACCAGCTCTTAGATAGTTATTTAACTGCTTCTATTAGCTAAAAAATACCATAATTTAAGGGAAATTTAAATCATTAATATCAACTGTTTAGTTGTGACTAACATGAGGCTCTAAGAATATGTTCAGGTATAAAACCTCCACATATATAGATTAATTATAATTTACACAACTCCTTTTTACAGAAAATTTATGTAATGAGCCATATTAATTTCCTCAAATCAAGTATATATAGAAATTTCCTCAAATCAAGTATATATTGTGGTTCACAGTGCTTGATAAAATGTGTTTTCCATCAGAATTTTGCACTGAAAACATGCCTACTCTGTTCAAATCACATTCTAGAGCAATTCCACTAACCTATTATAGTAAGGTTAGCTGCACATCCTTGAAACTCAGCAACAAGGGGACTTGTTCTCTTGTCAACAGAGAAGCGGGAACCAGAGATGCTGCTCATTCAGTTTTTTCATGAGTTCAACTCAAATCTGACCAGCAGGCTTGACTTTCTTCTCTCCAAGACCACAATTGGTCCCTATATTGTTGCTGTTAGCTGTGACTGAGTGGCCTCCTGCATCATGAAGCTGCCCAGTCACAGATTGGACTATTATAAAGCATTAGGTTTTCATGGGCTGAGGTTTGGAAATAAATGCCCAGGCCTATCTTCCTAGTCTGTCTTAGTCTGGAAGCTTCACTGAGCTTTCTTCAGCATTCTAACAACTTAAGCCTCCACTGGCAGATGTGTGATGGATACACTTCATGCGGATTGGCCAAGCATCCATCCCTGGTCCCCTACATGGTAAGCAAGAATCCCAGCACTAACTCACCTCTGCCTTATTCCACCTTCATAAAACCTTTAATTCTTCTCTTTTAGAGTGCTTAAGACAAAAAATATCTTGGTGATGATTTGTTTAAGAAATCTTTTTTTTTTTAATCATAAGATCTGCTAGAACAGGTTGAGACGCCTGACCACACAGAAATGGCACTCAGAGCGACAAATGAAGAGCCAAGTGGTTTGACAAGAAGATCAGTTCAGAGAAGTAGGGTGAACTAATATTGAGCATGCACTACTGAAATTAAACAGTTATCTCTCATTATCTATGAATAAAAAGATTTACTGGAGCCCGGGCAACATAGTGAATTATGTTTTGGGCTGCCAATTGCAAAGGCAGCAGTTCAAATCCATCAAGAGAGAACGATGAGGCTTTACAACCTCAGAAACTCACAGCGGCAGTTTTACTCTGCCACATAGGGTCACTGCGAGTCATAACGTACGGGAGAGCTGGAAGAGTTGTGTTTGTTTTTCATTTGTTTGAGCATGTTCTAATCAAAATATTTCATGAAGGTGAATGTGTGGAAATAAAGAACTTAAGGTTTCCTTGGGAAACAATGTAAAACGATTTCAAAGGGGAAACAAGAGTGGACAAGACCACCTTTACAGAAACAAGTCATTATAGAGTTTGTTTCCAGAAGCAAGTGTGAATAGCTTCCATCATATAAAATATAACAATCCCTCATTGCCATCGTCAATTCTGACTCACAGCAACCACACAGAACAAAGTACAAGTGCCTCCCGGCCTTCTGAGGCAGTAAGGCTTTGTCATCTTCCTCCCTCTGAGTTGCTGGTGGGTTCAGGCTGCTGACCTGTGTCAAGCAGCCTAGAAACACAGCAGAGGGGAAGCTGTACCGATACGTGAAGTGATGCAGTGGAACCTGGAGAGCAGGACTCAAGAGGGCTGCTTTATGTTTCTACGACTCCAAAGTTCCTCATCTTGATAAGGTACAGTTTCACGACTTTTCTATCACATTTCAGTGAAAAATGTTTAAATTTTCCTTCTCTGACAGGCTTTTTGCCCACACAGGTTCTGACTATCACAAGTTTTACTGTTAGCACATTACAGAACTACACGTGATTTCACACTCTATTTTAAAATTCTTGTGGAAAGTTCACCTTTCTATTTCTAATGTATTCTTTCTGTTGGTATGTTGCATTGTACTTGGTGAATCACCGAGTCTAGGAAGTTTGCTATATAATGAATGTAAACAATTTGATGCGCTAATTTGTACTTTTTAATTAAACAGAATAAAATAAAACTTGAAGTATGTGCCATTGAAACAAAGAAACAATTTGTTACTCTACAGAATTACATTTGCCTAATTATCTCTACTTCCATTAACTACTAATAATTAGTAATATTTATTACTAAAAATAGAAATGAGCATACATAAACACCATCATACTGTGAATTACCTAAGGTCAGAGGCAGTCAATGACCCTAAAGTTTATTCACTAAATTATTTACAGAACTTAGTAGAGTGATTGTTACCATACCGCAGTAGTTACATAATTTCATGTCAACTTATAAATAGATTATAGTGATGGAGTCTAGCCTGTCAATCAGATCACAGCCTGTTTGATGCCTTTGTGGGCGTGGCCTTCTCATTTCTGAGTTTCCTCTCTTCTTCCCTGGAAGTGGGGGGTAGGGGGGTGGGGGTGGGGGACATACTGTCTCTCTGCTTCACCTTCCTGTTGACATGGATCCACGCTGATGGCAACCAAAGCCAGGAAATGCTTCCACCGCCATTGAATCCATGGGATTTGGCACCTAATGGCCTGTGATCTTCCTGCATTCAATATCATTTAACGTGCTTCATGAGTCTGAAGAAGTATTTATGGACTAGTATCAGACATTGGGGCTAATATCAGACTTATTATGGACTTGATCTGGACTGGGCTGGGGTGTTTTCTTAATGTACAATTACTCTTTGATATAAAGCTCTCGCTTACACACACATGAGTGCCAATGAATGTGTTTCACTAGTCAGCCCAGTCTAACACACGAACCAAAAGACCAAACTCAAGTCGATGCCAACTCATGGTGACCCTATAAGACAGGATAGAATTGTCCCTGTGAGTTTCTGAAACTGTTAACCCTTCATGGGAGTAGAAGGCCTATGTTTTTCTTCCACATGTGAGTGGTTTCAAACTGCTGACCTTGCAATTAGGAGTCCAAAACTTCACCACTAAGCCACCAGGACTACTAACATACAGTATTTGCTATTGAATGAATGCTCCACAGAAGCAAAGATGGTGGGCTTAGTTTCATATATTTTGAACATGTTACCAGGAGATATAAGCCCTGGAGAAGAACAACGTTCTTGGTAAAACAGAGGGACAGCCCAAAAAAAACGGGGGGAGGGGGAGTTAGACTTGACAAGATGGTTGACACAGTGGCTGCAAGAGTGGCTCACACTTCAGAACCACTGGGAGGATGGCACAGGGCTGGGAAGTGTTTCCTTCTGTTGCCCACAGGGTGCTATGTGTTGGAACCAACTCGTTGGCATCTAACAACAACACTGCAGAGTGAGCACGTGGCTCTCTCATTTCCACGACAGCATCTAACAACACTGAGTGAGCACGTGACTCTCTCATTTCCACGACAGCATCTAACAACAACACTGCAGAGTGAGAACGTGATTCTCTCATTTCCACGACAGCATCTAACAACAACACTGCAGAGTGAGCACGTGGCTCTCTCATTTCCAGGACAGCATCTAACAACAACACTGCAGAGTGAGCACGTG
>NW_022103898.1:53787316-53797376 GCF_000313985.2 Echinops telfairi
CACTGCAGAGTGAGCACGTGACTCTCTCATTTCCACGACAGCATCTAACAACAACACTGCAGAGTGAGCACGTGACTCTCTCATTTCCACGACAGAGCTGTTGGTTACCGAGCTAAGGGGTTTCAACTAGATAAAGCCCAAGTTATTTTCTGATAATTATTTAGAAAGTCCAGGTTGGTAAGGGTAGCACGGAGAAAATCTAGCTATTGAGATCATCTGATTGCAGCAGACCATCCGAATCTGATCTCATCAGAATCACTTCCCTGATGCTCCGCTAGTTCCCAAATGACTGACCCTAGAACTCGCTACGCAGGTTAATGATGTCTAAATCCAGGCATTGTATAATTAATGGTTTCTGGTTAAATCTGGAATAAAAGCCACATTCCATCAGGAGATAACACTTCAAAGAGTGTACCCAATAGCAAAAGCAGAAACTAACAAATTATCAACATTAGAGTTGACAGAGACTGTAAAAGACTTATCGAGTCTATCCTTCCTTCACCCTGAGGGTGGGGGATGGATGTACTCACTAAAATAAAATGGAATAGTCAGCAAACATTTCAGAAGGGTAAGTCAAAATGTTGCAAAAAAAGTATTAGAAACTCTTATTAAGCAAAAATATCAAAATGTGAAGCTATTGGTTCTCGCCTGGATCTAGACACTTCTCAAAGTGTTGTTTCCATCGCTCTAATCCTTTCCCCACACACCCTGCTCTCTTTGACTTACACTACATCAAAACTGCAATTTTTGTATCCTTGCAGGACTCATATCATGTGACTTTAAAACATTATTTGAGCTTTGAGAGGAAGAAGGAAAAAGAAGCCTGAACGGGCAAGATCAGTGATGTAGGCTGGATAAGGTAACATTTCCCAAGGAAACCCTCCTAAGACTACCCTTGCTAGGCTCATGGAATTAGCATGTACCTTGTCATGATAGAAAAACTTTCTTGGTACAATTCTTCTGGACTTATTTTTTAATCCGTGCATTTTCAATTTTCTTAAAACATCTTCCTAATAAGCCCTGTGATGATCTTGTATTTTTCAAGAAAATCTAAATTGAACTCTTGGGAATTCCTGCCCCACCCCCCCCAATACCAAACAAACAAAACCAAGCCGTTGCCACAACCATCTGTGTTTCCTCTCTTCCCTGGATTGAACGAGCCAACCAATGCCCTCCGAAGCCATGCCTTTAGTTGGACCTCTTTTGGAAGGCTCCCTGGTGAAACTAAGGCAAATGTGCTACTGTGAATCACAGAGACATGTTAAAAAATGTTGTGTGCAGAGTAAACCCATGCATGTATGACCTGGAGTCAGAGTAGCAATACCTGTTTTTTTACTTCCCTCGTCTTAGGAGTCCCGTTGTTCTCAGGTTTCTTCCCAGTTTCCCCATACTGGGTGAATAACAGCACACTCCACTCTGGGTGTCAGCTCGCCAAGTGCCAAGCTCATAGTCAAGAAGCTGAAGTACCTGAATAATCACATGATCCCCGCAAACCACCCAGTAATATATTCTAAGACTGTTATTTATGAGATATAAATATCAGGGGGCTTTAAAAACATCACGGGAGAATTCAATTATCGTTTAATTCCTTCTTTCCATGAACTTGATGAAGCCTTATGGCAAAGGTATTAAATTGCTTGTTTGCAACGTTTTTGATTTTTTTACTTAAAATACCATATCAAAAACCAAATCTGTTGTCATCTAGTCAATTCAACCCACGAGAAAAAAAATACTGTTCCTGATTTAAAGTCTCCTAGCAAGAACACTATTAATTAAGACTAGAACTGTGCGTGTCTGACAAGATAATAAAGTTTCCAACTACATCAGGATTGTTACACAATTTAGGATCAAACTCTGTTTGATAATAAATTCCATCAGCTTCTTGTGTTTTTTCCTATTCTAAAGAAATTCCTATAAAATTAGGCTTTTACTTTTTCTGGTTGAACCCGAAACACTCAATTTTACTTTTATGCTCTTAAAACAGGCATGATTTTTCAAATAGCCAAAACATCTCTATTTGGCCAATGATAGAGGGACCAACATCAGGGAAAAATCAGGGTCTGTTTTCATCTCTTTGTTATGTCATTATTCTTGAGCTGCTGCCAGGTGCTTCCCCTGCTCTTAAGGGCCCCAAATGTAATTTTATTGCATTCCCCCATCTGTTTTAGGAGAAGTTGATATATACACTGTAAATTAGGGAGCAGAAAACCACATTTTTCTTTTATATGGTATAGGAATGGTAGAGTTGTGTGTGTAAATCTGGCAATTTCCCGAGTGGCAGGCTTTACTTTTCTGCAACAAGAAGACACAGTACAGTAGAACATCAGAAGGAAGAGCAGTGCGTTCATATCACATTGTGCCATCCCTGAGAGAGAGCTGACAGTACAATAATAGCATTGGCAGGGAAATAAAATGTTAATCATTTTATTTTATAATCAAGGGGAGTAGAATCAGAAACTATATTAAACAAGCAAGTGACTTGGTTCTGGTCGTGTGACTTTAAAGTGCTTCTAGGAGGATGTTAGGATGGGTAAAAAGGAAGATATATCTCAAAACCTCAAGCTTTCTGAAATTTCTGGAATTAAAAAAAAAACGTCTGTCTAGTTTCAGTAAAGAAAAACATGCTACAAACCCGCAGCTGGTTGTGCACAGAGCATTTTCCAAAGCTAAGTGACTTTAGTGCATTGTGATTTTTAGCTGATGCAGGAACACAGAATCAGATATAATTTAGACTCCCAGCTAAGGCATTTAAAACATTTTTAATGCACAGGAGGAGTGCTTCTTCCTACACCAAAAATTAGTAACTCTCCTTAATTTATTCCCATTTTTTTTAATGGTAAAGAACTGAAAAGCTTAGCATGTAAATATTTTCATTGTGTGACTATGTCAGAATGTGTCCATTCTCCTCCTGACAGCAAGACTTCGACTACTGTGCTAACACTGCTTTTCTTGCTCTCAGCTTGAAAGACTTGAACAAAGTGGTCTAGCCCAAACTAGAGTCATATGTGCGTGTCTGGGTGTGTTAATTCACCTGAACTGACATTTTTGTAGGCTGACAATAGCCAGATAGAAAAATTTCAAGCAGTTAAAACCTAATTGCTGAGTCACTTCAGAATTAGTGGATTTTACCAAATTTGTCTTCAAAATAATTTCACAATTTCCATGATCATTATCATGAGGGATTCGCAGTTTCACTTCATCCGTCTTCCCTGCAAAAGGATCACTCATCCCTCCAGTGAGGAATTGTTTGTTCCTGTGAGAAGCACTAGACCTCTTTTCCTTTCTGTCCTCTGTCTCTGTGATGAGCTTTCTAAAGTCCTCATTTCTTTTGCAAAATATGTTTGGCTATTACAAATTTCTACTTTTCTGGAGCATTTTAAAAACTGCAAAAGTCAAAGTGTTTCTAGACAATTCAGAAGAGTGGCCGACAAAGCTTAGTTTCCAAGATTTGAACTAAGAATTCAGATGATGAAGAGGTAGATTCCACATATGTATCTCCTTGCCTGGGTCATTCCCTCGAGTCACATATTTCCTGCCAACTTCTCTCTACAACTCGTCTGCTTGCCTTGAAAGGGCAGGTCAAATTTCTCCCGGTGCAATTACTTTTCAATCTTCCAAGTTACTAAGATCATGAAGATGGCAAAGAACTGTAATATAATGTTCTATTATGCCAGAGTTCACCAGGAGTCAGAGCCAAGCCAAGGAAACTGACAAGGGAGGCTCCTCTGCTTCCTCCAGCAGTCAAAGCAACAAGTGCATGTGGTTGGTGTCAGTGCTACAGCGGATCTTTCTGTGAGGTATGAATAAATGTGGAGAAATCAAACCGAATATCCTAGAGTCCTGGGTTTTCAAACTAAATTGCTGTGGGGCAATCAGATATCGCTTGTTTCAGGAGGTCATTCTTGACTTCTGCAGTCTGAGAGAATCATTTTTGCTCTTGCTACTTCAGGCACCTGGTGTCTCCTTGTCACATTACAGGTAGCCCTCTCCTGCTTAGTTGCATACCTATTTCTCTACTTCCTGTTGTTCCTATGCAAATGTGCTCTGCTGGGACTGAGGTCTTTTACATTTAATCAATGTTTTAGAAGCGAGCAATCTTTCATTTGAATCCTTTCATCTTTAATTTGGAAAGAACCTCTATGAAAAATAAGGAATGATGCAGGAGGCCTTAAGAGATGGTAAAAATACACAGAGTTTGAGTACCAAAATGAATTAGTAGCCAGCCCACCAATTCTGGAGCTAGTATATGAGCAAGAACCAATAGTGCAGAATCAAGAAATTCAAACTGCACTTAATTTATTTGCCAAATAACAAGATTCTAGGAATGGACAGACAAGTATTGAAATGTTTCAGCAAGCTGAAGAAACAAAGGCAGCACTCACTCAACTATGCTAGGAAATTTGTAAGACAGCTACCCAGTCACTTGACTGGAAGAGAACCATAAATGTACCCATTACAGAGAAAGGTATACCAACAGAATGCTCAAACAATGAACCACGAATATTGCACACAAGTAAAATTTTGCTTAATATCACCAACAAAGGTTGTAGCACTATGTTAACAGTTAACGACCAGAAGTTCAGGCAGATTTCAAAATAAAACATGTAACAAGGGAAATCATTGCTGATGTCAGATGAATCTAGGCTCAAAGCAGAGAATACCAGAAAGATGTTTATTTGTGTTTCATTGACTACAAAGGAATTCAACTGTGAGGATCATAATAAACTGTGGATAACATTTGAGAAGAATGGGAGTTCTGGAATACCCATGAGTTCGAATGGAATACTCATTCGAAACTTGTACATGGATCAAGAGACAGTTGTGGGAACAGAACAAGGGAACACTGCATGGTTTAAAATGAGGAAAGGTGTGCTTCAGGGTTATATCATTTCACCATATAGATTTCATCTATATGCTGAGAAAGTCATCAGAGAAGCTGGATTATATGAAGAAGAGTGTGGCATCAGGATTGGAGGAAGACCTATTAAATAGCCTGCACTATGCAGATGACACCACCTTGCTTCCTGAAAGTGAGGAGGACTTGAAGAACTTGCCGATGAAGAGCAAGGATTGTAGCCTTCAGTATGCATTACGACTCAATGTAAAGAAAACCAAAACCTTCACAGCTGGACCAATAGGAAACATCATGATGAACGGGGAAAAGGTTGAAGCTGTCACGGATTTTGTTTTACTTGGCTCCACAATCAATGTTCAAGGAAACAGTAGTCAAAAGGTATACAGACACACTGCATGAAGTAAAGCAGCTGCACAAGACCGCGTTAGAGTCTTGAAGAACAAGGATGTTCTTTTGAGGATTAAGGTGGATATGCCCCATGATATTCTCCATTGCATTATATGCATGTGAAAGTGGGGCATTTTATAAGGTAGATCGGAGAAAAATAAATGCCTGAGGTAGTTAGTTTATTGTGCCAACCTGGCCCATAAACACATGTGGGGTTAATTGAAGGGCAGAGGGATAACTGGCTTGGTGAGCCTTGACTTTCTAGTTCTCAGGTCTCTTGCTTTGTGATGGTCGGACAAGGGTGCAGCTGCCTTAGCCAGTTCCCTGCCAGCTGACAAAGCTCACTTCTTGCAAGACAACTCTTAGGAGGAGCCACATGGACCTACCCCGATGCAGCCCTGGGTGCTGGAGCATCCATGTCGAGACCCCTGCCAACACTGAGAAGCTTACACATTCACTGACTCAGCTTTTCTCCTGCAGTCGGCATCATTGCATCTGTTTTGTGAGATAGAGGAGGACTTTGTGGATTGGTGTCAGACATATGGGTTAATGGTGGACTTGTGAGTTTGGGCATCACTGGGTTGGGATGTTTCCTTGATGTGCACTTAACCTTTACATAAAACTCTCTCTTATACATGAGTTTCTGTGGATTAAGTACCCAGACCAACACAATGCATTTGAATTGTGATGCTGGAGAATATCGAAAGTACCATGAACTGATAAAAGCATAAACAGATCTGTATAAGGAGAAGTAAGGGCAGGGTGCTCCTTGGAGGCAAGGATGGCAAGACTTCACCTTACAGACAGACGACCCTGGAGAAGGAAAACGTGTTTGGAAAAAAGGATGGGTGAGGAAAAAGGGAAGGCTCGCCATACAGTGGATGGACACAGTGGCTGCAGCGATGGGCTCGAGCACAGAACAATTGTGAAGACGGCGCAGGTCTGGGCAGTGTTTCACTCTATTGTGCATAGGGCTGATATGGGCCTTAGCCTACTTGACAGCACTTAACAACAACAACAACAACAGCAAACAACATTCTTTAATTTTCTTCTTCAACAATGACTGTATACCATACACCAGGTACTGTTCTAGTCCTGGATTTTCAACAATGAACAATAGACAAATACTGCAATTTACATTCTGGGTAAGGGAGATAAAACATAAATAAGCCAATAAATATACAATGTATCACATAATGATAAGTGTTTTGGGAAAAAAAGTGATTTGAATAAATGATTAAATGAATCATTCAACTTCATATTCGATGTTCCCCTAGAGAGTTTACATTACAAAAGAGTAGAGAATGGGGCTATACTTTTTCATTTCTGAATCAGCTGTAGCTCATGTCTGGCACCTGTTGTTGCTGTTAGCTGCTGATAATCCAGCACAACCAAGCCCAGCAGGATGGGATAATGGTAAGTCAAAGGGTCATTGTCTAGTTCTCAGAAACAGAGCACCAGGCCTTCTTCCCAGTCCATCTTGGTCTGAAACCTGTTCTTCCTGATAGAACCGCTGCAGCTTCCACTGACAGGACAGAGGGTCTGCTCCTGAGAAGCACTGCCTAGCAATCGAACCTACCTGGGTCTCTACATGGAAGGTGAGAATTCTACCACTGGTCACTGCCCTCTTCCTGGAACCTAGAGAGTACTTAATAGTTATTCATTAACTGGCTGACATATAGAGTAAATGAATGAGTTCTCACATAGTGCTTTATACACATTGGATGGCAGTAAATAATTGATTTCTTCCAGACCATAGACCTATTGGAAATACAAATACCAATGAACATACTCCAAACTCTACTGACAGCATGTAACTCAATGGTTTTAAAACTATGTGCACACAGCTTTGAATTAAGTCCTTCACTAACTGCTTTTCACAGTTACACTTTATTCTTACTGACTATATGAGGAGGTGCCTTCCAAAGGCTTTTGGGAAAATGGAACCACGAAAATGGAATTGTTCCACAAACTTTTAATACATGCTTTTAGCTCAATGCCTATTAGTAAGAACTCTAAGCATACCATGTGAAACAGTGAAGGGTAGAAGCATCACATGGGTTCAAGTAAATACCGTATCCTCCCGAGAGTATCTGTAAACTTTTCCACAGAGCTACATTACAGAACATGTTCAAGACCATAAATAATTCTACTCAAATTGAGACACAATGCAAAGGATAAACAAATCCATTTGATATCTATTACCTGGGCAGTATTATATTACTGTGTCGATGACACTATACTTATTACAAATTTTATTGTTGCTTGGAGAGTACACTTGGCATTTAAAACTTCAAAAATATTCTAAGAACCCCAGCTCTCAAGTTGCTCTCTTCACCAATCAGTATTTTAGAATTTGTAGATGCTCTCTCACACAATGGACTCCCTGGCTGGTATAAATGGGTAGCATGCTTGGCTGCTAACTGAAAGGTTGGAAGGTCAAGTCCACCCCACAACATCTTGCAAAAAAAAAAAAGCCTGGCAATCTGTTTCAGAAAAAACAAAGCCGTCACTGAAACGCTATGGAGCCAAGTTCTGCCCTGACAGACATGGAGCCATCATGCGTTGGAATCAACAAAGGCAACGAAAGGTGATGGTGGCTTAGTAAACCAGAGAATGGCAGCGTGTGCCAGCGGGGCCTCGAGGTTCCTCCAGAAGACGATACAGAGCCAGAGCAGATCGGAACCCAGGCTCCCTCAGAGAAAGCAGATGGCCCCACCGATGGGGGAGCATATGTGAGAAGATGTGAAAACAGAAGAGGTGTGAGGTGATAGTAAGCTGATACAATAATCGCATTGCATGATTAATTGATTTTTATCTTTTAATGATGAAGTACAAAACACACACACACATACTATCCTTTCTTAGGGCTGGTAAGGTAGTAAAGAGAAATCCTCAAACTACATTTTTTTTCCTTTTAAAAAGGGGTAAATATTATTCCTAGAATATTATCCCATGATTCCTGGTAAGTAAATCCATTTTAAAGTGAAATCTGGTAATTTATAAAAATCATTCAGGGTCTAAATTTTAATTAATGCATTTAACTAGAAGCAGACATTCATTTCTTTCATAAAAGTTAGCTACACTATGTTTTTCAATTAATGATCAATTGCTAAAGAAATCTCTAAAGGCAAGAAACATTACGTTCTCCGCTCTGGTGCACAGGTAAGGTGACAAATCGCATCAAAGCACACCACAAAGGTTGCTTTATGATGCATCAAACAGTGTCTGTTGAGAACCTTTGCTTGTTAATTAAAATGTCAATTAATTCAGAAATTCTCCATGACATTAGCCATGTAAGAAAATAAGTAAATAATCTTTATGGCAGGACTTTGCCATATCACAGCATGATTGTGTAAATTGTAGTAGCCTTTGGAAATATATCTGATATATTTATTTTTAAATAAAATATCAAATATAAGTATATGGAACACATTTCCAGTAAGAATACTTAATGGATGTTTGAATTGATTATTTGAAAGACCTTAGTGGAAGACAGTGTTGAGCACAGATTCTTCAACTGGACAACCTGGATGTAAGTCTAATGGAAATATTTGTGCTTCCTTTCCCCTTCCGTAAAATCGGAGTAATAACAGTACCTATTTCATGGGGGAACTATGGTAAATAAATTAATCCTATAACAAGTTCTTATAACATTCCCTTGTATGCAGTAGCTGCAAAATAACAGAAGTACAACAGAAAGCAAAAAGTATTGATACTAGGGTTCAAGTTCATAGATCTATGGGTTTATTTCAAACAAAACCTGTTTAAACATGTGTCTTTGGTCAGTGGATTCGGTAGACAAGTTCTTTACATAATACACTTGTCTTGGTCTTATTTTGGGGGCCTTCAACAAAAAAGATCCAGTTCAAATCAAAGCAGAGGTCAGTTAGAAGGTTAAAATGATTATGATTGTCTCAAGACATAAGCTTGATAGATTTTCTTTTTTTTTTTTTTTTTATTTCACATTCATATATTAGCTGGGCGTTTGTCAAATAAATAGGGAGTCCTCTTTAGGTAGCCCACCCTCTTCTCGATAGTGTACTTTAGTGCAGTGGGGATGAGTCACTGACTGGGCAGGCACAGGGGAGGGGAGTGGAGGGCAGGGGCTGGCAGCAGGCACAGGCCAAGCATGGCTTAGGGTCAGAGGGGGCCTTCACGCAGCACCCAGGGCCGCGATGGCATAAACATGGCCCCTCCAGTTCCCGTCCCAGAGGCCCCTCTGGAGGGAGAGATGGAAAAGGAGAGAGCGGCCTCTCCAAGGCCTGGCACCCGAGCCCTGCCAGCTCCTGGTGAAATTCCAAGTCACTCGGAGGTGGCAAGAGTGCCCAAAGCCAGGGAAGGAAGGTGGTACGGCCAGGGTAGGGCCGGGCTGGATGTGGAATGTGAGCTGAGTGTGGGCCGGCCGGTCTGGGCAGAGCGGGCACAGGGAATGGGGGCGGTGTGGGCAGGAGCCCCTCAGGAAGGGGCTGGGCTCCCTCCCTGGCCAGGAAGACACAGCTGGTCTCAGAAGGTCGGAGATCGGAGCCAGCTGATGTCAAGCCGCTACCGGGAGGAGGGGCTGGACTGGGATGGGTGGAGGAGGTGGCCGGAGTCCCTCCCTGGGGAGATGCTATTTGAGTGAAACAGGAACCAGGGGACAGCCGACTTCCTGAGGCAGGCAAGCAGGGAGGCACCTCTCCACAGACAAGGGTCCCCTCCCCGGTGCCGGTTCCTGCTGTTTATCAGCTGCCCTGCAGGAAGGACCAGGGCCTCCCCACGCCTCCCCCAGCCCCAGGGGAGGGTAGGAGTTGTGGGAGGTGGAGCGCAGGAGGGGTC
>NW_022103898.1:53797845-53841298 GCF_000313985.2 Echinops telfairi
CCCTGCTGTGAAGGTGAGCTTGTAGGAAGCAGAACCTTCCCAGCCACCTCCTGCTTCGGCCTTTACCGTGCCCGTGATGTAGTTCGCACCAAACACTGGCTGCTTGATCTCACAGCCCTTCATCAGGTAGAAGGGCATCATGAAGGACTGCATGGCGTCCTTTCCCTTGGACAGAAAGATGACCCTGTACGGGGTCAGGTAGACACTGCCTTTCTTGGTCCCTTTGAAGGCCTCGGGCACATTCTTCATGTCACTGAATGCAAGTTCCACATGCTCATAGGACATCAGGATGCTCTCGGTGTTGTTGACGATCACTCCGCCGCCCTGTGAGTGATTCTTGTTGAGCGCCATAGTCTCGGAGAGAGGTCGCTTGATAGATTTTCTTAAGGGAAACAGGATGATCTTAAGGGGTTATTATGTAAGCATTTTAAGAAAACTGAAAACTTCAATTTTAAGAGAACTGATAACTGCATCGGCGAGGAAAACCCCTGGAACCTTGCATAAAGGGTTTTCTTTTTTCTTTTCTATCAGGACGAATGCTGGCCCAGTCTTGATGGGAACAAGGACTTTCCTATGAGACTTCCCTGGGAGGCTTAACCTCTCCACTGCACAGCCTTGATCTTGCCCCTTCTGACTTCTTTTTCATCCCCAAACTTAACGAACATTCAAAAGGCACATGACTGAGTTTCTGGAGAATACCCAAACTGCCCTTTTGATATGGTGTCAAAGAAAGAGCGTAGAATTCTTTAGGAAAGGGTTATAGAGATAGGAACACTGCGTTCAGAAATAGATGGCTCTAGATGAAGAATATGATGAGAAACAATAGCTCCGCATTTTGATTTTTTTGTTGCTGTTGTATGCCAGCCACCTTTTAGTCACAAAAACCTTCTCCTCCTGGATCTGGGTAAAATAGGATGGAGGGAAATGCTGATAGGGTTCAGTTGTCAGTGGTTGTTAACATGATTCATTGTGATGGCCAAGCTGCTGGGTATAAAATGAGCCATCCCGGAAGCAGGAGGGGGATCTCACTACCATCAAAAACCAGGAGTGGAGAGTGTCCTCTTGATGCAGAGAGCCTGTGCAGTGAACCCCCCTGATCCCTGAGACAACACTGACACAGGTGGATTACAGAGGGGCCCCAGAACCAGGAGCCAGAGTCGGGGACACACTGGTGGACTCCCCAGGCCAAAGAACAGGCTGAGTACTTCGGCTAGGAGCTTGACTTGGAGAATGCAACACCATGTGGGCACTTAACTCAGGGAGATGGATTTGCTGACCCACAAAGCTGGAGCTGGGTGCCTTTAAACGGAGATTGACTGGAGTGGGGTGCCTCTGGGTACTTGATTTAGGGAACTGGGTTCAATTAACCCTAACTTAAGCAGAGTGCTTTGGATTGAGGCTTACAATGGCGCAACATGCCCGGCCTGACTGAACAACTCTCTCCTGATCATTTCCTGTTAACAAAAATCAATAGAATTTGCTGCATTATCGCTCCTTTTGATAGAAAAAAATTTTCACTTCCCTCTGAATGTGACCCTCTAAATAAAAATTGCACATTTTATATAAATAAATTTGTTCAAATTAATATCATTATGTAAAAGAAAATGCCAGATGCACTGCTAGCTAACATTTCTGTTTACCAGGCCCAAGACTAAAATTATTGTTGCTGTTGGTACCTGCCCTGGATTCCATGCCAACTCAGGGTGATCCCTGTGTGGAGAGTAGATGTGCTCAGTTAGGTTTTTTAAAATTTTATTTTATTTTTATCATTTTATTGAGAGCTCTTACAGCTCTTATAACATTTCATACATCAATTATATCAAGCATATTTGTACATATGTTTCCATCATCATTTCCCAAACATTTTCTATTTGAGCCATTGATATAAGCTCTTCTGTTTCCCCCTCCCGCCCCCACCCTTGTGTATCTTTGATCAATTATACATTATTGTTATTTCATATCTTATACTGTCCCTTGTATCCCTTCACCCACATTTCTGCTATTTGTTCCCTTCGGGGGTGGGTGGTGGGTGGTAGTGGCCATATATCCGATCTCATGATGGGCTCCCCCCCCTGACCATGCCCCTCCCCTCATGATATCACTACACCTGCTACTGTTCCTGAGGGGTTTATCTGTCCTGGATTCCATGTGTTGAGAGCTCTTCATCTACACCAATGAGTGTTCTCTGATCTAGCCATATTTGTAAGTTAGAACTGGGTCATGGTATCAGTTAGGTTTTCAAAGCCTGTTTCCAAGGGCTCTCTGGGTGGATTTGAACCACTAATCTTATGGTTAGCAGTTCAGCACTTAACTGTTTATGCTACCCAAGGAACTTTAAACTTTACCAAAGATTTTACATTATGAACTATATATATGAACGCATTTTAAAGTATATGTTATATATAATTATCCAAAAGCATTTATATAGTCAGGTGTCCATATAAAACTTTTAGAAAAGGAAAACGAACTTAGTATGTTGCTTTCAGAATCCTCTTTTTACTGGCAGTAGAAGAAATGGACTATATATATTTTTTCTTTTTTACTAAAAATCTAAACACTAACAAAAATTGATCGCCATTTAGAATGATAATAAATATTTGGAAATTATATATATGATTAGCAGGATAAACTATGATATTTTTTAATAAAAAGGTCTCATGATTTCTTAGAAAACATACAGTATCATGATTATTGTTCTAGTAAATATATAAGGGAATAGTACAGCTAAGGTGTCTCTATTAGTGAAAAGGGTAGAATATGAAACTATTGTCTTGGTTCCCACTCATTTCTATCTTTCCACAAAGCTCCAAATCAAGCATACCTCCCATAACTGCTCCCTACAATATCCCATCCACTTCCAGGGTGATGATCAGAAATGGAAAAGAAACTGATGTGTTCTGGGTTTGGGCTTAGACAATGTACCAGGTCATTCGAATTGTTATTTACCCAACTTTACATTTTCGTGGTTTGGATGAATCCAATAGAACCTGTCTCACATGACATCACACACCAACTTAACATCTCTGTGCCTCAGTAGATCACATTTATTAGGCTGAACTACATAAAATTACTATCTTAAGTTCAAAACTTGTCAAATACCAGCAATGTAACAATCGTCTAGCAATAAAATAGAGGGGGTGACTGAGTTTGTTTCATGTAATTGTCGTTCATCTAATTTTGCCCACGTAAGGCAATGGCAGAGAGTGAGAGCCACTCACTGTCAATTATTAACACCTTTTTACCAGAGAGGAAACTGGGTATTCCAGATTCTGAACTCAGATCTTTGAACTCCAAAGCCACTGTCTTCCCTATAACATTTTCTCAAACATGGTTTCTGAAAGTCTGCTGGTAATACCTAAGTTTCCCTCTGTATAAACATTAACACAATGCCAGTCCTGCTTTCGAAGGACAACTTATAAATTAAAGCAACACTGATTTCATGACTTCAATTAAACGACTTTTGTTTCTTTTTCCTCCTTTTTTCCATGATGGATTAGTCCCCTGGAGTCTGTGCTTGCCAAATGGTATGCCTGAGTGTCCTGAAAGAGTTAAGGCAGCTTGTACATTTGCATAATTCACAACCAGGGATTAGCTGAGGGACTGAGAATCTGGTTCAGTAGGACATTCAGAAATTCATTAAAATTCATTTGTTCCTAGGCTTTTTCTGGTTATATCCAGAACCTGAAAACATCAAAAACACATTTCAAAAGAAAAGTAGAAAATAAGGTAGAATTGATGTGCTTCTATCTGCAACTGTAAACTCTTAAATTACCCCATTGTTTGGAGCTTCTTCTTTAAACATAGAAATGTATTCATACATTCACATTAGGCAGTTAATTGAACAGAACAGAGGTTGCTATGGAAACAGTATGGTATGCCCTAGTACTTAGTGAGTAAATGAACACTACTAATTATCACCAAATGTATGATATTTCTGCTTCTGTAAGTTATAGTTTTTAATGTACAATCTGTTTAATGAGTAGCAAGTTGTTCATCCAATGTACAGAAGGTGAAAAAGGCCTAAAAATAGATGATTCAATCCTCAGGCGTGAATCTGCAAATTTTATTGAAATAAAATAATGAAAGGTTTTTCGGTCTCCCATAGATCTTAGTAAGGATGAGAGGCTTATTGAAGCATATTGAACCTTAAAAAAAAAAGTTAAGACAGTAAGAAAATGCTGGAAATAAGAAACATCCTTTACTTCCCTCGTTTCATTAAAATTATTTCTACACATGTATTTAACCTTACAAGGCATTTATGGAATGCTTACTATGGGCATGGTATCAGGGAGAAATGGAGGGAGTGGTCAGAAGTACATGATTTACTCTGCCTCAGAACCAATTATATTAGGTTCCATAAAAGAGTTACAAACAACAACAACATATGCGACAAGGAACACCAAGAGATGGAGAGGGGAGCGTAGGAGGCCTGGTGGTGTGTGATCAAGTGCAACGTAACTGAGAGGAATTACTGAGATCCAAATGAAGGCTGAACGTGATAATGGGGCAGGAGGAAAGTAAAAGGAAATTGAGGAAAGAACTAAGAGGCAAAAGCCATTTATAGAAGTATAAATAAAGGCATGTATATATGTAAATATAATGATAGGACTATAGGCCTATATACATATATTTATATGTTAAATATTAAGGTAGCAGATGGACATTGGGCCTTGACTCAAGTCCTCCCTCAAAAAAAGAACACTTTGTTCTATAACCTGCCATTCTGTGATGCTCACCTTCCCAAAAGGACCACTGAAGACAAAATGAGTGCATAAGCAAATGTGGTGAAGAAAGCTGATGGTGCCTGGCTATTAAAAGATATAGAGTCTGAGGTCTTAAAGGCTTGAAGGTAAAACAAGCAGCCATCTAGCAGGAAAGCAACAGAGGCCACATGGAAGAAGCACAGCAGCTTGTGTGACCATGAGGTGTTGACAGAATCAGGTTTCAGACATCAGAAGGCCAAAATAAAACAATCATATTTATGTGAACAAGGTGAGTAGGAGTGGAGTCCCAAAGTCCATATTTCAATAATTGTACATCCCCTCACAGAAGGGTCACAAAAAGGGTCTGAGTTAGCCAGGGTGCAGTATAGCACCAATGAAACATACAACTTTCCTCTAGTTCTCTAATGCTCCCGCACACCACTACCACTATCATGACTCCAATGCTACCTGACAAATTCAGCTAGACTGGAGCATGTACACTGGTTCAGAAAAGAGCTTGCGACAGAGAGAATCCAGGACAGATTAAAGCCCTTCCTTCGGGACTGTAATGGGAGTAGCGATACCATAAGAGTAGGAGAAAGGTGAGGGGAGAAAGGAGAACCCCGCCCCTCAGGAGGATGAACAACAGAAACATGGCTGAAGGTAGAAAGCAGACGGTGTGAGATCTGAAAATAGTAATTTATCATTTATCAAGGGTTCACAAGGGTGGGAGGGTGGGGGAAGGAGGGGAAAAATAAGGAGCTGATACCAAGGGCTCAAGTAGAAAGAAAATGTTTTGAAAATGTACAAATGTGTTAGATACAATTGATGTATGGATTATGATATGACCTGTAAGAGCCCCAAATAAAATGATTTATAAATTATTTTTAAAAGAAAGAAACTAAAAAAAAACCACCCCATGCAATTGCAAATATATAGGATAAGGAAATTAGGTCTAGCCCAGGAGGCTAGAGGAGGCATAGTGCTTCCAGGACTGAGCCAGTAAGATCGCATGTATGCTGTATTAGTGCACAAGAATCTGCATACAGATTCCCTTTGTAATCTTTATCCTGGGAAGTCCAGTCCTGGAGTCCATTGTGGATTTCTCAATTGTTTTTCTCTTGGGCTTGCTTCCAGATCCCCTTGGGCTAAATCTAAGGAGCCTCTTTCAGGAACTACTCAAGCAACTAATGAAATAGTTAACTTAGTCTCAGCTCAGACTGCCCGAAAAAGATCTTGGTTGTGCTGGATGGTAGTTTTGAGGTTACAGGATTTGGCAAGTAGTATTGCTTGCAATACTACCCACATAGTGGTTAGTTCCTCCGGTCTACTCCCAAGCCTGCTTTGCCTCTGCTTTCAACATGCTAGTTGCTCAAAAGGCTGACTTATTCTGTATCAAATATTATAAGTGGGACTTTTAAATTAAGATACAAAGGATAGTATGGCCTACAGTTAAGAAATATAGCAAACATATATATGATCATATCTTTATAGCAATATATATATATAGCTATATCTCACAGCAATAATATGGGGCATTTGAAGAATGTAGAGTGTTATGATTGTAAAGGTAGGTTGGCACCACAAAATGGAGAATGTTTACTGCCATGTCCTTTACTATAAGAAAAAATATTAGAGGCATTTCAATAATCTAAGTAAGAACTAGTGATAGCACTGCTGATATCCAGAGGGTCACCTGTGTGTTAGAGTATGTGAAGCCTTCAATTATGTGGCTCATACCAAATTAAGGATAACATTGCAAAAAATAGGGATTCCAAACCACACAGTTGTTCTCTAGAGGAACTTGTTCATAAACCAAGCAGCAGTCATTCCAACAGAAGGGGATACTACAGGCTGGGAAATTAGGAAAGTTGTGCCCCAGCATTGCATCCTTTCACCACATCAGTTCAATCTGTATGCTAGAAACTAAGTGAAGAAACATTTGGCACCTGGATTGGAGGAAGATTCATTAACAACCTGCAACATGCAGAAGACCTAGTCCTGCTTGTTGAAAGTGAAATAGATTTGAAAACAAAAATTACAGCTTTCAGTATCGATTGCACTTAGACATAAAACAATAAAATACAAACTATCCTAGACCAATAATCAACATCATGATAAATGGTTAAAAAAATTGAAGTTGACTTGAAAGATTAGATAGGAACTGTAAAGGGCAGTGGGTTAATGTTACTGGATGATCAACTCAGAAAGAGTGTGACTGGCTGTACAACTTGGTAAATTACATCCACATGACCAAACTGTATATGTAGAAACTGTTGAATTGCTAATGCTTTGCTGTGTATGTTCTTAACAAGAGCAAAATGAACAATAAACAATAAAATGTACAAAAAGTTTAAAAGTTGTCAAGGGTATCAATATACTTGGATCCACAATCAACACCCACTGAAGTAAGCAGCCAAGAAATCAAAGGGTATCTTGAATAGGGCAAATGTTCTATAAAAGCTCTCCTTAAAGCAGTGGTGCTCAACCTTCCTAATGCCAAGACCCTTTAATGCGGTTCCTCATGTTGTGGTGACCACCCCGCCCCCCAACCATAAAATTATTTTCGTTGCCACTTCATCACTATAATTTTGCTACTGTTATGGAATGGACAACCCCAGTGAAAGGGTCGTTTGACCCCCCAAAGGGCCCGTGACCACAGGTTGAGAACCGCGGCCTTAAAGTGTTTAAAAAGAAAAGAAAGATGTCACTCACTTTGAGAGCTAACATGTGCCGGGGCCACACCCCAGTATTTCCCATCGCCTCGTGTGAAAGTTGGACAATGAATATGGAAGATCAAAGAATTGATGCTCTGAAGATATACCGTGGAGTACAGAAGAATGAACAAATCGTTCTTGGAAGAAATAAATACAGGGTGCTTCTTAGCAGTAAGGATGACAAGATTTCCTCTCCAATACTTCAGTCATGTTCACAAGAGTGGCCAGTCCCCAGAGAATGACATCATGCTTGGTAAAATTGGGGGGTCATCAAAAGAGAGAAAGACTTTCATTGAAATTGATCGACAGAGTGGTTCTAACAATGGCCTGAAACATAGCAACAACTGTGAGGGGCAGGACCCGTTATGGACAGGACCTGTGGCAGTGGGAACTGACCACACAGCACCTCCCAACAACAAGGAGGTCCAGAGAGGTGAACCTACTTAGTTATAACATTCCAAATGAAGCTCCTTGTTTCCAATTACAATGTTTATCAGAAAATGATCTTGACATTCTCAGGGCAGCTTTAAAATATCAAACTAGAGTTGCTTTTTGCAATTAAACTTGAAAGCCACATTCATTTTGCTCTGTGTAATTAATATAGCATTCTTGGCATTTCTATTATGTTTCATTTAGCACATAAAACATATCATTAGACATTAATCAAGCTACAAATATTTATCAAATATTTATGGCAAAATCAGTTGGAATCCTGTTACTACTCTCTAAAGCAGGGGTCCTCAAATTTTTTAAACGTGGGGCCAGTTCACTGTCCCTCAGTCCCGTTGGAGGGCTGGACTATAGTTTTAAAAAAACCAACTATGAACAAATTCCTTTGCACACTGCACATATCTTATTTGAAGTAAAAAAACAAACGGGGCAAAAACACCCAGCGAGCCGGATAAATGTCCTCAGCAGGCTGCATATGGCCTGCAGGCCATAGTTTGAGGCTGCCTGCTCTAAAGAAAATATTTATGAGCTTGAAAAATCACCCCTCATTTTTGACAACTTTACTATTCACATGTAAGGATAAAATTATTATGAAATACTATAGATATCAACCAACATCTGAAAAACCCCTTTAGGAATTTTTGAGAACTTTTTTTAATCAATACAATCAAATGATTTTCAAACATATGAGAAACTAAAACTTACCTCCTAAAGATACTCAATTTAGTGTTCTCAGTGTATTCAAGAATACTATTAAAAAATGTTACTGCCTGCAAAATACAAAAGACCCATTTAGATTTTGGATTTTTCTAAAAGTGGGTGAACAGCAAATGGGTAATTGTTATGGACTGAGTTCTGTGTTTCCCCCAAATATATATTGGACTCTCAACTCAAAACCTGTGGAAGTAACTCTATTTGAAAAAAGGATTTTCTTTGCTTTGTTAATGAGGCCATTTCAGTGTAGCATGTGCCCTAAACCCAATTATTTCTGAGTAATAGAAAGAATAGCCTAGACACAAAGAACAGTGAACTGGTAGCATAGTGGGTAATGAGGTAGGCTGCTAATTATAAACCCAAAGTAGGCGGTTCCAACGCACCAGCCAATCCACTGGAGAAAGATGGAGCTCCCTGCTCCCATGAAAATTTACAGTCCCAGAGACTCAGAGGGATAGCCCTCTTCTGTCCCATCGTCATTATGAGGCACAATCAATTCTATGGCAGTGAGCGTGAAACGGAGTCCTTGGGTCAACTTTGGTTAAAAGCTTGACTACAGGCCGAAAGGTTGGTGATTCAAACCCACTCAGAAGTGCCTTAAAGATAGACCTGAAACTTGCTTTTGTATAGTCCCAGCTTTGGAAAAAACCCTAAGAAGCATGTCTACTGTGTAACTCGGCACACGTGGAGGTGCCATGAATTGGAATCAACTAGACACAGCCAGCAGCAGCAACAGAAGCTGAAGTAGACCAAGAAGGCCTATGCTGGAACCACATTCTCAATCTGAACTTCTAGACTCTGGAATGGTCAAGAAAATCTACTTCCGTTTTTCAAAGCCACCCACTTGTGGTATTTCTGTTAAAGCAGTACTGGGAAACTAAGATAGTGACAGAGTAATAGATTAATAATACAAATAATACTTAAAATTTGAAAAACAACCTGGATTTTCCCTATCATTGTATTTCTCCAGGTTACAAATCAAAACACATTTTGTTACGCATAAGTAATGAGATATAATTTTTAACTTTTTATATATGAGTTTATCTGCTGAGTTTTTTTCTTTGGATAATTTCATGTCAGGCTAGTTTTCAATTATTCATTTTGGCTTATTCAATTTATGGATAATTCAGACCTTTGCTTCTGCAGCTCCCTTTCAAATTCAAATCATTTCATATCTGCTCCTATTAAGCAATGAAATTAATAGATAACAAAAATAATTAATAGTTATTAAGAACTTACTATGTGCCAGGCTTTGCTCAAAGCATCTTACATGCAGAGAACCATTAAATCCTCACAAGGATCCTCTGAAGCAGGCATTTTTATTATATTTTTATTATTAATAGATCATTTTATTGAGGGCTTTTACAACTCTTGTTACAATCCACACATCGCTTGCATTAGCCTGTTTGTACATATGTTGCCTTCATTCTTTTCCAGACATGTACTTTCTACTGAGTCCTTGGTATTAGCTCTTACCCACCCCCACCCCCTCCCTTATAACCCCCTGATAAATTGATTGTACATTGTTATCATTTTCATCCCTCATACTGACTGCTGTCTCCCTTCTCCCATATTTTTTGTTGTTCTTCCCCTTGGAGAGGAGTGTATGGTTATGTGTCCATCATTACGATTGGTTGCCCATTTCTCCCTTCCTGGCCCCCTCCTCCCCTACCCTTCTGGTAACATTATTCCCACTCCTGTTACTGGATTCTGTGTGTCATGAGCTCCCATCCCTTTCTACACATGTATACATGTTCCAGTGTAGTCTGAGTTGAGAAGTAGCACTGGAGTCATGGTAGTTGGAGGTGAGGAAGCCTCAAGGAACCAGGGAGCAGTAAGACATTGAAGAAACACAATATATTATTTCTAAATTACTGATTGAGAAAAAGAGGGTTACTACCTTACTTAAAGGTTCAGAGCTCGTTAGTAGAGCTGGCAGCATTAAAACCTAGGCAGTCTGCTTCTAGAATGTAGACTATTAACAACTTTGTTATTATTTATATACTTCACTCCACCTCAAACTAGAGACTTTTAGTCTTATTGCGGGTTACGAGTTGGGATGCTAAGCACAAAGCCAGCAATTCGAACCCACCAGCTGCACCAGGGAAAAGACGAGGCACTCTTCTTCTATAAAGACTTCCAGCCTCTGAAGCCCAGGGCAATGCTACTCTGTCCTAGAGCATCATCATGAGTTGGAATTGACTCAGTGACAAGGATGTGAGTCCGCCACAAAGTATTCCTTATGCACCTTTTAAAATCTCTTTCTATGGGCCAACTAGTAAGCTGCCCTATGGGTTACTACAAAGCTATGAAAGATAAAAATCAATGGCTAGAAAAATATATAAACTTGAATATGCCACTGAAACACTGAGAATTAGGGAGGACTTCCTAAAATTATACTGCAATGTTTGAAGGGACTAGTCGAAGTAGAAAATGGTATTTAAATAATGTTATTGATAGAAATGCATCCTCTAAAACGTTATGTTTAAGTCCTAACCTTTGCTTGAAAATAGACTCAGTTTGGAAACAGAAGTTTCTGATAATAAGTATAGGGCAATGGCTGGGCAATGTTTTGTTCTGTCATGTATAAGTTGCCATGAGCTGGTTGTTGAACATCCAATTCACATAACCCAGGGTTATGACCCAATCCCTGTCAGTCCCCTTTCTCTCTCAGTGCCTGGATCCCCAAATGGTGGAAATGATATGATTCTGCTGCCTGGTTGTAATCATAGCTCCAAATAATCGTTGGCCAAGGCCTTTGCCCCTTCCCTCTCCTCTTCACTCCACCTCGGCTACCTGCCCATGTCTTTCACCAGGGTGCCTGTGGCTGCTGCTACTGCTGGTGCCAGAGTGCTCCTTCGCCAGCCATGCCAGCCAAGTATTGGGAAGCCTCTGTTCCTAAGCAGAACTCTGCTCCAGCTGCTGTCACCACCATTTGTCACTAGCCCTTGGTTTCACATGGTTCCAGTCTCCCTCATTGGCTCCACCACTGTGCTCTGCACCTTGCCAACCCGTTAGCACCCAGCTGGCTCATATTCCACCTCTCCTGGCTCAGGGACATGCATTAAAGCTTTATGATTATTGTACTATATTAAAGATGTTCTAGTGTATCTGGAAGTACTTCTTTAATGCTTTGTATTCCTAGCACACTATACATTGTATATTAAGCAAATGCTTGATAGTAAATACAAACCGTTCTTTGACTTACCTGCCAAAGTGACTTAAAGACAGATTTAAGAATGGAATTCGTAAGTAATCTGGGGACTCTCTGTAGCAACAACCACCCCCAGAAAAAACGCTAGACCACAATAATTATGAACAGATGTAAATTCGACTTATTTTAGGTTCCTTGTCCCTAATTATGTCGTGTCTGGGTAATTTCCTCCAAAAGCTCACTAACTCAGCTGGGGAGGCAGTGGGGAAGGGGGTCGTCAGACTCTGGGGCAGGATGGTGGCTCAGATTCCAATTGTGACCCTCAGTTCCGCACTAGGGCTGGCCCTGAACAGCAAGAAGAGGCCGGCCGGCCCCGCCAACAAGGGCAGCAGCGCCAGGAGCTACAGCATCAGTAAGAAAGAGCCGTGCTTTCACGTCAGATGGGAAGTTCGAGGCAGTATCTCTCTCATGATATGAGATGCGGCACTTTCCTGACTCCAGCCAACTCAATGCCACACGCCTCCCCCAGGCAGTCTGAAACCCAAAGGTCTCCAAAGATTCCCATGCGGCCTTTAAAAACCAGTAGTAGACTAAACCTTTGAGGTCAATTCCTAAGTTTCTACAATATTCTCTTCCCAATCTCTGTGCCTCAATTGTTTCCTTCTAATCTGTGTATTTTCTGAGCAACTTCCCTGAAGCACATCTCTAGAGAAGACAGTCATCTGGTGTCCATGACAGAGAGGGCAAAAGCAAGTATTTCTCCTTCTTTTTTTCCATGTTCATTTACCATTTTATTCTTGGTCTGATAGAAATTTAATGTTAAAATCCATTTATTTTATTAATGGAAAATTCAAGTTCGTGCCACTAAGTCTCTTCTGATGTAAAACAGTCCTATAGGTCAGTTGTATACAATGTATAGAAAACAAATACATTTTAATTTGAAAAGAACATATTCATGTTCATACAAGTGTGTTCTGACCTGGATGTCAGTCCTGTACCAAGAAGTCCAAAGTAGAGACTGTGATGAATCCTTCCTCTTGCTGTCCTGAAACTTGCCAAGTCTCGCTCTGTCAATATGGCTTGGCAGCCACGGATGCATATTATGAGATGCATAAAGTATAGGCAGTCTCAGGAAACGAGTGAGATCCATTGCTATTCTGCTTTGAAGGATTTTTACATTACTCGGAACAGGTTCCTATAGGTCATATTTAGCCTTACTTTGGGAACACTGGCGGTACTTGATTAAGCACCTGGCTGTTAACTGTTGGCGTGACTCCATGCCACCAGCCCTGTACAGGAGAAAGATGGGCAGTTTGCTTCCACAGAGTTACAGGCTTGGAAACCCTATTAGGTAACTCAATGGAAGTGGAGAATGTGAGGGCTTTGTTGGTTTGTGTGTAATGTTTCATGTAGGGCGTGGGGCGAGGGGTTGAGGGACTCTGTCCTACATGGTCACTCCGAGTTGGAGCTAACAACAGTGGATTAGAGCAAGACAAGCTCGGAGTCCTTACGTGAGTTAAAAGCTGCACGTGTAGTGGATAAGGGGAATTATGAAGAATTTGTCATGGTAGTGGTTCCTTAAATCATGTCAAAGTGAGGGCTAAGTTAGTGACATTAAAGGTAGGTTTCAAAACAGCAGCATCTTGTGCAGAACAATGGCACCGTGTTAAATGACGGTGGCCAACCGTGCCACATTGAATGGGGGCTCTCCACAGTCCTGCCAATAATTGTTAGGCATGGGGATCCTGAGGGCCGGGCCTCCCATTCCAGGGCTTCTGTCTGCATTTTCCTGCTCCAGTTCCAGCGGAGAATCGCCCACATTGTGAAAATGCTGGTCTGTTCCTATTTGCTTCTTGGCCATGACAGAGCTGGTTTGAAGCCCTGCACTAAAGAGCACGGAGTTGTCGCCCTAAGTGTAAGACATAGTTCAACCAACTTTGTGTTTCATAAATTCTCCATATCAAAATATATTAGCTTATAAAATAAATACGATAAACAGAACTTCCAAGGAAGAAACTACAATATGAGACCTTCATTGCCTTTCTAAATAGATTAGAACAAGTACCACTAGGCTGTGGATCATGTTTTCTTGGTGACTGTGTAATTTCTCATGAAACTACTAAGAAACGTTCATGTGACCATGCGGAGCACAATGGACCTTGATTTTAAGATATGTTTTGAAAGACATTCTCCAAGTTAAAAAACAAAACAAAAAACCTCAAAACTAACTGCAATCAACTCAATTTCAACTCATAGTACTCCTCTATGACAGAGCAGAATTGCATCTGTGAGTTTCAAAGACTGGAAGTCTTTATGGGAATAAAAGTCTTATTTTCCCCCTTCTCGACGGAGCTGCTGGTTTTAAACTGCTGACCTTACAGTTAGCAGCCCAATATGTAAGCCACTAAGCCACCAGGGCTAAAAGAAAGAAAAAAAAAAGAACCTATTTTCATGAAATACAAAAACACCTGTTCATAACATATAGAAATAAATTCAGAATTCTCTTTCACATCCTTCTGATATACTCTTTACCAGTAGAATACAGTAGAATGTTAGTTTAGACCAGCAGTTCTCAACCTGAGGGTCATGACCCCTTTGGGGGTCAAAAAACCCTTTCACAGGGGTTGCCCGATTCATAAGAGTAGCAAAATGACAGTTATGAAGTAGCAACGAAAATTATATTATGGCTGGGGGGGTCACCACAACATGAGGAACTGTCTTAAAGGGTTGCAACATTAGGAAGGTTGAGAACCACTGATTTAGACATTTAACAACTTCCAAGTCAGGGTCATACGTGTGTTTGTAAGAGGAAAAGACAGGAAGCACAGAGAAAGGAAAAGAGGGAAGAGTAGAGACAGAGGGAGAGAAAACACAGCGACTGGGAGACAGTTTGTAAACCAGCTGCTACAATATTTTAAATTTTTCTTTATATATACACCAGATATATATAATTATAAAATTGAAATCTCTCCATCTCTGAATAAAGTCTTCCACTTTAAACTCATTCTGAAAACGGAATGCTTTCATCTTCCTTTAAAAAAAAACAAAACCAGAGAGAGACACAAAGAAAAATGGTGATTTAAAGAAAGTAATTCACAATATGACAACTCTACTTAGTCATTTTTCCTTGCCACATGTCCCCTGTGATAGCAGAGGCATTTACGACTTCAATAGTCCAAAACCAATTAATGCTATACATCATGTGTGAATCCCACTGACAGGACACACCATCTGTAGCTACCATGCCAGGCCTGCTTCAAAGGCCAGGCACACCTGCAATCAAAGCTCAAAGACCAGAAAGCCCGCGAAGATCCATAGTTAGATTGTTAACACTTACATTTATTTATTTCGCAAAGGAGAACTCATCAGAGTAAAGGAAAAGAATGGAATAACATCACCATAGTCAAAAGGAAGAGCCTGAAGACACACATCGTTTGATTCTAAAACTGTTGAATGTGGTTTATGGCCTTAATCAGCAGAAGCTTATGAAATACAAAAATACATATGTTATTGATGGGCCTGCGTTCTTTTCAAACATTTGGGGAAGCCTGTGGCTTTGGCAGCAAGCAGAGACTTAGGGACGATGAGAGAGAGAGCTCCATTTCTGAGGCTCAAAACGGCAGTGTTTGTGATGTTCTGCCACTGCAGTAGACGACTTTTTCAAAATCGGGCACACTGTAATAAAATTATTTTATGAATGAATATTATATGCTAAAAAGGTTAACTAAGCTGCCAACTTCACTTATAAAACAGTATATGCAACAAATAAAGCTTCCAATGTTGTGAACAACTCTCCTAAGACAGCTTCGTGTCCCTTCTGTTTCAAAGCTCCAGATTTCCGCAACATAATGCACAGCTCCTGCTGACATGGACGCAATAAATAAAGAAATGAAAGTTCCACTTGAAGTACAGCGGGAACCTCAATTAGGCTATTGATAATCCATTTATTTAGACTTGGTGTGTTTTCAATTCTTGATTTGTAGCCTAGAATCAATAATACTTACTGCCTGATCTTCCTTCCTTTCACCTTCCTCCTGTTTCTATTGCTCTGGGGTAAGTAAATTTTATGAGTAATCAATGAGTAAATTTTATGAGTTACTGACATGAAGTAAATATTTTAGGATTACTTCCATTTTATATTAAAGGAGAACCTCTTCAAGCTAGGATTTTAATTTTACGGGAGGTCACAAAAATATGACAAAAACACATGGCAACTATTTTGAAATTATTTGTACAGTCTGTCATGTCTTAACACTCTAATTTTATAATTACTTCCTATATCTACTTTATTTTAAATTCTAAGGCCTAAAATACAAACAACAATATCATTTAACTCACTATTTAATTCAAATAAGGCATATGGCACAGATGAGCACATAAAGAGGATGCCATTTCAAACAAACCACACAGAAAACACTGAATATGTCATCTGTGCTTTAACAACATTGAACTATCAAAAAACCTACCGTCATTCCAAAGAACTACGCATAACAAATCACTACAGAATTCAGTAGCTTAAACAATGGAAACGAAAAGAAATCTGCCCTCCAGCAGATCCTGCCTCACGGCAAGGCCACAAGTTTCAGAGTTCATGGTCCCAAAGGGCCTTCAAGGCTGTAATCTTTCACAAAAGAAGACAGTGTCACGCCTTTCTTCCAAGGCACCCCTGGGTAAATTTGGACTACTAATTTTCCAGTTAGTAAAACTTAATTTCTTGTGTTAACTATGTTTCACTTATTATTTTACAGTCTCTATGAGTCACTAAGTTGGCAATTAAACTCATGAAATTTCAGTCAAGATGCTGGGTTGCTGCCATCCAAAGTTCTGACTGGTACTGGGGCATCTCCTTCCAAGAAGGTTCATTTAAACAGCTGTTGAGAGGAAACTGTAATTCTTTGGCATGGGGACTTCTCCATTCAGGTGCTCAAAGGTCCTGACACATCCATCTTTCTCCCAGAACAAGTGATTCAAGAGGGAAGCCACAATGCGTTTTGTGACTTACCCTTGGAAATCACCCTTTGTCCTTGCTGCAGCTTCCCAATGGGTACACTCTGAACAGCCCTATTCCTTCTGAGAGGAGCTGCTCAAGGGCATAAACCCCAGGGAAGACAGATTGCCAAGGACCATTTACCAGCAGGTTACTGCAAATGGTTACCTTGTAAGGTGATGCAATTTTTAAATGAGCTAACCTACCCTAACGAAATGTAGTATTCACAGAGCTTCCAAGAGGTTTGGGATTCGATGCGGGGAGTAAAACTATGCAATGTGTCAAAGACAAAGTCACAGAAGATGACTTTAGGGAGCATATGAGATTGAAAAGGGTAAATAATCACTTGTTATCATTTAAGGGCTCATATGAATTCTACCTTCATCTTAAACTATTTTTTAATGAGACTAGTGACTAGTCTACATAAATGTATTAGCAGTAGCTCAACATTACACCAAGTGTATTACATTCAAGTGTATTAGCAGTGGCTCAGAATTACATCAAATAAATGCAGAAGACATCTCACATTGTCCTCAGGGCATCATCCCACCTATGCAACTAACACATATCTCTGAATAGAAGGTGTAGACTGTATGGACATGTTTCAAATGTAAGGGCACCGGCAGTGGAAATAGCAGGTCTGGGAATCAGGAAGTCTTAGATTCTTTGTTCACATTTTACATTTACTAAATCCATTTACTTAAGTAACATTTCTGTGCTAGGCCAGGCTGACTGGAGAAACAAATTCAGTGACACTCATATAAGTACAGCAAAGAGCTTTATACCGAGAAGTAATCGTGCTGGCAGGTTCAGTAAAATGGCAAGACTCAGACCCTTATCTATCTGTTTCAAAGCCAACCCCCTTCGTAACTTTCCAGGGTGACAAGCTTAATGTTCCTCAGAGAAGTTCACCAGGAGGAAGAGAAAAAAGCAGGCTCATCTCCATAGTATTAAATGAGTAACCACTGCCAGGTAAACTTGTTTTGCAGTTAAATAAACAATTTCTTTGATGAATAACTCTGAATTTCCCAACGAGACAAAGAAGACAAGCCTGCAGAGAAGTAACGAAATTCTGTTAACTGCCACATGAGATGTCAAAACAACTGGCAGCGTGCAGATTTACAGTATGAAAAGGCCATTTATTCTCCACACACTACTGTTCTAACCTCACCCTGAGAACGGCAGCCTTTTCTAGCTCCCAGGCACAGGAAGTGAAGAATGTTGGCTGCTTTGACTACCAAGAATTTTCCCCTGCTAAAACACAAATAATAAACAATGGAGAGATAGAAAAAATGGTGGGGAAATGGGAAGGTACCAAGAATCTCAGAAGCAAATTTGTCATGATAAAAGTAGTTTCCTCTCCCTAAGGGAAAGACTAACTCCCATTTCCCAGATAACCCTCTCTCTTCACTATGCTGTTCCCAACACCTCCAATTACTCACCAACATAAGGAGCTCTCCTTGATGTCAGAAACATTATGAATAGGAGCCAAAAGTTGTATATACATATGCTTATATATTGTATATACATACAAATATATTATAGATACATGTTTTAAAGGTTATTCAACATGTATTCATTAACAGCTGTCAAATATATTAAGATTTATATATAACATATAATTAATATATTAATAGACATTAATATGGCAGGGGAATCATATGTATATAAAATCCATTTATGACACTGTTTAGAATTCTATTCTCAGTAATGTATGCAAACAACTGGCCAATAAGATGTAAATAAAATCTACTTAATTCATCTCTCCCAGCAAGATGAGCCTAAAGGTCAAAGAGAGATGGATGGTTGCTGCTACCAGACACTGCTCTCAAACTGCAAGGCGGGCATGTTAAAAATGCGAAAAAAGAAAACAGGCCACCAGAAGACTCTGGAAAACTGCAATTACTTAAAACAACAAAGTAGCACTAAAGCATACGCTCTCCTTGCTCGAACATGTGTTGCAGTGCCATGTGCAGCACACAAGAAAGACTGCGAAGTTTAGATAAATCCACACTCTCATTAAGCCATCCTAGCTGAGGGCAAGAGCAATGACACCACCCAGGGGACACCGATCTCTGTCACTAGGCCCCTGCTCCTGAGTTCACACCCACACCCTCTCTCTGCCCTGGAGTCAATTCCGACTCATGAACCTGGAGCGCAGAGTAGAACTGTCCCCAGGGGTTTCCAGGGCCGCACATCTTTACGGAAATAGAAAGCCTCCTCTTTCTCCTGGAGAACCACTTGTGGTGCCAAACTGCTGACCTTGTGGTTAGCAGCCCAACGCATATCTCACTACACCACCAGGGCTCCTAAGCAAGAAAAGGGTAATTCTGATGACAGGGAACTGTAAAAACCAAGGGCAAGCGCACCATCTCCTCACTGTGAAGACACACCATTTGTCTTCAAACAACCAGGAGGAAAGAGAATAGTTACAGAAATTATGTATTTATCTACAATGCTTTAGATATTTGTGCTGCACTCTGTACAAATTCAAAATTACATGTATTCTATGCGAAAACCCAACTATCCCATTCTCCAAGTCCAGCTCATGACTGGAGGGCGCCCATGAGGCAGTACTCTCCCACAACAGTGTTCAATGATTGCTATATTTTTACACACTACAACTGCCATGTATTTAAAATATTTAACATAAATTAATGTCTCAAACATAGCTCTATATTTCTATATATTTCAATACTATTTCTAAATTTCTAAAAATCTGCTCACCCTTTCCATTATGGAATGATATAATCAAGAGGTCTCATGTGGTAAAAAATTCTAAAAATATTGCTTCTGATAGTTCATTAAGAAGTTAAACTAGCAAAGTACAATACAATTATATTAATAATGAATTTCATGTGACTTGGGTGTACAACAAATGCTTAAGGAGCAGCAATCAGGGGGGAAAAAAGGAAGTATCCCAATGCTAAGAAAGTACGAGAAAGCCAAGATGCCACCTTGGGAACGAAAGTGTCCCTGACCCACACCGTGGCATTTTCAACCATCGCCTCTGCATGCAAAAGCTAAGCGACACATGTAAAAGACCGCAGAATTAATGCCTTTGAATAATGGTGCAAAGAAACAATATTAAATATATTGTCTACTGGCCGAAGAATGAATAAATCTGAGTTGAAAGAAGTATAGTTCCTTAGAAGTGAGGATGGCAAGACTTCACCTCGTATACTCTGGATATGTTATCAGGAGAGACATGAGATGTAGCCCATGAATATGGCCCTTCTAGCCATCATGCCGCAGGTGATAGTTCATAAATCTAAGCTCTATGTCTCTGGCTATGACCTCATTTTGGAGGGAATTCTCTGTTACAGGTTCAGCTCTTACAAACGAAGAAGGTGTGGACCAAATCACATCCTTTTTCCTTCGGGGCATCATTAAGACTACTTTACTAGATGTTTTCCTTGTGGGGACAGAGCTCTAAAAGACAAAAACCACACCGCTATCAAAGCCAATCTCCCTAGGTGTCTAAAAAGCATCTGGAGCACAAAGAGCAACCTGAGAGATTGGAGAAGCAAGTCCAAGCTCTCTGTCTGCCAATACCAGATGAACCCCTAGCCTATGGAAGCTCAGAAGAGCACCGCAGAGTAGGGGACTGTGAGGCCAAGGGACAAGCACGCTGATTACTTCGACCACAGAGGCAAAAGCTAAGGGACTGGAGAGAAACTTTGCTTGCTGATAAGAGGTGTTGCTGTAGTCCAATAGACTGTATCCTTCCTCTTTACTGCTCCTGATTTATGGTAACCTATTAGCTTTTCTACCCTGTTTCCCCTAAAGTGAGACATTCCCCCAAAATAAGACCTACTTACAGTTTTGCCTCTCACTGAAATATAAGGCATCCCCCCATAAATAAGACCTCCTGAAAATAAGGCCCCCCAAAGCTACTGGACTCTGGACCGTAGCGGCAGGCACCACCACGCAGCTCACCATTGGCCGCAGCGCAGCCAGAGCAGACAGGAAGTGTGAAGTCTCTTTTAATAAAACAATAATCAATAAATGTGTACCATATTCTTCTTCATGGAAAAATAAGACATCCCCTGAAAACATGACCTAGCGCATCTTTGGGAGCAAACATTAATATGACACTGTCTTATTTCTGAGGAAACAGGGTAGTAAACCTCTCTAATTGTCAGTATTGTCTGTGAGTTCTGCATGGCTATTTTAAAAGGATTATTGAATCAAGTACAAGGCAGAGTTCTGTGGGAGGAATGGTTGGTGTCAGGATAGGTAAAGGAGAATGAAAGGAGGAGTAATGTCATGTTTCACTCCAGCCTCTTGGCAAACGAGAAGCCAGATCTACCCACCTCCATACCACTGACCGCCAAGACCAGCCCTGACAAGAACATCATCGTGGTAAAGCAGCGGGTCAGTCACAGCAGGCAGAGGTAGATTCTGTGTCTACGGCGCAGTTGTGAACTGACTCTATGGCAACTAATGACAACAAAAACCAAACACAGCGCCACCAAGGTTTTCCAATTCCAACTCAAAGCAATCCTACGTAGCGTGTCTGAGGCCGTAAATCTTTACTGGAACTGAGGCTCAACTTTCTTCCACAGAGCAGCTGGTGGGTTTGAAATACAGACCCTCCAGTTAGCAGTCCAGTGTTGACCCAACAGCACCCCATCCAAATGTCTGCATCAATGTTTCCTGGTTCATTTTCCTCCTAGCTCTTTAAGATCAAGGGCAGCATACAAAGAAAGAAGATCAATAGCAAATATACATGAATAGAAGCTTCTTGAATGGACCCAGAAAAACATGAAGAAAAATGTTTCCCTTTCTCCCAAGGTATCCAGTGCTATTCCTTCAGAGTACAGGAGTGCACTTGATCTAATCTATCCTCAGGTCTTCATGACGCCTATTTATATTAAAGGTGTGTTCTTTCATCATTAAAGCGAGCGTGTGCTTTTAAAAACTGTTCTGTACAACGTGGAGAGTGTGATCTAGTATACAGAAAGAACACACCAAAATCTGTTTACAGAAAGCCCTTTCCCTCTGGAGAGTAGAGGTGGAGAAAGCTTTTCAGAACAAGTTTTCATTCTCTGCTTTTTTATGCATTTGAACTTACCACTATGTGCACATACTTTAAACTCTTTCCAAGTAAGAACATAATGTTTTACAGCAGAATAAACAGCTAGTAGTTATATTTAGCATTTTATTCTTTTACCTGTTTTTACCAGACTTAATGGAAATGATAATTCTGTTTCAGAAAATAAAAGCACAAATATCTAGGCCTTGCAACTAATTTTCTACAACTCAAGGGAAAAGATTTCTGACAAGAGGAAAAGATACAAAATGGGACATTAAAATAAATGGAAAATTAGAAAATAAAATTGCTTGTCAGGGCAGAGATTTCACCGGGAAATACTTTCTTGCAAGGTACCCTGGGTAAAGCACTTTTATTTTCATTCTCTCATTTGGGTTATTGGATACACTACTTCATTCTTCTCTTCTCAAACTGGCAAACAAGAGAAAAATACTTTGGAAAGCACTCAAAATTAGAAAATATAAAATTACTCCTAATCAGAGGTAAAGAATTTTTTTTAAAGAACTGTATAAAAATTACACACGTTGCATTCTCAAAGGTTTAGCTCCTAAATCAGCTTTTAAAAGTTTACAGATCATACACATCTTGATCAAATATGCAGAGATTCTTAAAATACTTGCAATTTCCAAATAAAAAGGGGAAACAGAGGTCCTTCATTGCTTTCTGGATATACGGACACTCTGTCCACAGTCACAAGCCTCTTAGCATTACTTAACTCTTTTAATGTTGTATGGATCAGAAAGCTCTAAAATCCCAAGCAAGCGTGAGATGTTCTTTGAAAGTATTTTCTGAGTCTTAATAAATGGAGTCAAACGCATGCTGACAGAGTTGTCGGTTGAGATCTCAACTGCAGAGTTACAGCTCCACCACCAGGTCCGTCTGCACCCAGCACAGCTCTGTCATGCTACCTGGTCCCACTCCTAACAAAGCAAAACAGAAATCATGGAGGTGAGCCTCCTAATCTGAGTTTTCATAAACTTGCCAGGAAAGTCTAATGTGGACCAATGTGTTTAGAATCACTGCCATATATTTTCAGTGAGACAAATATTTTGTTGAGCATTTGTTTGATGGATGTTCTTAATAAGCAACATCTGAATCAACTGGAAAGAAATAAGAAAATGGCCTTTGAGTTCCAAGTTTAATTTCTTCAACCTGTAGGGATAATTCTCCAGGTTACATTGCTCGGTGGCCAAGTTGAGAGAACTACTGAGGACGCTTACGTGGAAGTTTAACTTGGGGTCTACTGTTGAGAGACTGGAAAGGCCATTTGACAGGTCGGTCTTCAGAGGAAAACCAGTTAGGCCTTTTTTTTTTTTGGTAATTTCAAATGCTTTTGTTGAATAACTTTTGTGTGTAGAAAACTGGACAGAGTAAATACTATTTCTGGTTTTGTGAGCAGATGATTAAGGAAAATTTATATGGTGGTTACCAGCTGTAATGATAGCTAGTTTTGTATCAATTTGGCTAGGCGAGGCTCCTCAGCATTTAGCATTTAGTCAGACCTCCCCCATCATGTGAACTAACGTAAGGAAGCAGGTAGTTGTGGGAAGATTAGGGTTCGATGTAACCCTTTATTCTGGTCACAGACTGACGAAGTCATATGGCCCCTCTCATATATCTAATTAGATGCTTTAAAGAACTCCCCTTCTTAATCTTACTGCTGGCCTAGATCCTGCATATGGCTCCTTCGGACCTGGGCTGACAGCCTGCCATGTGGCCTGCAGGCCCTACACATCTCAAAGCCTCACATTGGACCTGCCAATGCACCTTTGCTTTCATCAGCTGCCGTCTTCTGGCTTCAGCTGCCTGTTTCATCATCATGTTTCATTCTCCTGCCTCTTGGTTCATCTTCCTGCTTCTTAGTACCCCAGCCATGGCAGCTGTGTGAGTTGAGAAAGGTCTTCAGCTTAGCATCTGACCCACAGGTTTGAGCCAGACTGGGCACACCTGCTTCACAGCTGTGTGGGTTGCTTTCTTGAAATAAGATTCTTTGTTCAACATGATTAAGTGTCACTAATTTTGCTTCCCCAGAGAAGCAAGCCTATCACATCAACAGCCTTGACTTTACATAGCAGAGGCACCAGGTAAAAGGTTATGACTTATCTCTCAGTGTGATAGCAAAGGGACAGGTAGAACAGTGATGGGGGAATCAGAATTTTGGTGGGGAGGGCCTTAACAGAGACTAAAGGATGTTGAGTGACTGGACTGAGAACACACAAATAGCAAAACTAAAGTAAGCCTTTTTGATTCTTAGTCACTGCATTTTTGTTATCTTGACTAGATGCCGGAGAAGATATAGACAACATTTCAAAAGGATGACAGATACAGGGTTAGATGAGGACAATAAAACCAAAAATTTCCTTATCCTTGGGACTCTGTAACTGGGTAAATAATTCGAGAATCCTGGAGACTAGTACATGGGTAAATAATGCTACCCTCCTGTACAAATTAGGACACGGACTTACAACATATCATTGCTTGATTAAAGGGTGGGGACTCAGCTGCTTAGCATTGTGAGCCTCGCTGAGGCCAAACAATTTTCCTTCTCTTATTAGCATCTTGTTAGGGCTCAACTCCACATCTGAAACAAAGAAAATATTTTGCACATAGGATATCGCAGTCTGTTTAAATTACATGGAAAGAATAACACTGTCTCAACTGACACTTGTAATTAATTCTAATAAGGGCTTTCTTTAAAAGCCTTTTGGCAGAATGTTATAGTCTGACAGTTCACCAAAGACGAGTACTTCGCTGTTTATGACAACAAATATGGGAACAATAATGACACTGCCCCATCTTTCAGCATTCCCCTGCATCTACTGAAGAAGGAACGTTTGAATATCATTATAGTATATCCATATCTTCATATATTTACCAATTTTATGGAGGTACTATAAATGTAATGACACACCCATAAAATCTCTTCCTCTATTATCTATTTGTTTGAAAGTCATTAGAAGTCTGGCATTGGAAAAGCAATGAAAATAATTTACATGGTCCCATTCCCTTTGAAAGTCTTTCAGCTTTCTCCTCTGTTACAGGATTTATTTCTTTGCATGATAATATGAGTTTCTCAATGGAAAAAAATTAGTAGGCAAATATTTTCACAGTATGCGGACCAAACACCTCTGCCCAAACACCTTGAAAAAGATCAACTGATTCACTTTTCACAAATTATCCAACACTATTAACTATAAACTTAATCACTCTGTGAAACGCTAGGTGAATTCCAAATCAGAACAAGCCAGGGTTCTTGTTCTCATAGATCCCATTAAGAGAGAGGAAATGCGCAAATGAAAGGTAAGTAACATGGCCAGGCACGATTATCCCAACCCCAAGAAATCTGAGCCTCCCTTCCTAGTCAGTTCAATACAAGCTGCCAGTGCGGTTTTCTCTCCCATTCACCAAGGACAGGTCAGAGCGCAGCCCGCAGCCCCCACCCCCTGCTACCTAGGCTCTAGGCTCTATATGCTCTGGACACAAGTCGTGAACTACAGAGAAAGGGCTTCATTGACTCTATCTTTGGGAGGACAAATGGGTAAGTCTGTAAGTTGAAAATGGCACCCAGCTGCTAGTCTCCCAGGATATTGCTCCCTCTTTCCAACTTGGAAGGCCCAGTAAGCCTCTGTCTTCCATGGCCCATAACTGACTTGGCCATATGGCCATGATAGAGGATATTATACTTCGTCAGGCGTAGTCAGCATTGGCCCCCATGGGGCCCTTCCATGTACGGTTCACTTCCACTCTGTGGCCTCAGGTGCGGACCTGCGGTCAGGAAGCAAGAATAAAGGCTTTGCTGCAAAGGATTCCACATCTCATATGAATTAAGAGGCAAAAGGCAACAGGATTTGCATGAATTGGGGAAGAAAAAGTGGAACTATCATGGAAATGAACACTTGGAAGGAAAATCGTACAACCAAGAAGATGAATTGGGCTCTTTCCCTCAGCCTCGGACCAGACGGCGGCAGGCTTCTAAAGCTCAGCCAAGGCCAAGATTAAAGCCCGGGACCTTCGCGGCAAGAAGAAGGAAGAGTGGCTCAAACAGCTCAGCATCCGAGCTCGCCAAAATCCGGGTTGTCCGCAAATCCACTGCTCGAGAAGAAACCAGACTCAGAAGGAGAATCTCAGTAAGTTCTTTCTACAAGGGTAAGAAGTACGAGCCCCTGGATCTGGGCCCAAGAAAACGCACCTCCACAAGCACTGGAGAGCACCAAGACCAGGACGCAGCAGCCGGAGGGGCGGCTGTACCAACTGCGCAAGTTCGCGGTCACATAGAAAACTGGCTGAGTGGTTAAAAAAAAGAGAGGAAGAGGAATTGGGTTTTCTACAATTCAGCATGACTGCGTCATACCGGCTCCAATTTTCTGACCCTAATCTTCTCGCTTAGGCATTTTTATTTATTCACCCATCTCTTTTCAAAATATAAGTGCTCACATGAAATCAAGTTTTTAAACAAGTCAGAAATCCGGGACCCATATTAGAAAAAATGAGTCTATAAAGTGTAGTTCCTTCAATTTTCCATTTCTCATGTTTGTTCTTTTCCATCCAGCTGTTTTCATATTGCCAAGGGACTACAAGTCTTCAGTTCTTCAAGGGTTTAAGATGGTGAGGGCTAACTGTAGTAAAGGATACTTCCTAAACAGAATGAAAATAATTACTATCGTTCCTCCGGAAGTCCTCGGACCGTGTAAGTAGTTAGCCTGCTGGGCAGCTAAAAGAAACATTTGGAACTCCAAGTCTACCTAGCTGAGCCTCTGAAGAAAAGACAAAACTATCTGTCATCAACCCAATGGGGCATGGCTCTATTCTACCAGATGTGGGGGTCATCATGAGTCAGATCTGACACCACAATGACAGGTAAGTACCATAGGTACTTGATTATAAACTGACCCAAATATCAGCCGAGGCACCAAATTTTACCATGAAAAATGAGCTGAAAAACCCAGATTATACACGAGTATATACAGTAAGTATCATTTTGCTCATGTGTATCTTAGATTTAAATAGTTGTATACAGGTAGAGTGGTTACTAACAAATTTTAACCTGCTTGCATAAATGTGTATAAATCTATTTCTAAACTATTAATGAATGGACAACATTTTTCAGATATGTTTAGTGGAAAAACAAACTTTAAAAAAAATTTTCTCTCACTTGCCCAGCCTTTAATGAATGCCGGAGAGACAGAATTCATGTATTAATTGTAGTGAACATAACTTTATTACTTCATTTTGTTCATTTGTCCCTTGCTTCTAATCAGGCTTCCTGGGTAGAGCACATAATCTCAACCAACTGAATTCAAACATTCATATCCTGACTACAGATGGAGGTCTATGGATGGCATGCTACCTAAAAGAGCCGAGTCAGAGTCAGCGGAAGGGAAGGACTCTGCCTGGCAGTATGGGGCACAGACTCTTGTTTAAGGACACAAGGGTATATGTTTAAGTTTTACTTCCTTTTAAACACCAGCATAAAGGTATGACCAGGAGATGAAAAGAACTAAAAGAAATGTAGAGTGATGTGACAGTAAATTGTTCCAATCAAGACTAAATTATTCAGCCAAATTATTTCACTTTTTGAGAAAAGTTTGATCAGGTTTTCATTTACCTAAAACTAGTTTATAACCAAGAAACCAAACTAACTGCCATGGAGTCAATGCTGACTCACAGCACTGCCCTGTGGGTTTCTGAGACCTTAATGGTTTATAGGAGTAGAAAACCCAGTTTTTCCCAAGTTGCTGCTGTTGGTGTCGAACAGCTGACCCTACAGATCACGCCCAACATGTAACTACTATACTACCACGACTCCTCCACCACTCTTTCATTCAATACATATGTATTAAACACATTGTTCATGCTTACAGGAAAGAATGAGACATTGTTACTGCCCTAAAGTTACTCATAATCTAGCAGTAAAGTGAAAACAAATAAATAAACAATCAACAAAATCAATATAATATGGTAGTGAGTAGAGAGAGATGAGGTTACTGGAGCATTATGAAAGGTGGCCACTTAGCCCAACATTAGCTCAATAAATACCTATTTAAAAATAAACATCTGTTAATATTAAAAGAGTATGGGTAGCCTATATTATTCATTTATTTATAATTAGTTAAGAGTGGGGCTCATTCTTCACATTCAGTGTGAAATGTCTGTGGCTTAATTGCCCAATACTTAAAATCCTTTCACATGATACTGATCCCCTTGAAAATACCAACTCATTCCTGAAACCAATGCTCACTTATTGTGTGGTACAATAAAGAGATGCCAAGGGACACAATTCAAATATTAATTCTATAGCAGCTACCAGGTAACTCATTTTACCTATGGGATTTTTCAGAAGGAAATCTCTGTGGACATGAAAACCAACAAGGTACATTAAGACAAAAATTAACCGCTGCTTTCAACAGCCAGGGTGGTGGAATATTGGCTGGATGTTAAAATACATCCTGGTGCAAGTAAAATGTTCCCTATGGAATCACATGCAATAAGTCTATGAAAGTAAGTTAAAGCTTTGAAAGCACACAAGACGAATGTCGGTTACTGACATTCATCTAGAGTGTCCACTTTTTCTATCATCAGGGATGCAGGAAGTGTGATTATCTCATGCACTTACTTCTAGAAAAAATTATCTCACTCACAGGACAAATTGAGTGGGTTAAGGTTCCAATGCAAATCAATCAGATAAAATAAGAAGCTGCTGTGGCATTCTTACAAACGGTTATACTAACACTACCAAATGGTTTGGGGCCTTGTGCACTGCCTTTTTGCTATAGAAAATTGAACATAATAAGAATCAACTGATTGACTTTGTAAGTCTTCTGTGTAGAGGAAAATGGGCAAAATTAATATATTTTTAAAGGTCTCTATCATAGAGCGCCTCTGAATGCAAAAATGGCTAAGGCTCTGGACTATGAACTAAAATGGTGGCCATGTGAGGCCACTCAGATGTACACTGGAAAAAAGGTCAGTGGCCTACTTCCTAAAAATCAGCGAAAAAAATTAACCAAGTCCTACACATATGGGTTCACCACGAATTGGATATTGACTAGATAATAACTAGTTTATTTTGTTTTGTTTTACTATAGACAAAGTGCTACTGATTTTACTTCATAACTAACTTCCTGGGACATTTAAGTACATATTTTATTAAAATTATATAGAACTACTGTGGCTCAGATACATTTCTAGAACATGGAAAGTTGAACTGCTTTAAAAATGATTCATCATTAGTGTTGTTACAGCCCCCTCCCACTAGTCCTCTTACTCTCAATACACATGAGTTAAAACATAGCTTAGTTTAAATATTAGAATTTCAATATGTATTGCATAAATGGCATCAGGAAGTCAATTCTTAAACATTAACTATTTCCCTGTATTATTATTTTTAAATTTAACAGCCTGATATCTGATTTTGTGGTAGTTACACAATTTTATGCCAACCTGATAAAAGAATGAAGGGGTGGCATCTAGCCTGTCAATCCAGTCACAGCCTGACTGATACCTCCTGTGGGCATGGCCTTCTCAAGAGGATGCTGGGAACTTCTTCTTCCTGGAGGTGGGACACACACTCTCTCTGCTTCATTTTCCTGCTGACAAGAAACATGGATCCAGGCAGTTGGCACCCAGAGCCCTGCAGCTGGAAGAGCCAGGGCTGAGATGCTTCCACCACCATTGGATCCACCACTGGCTTGTGATCTTCCTGCATTTGGTATCATTGCATGTGCTGTGAGAGTCTAAAGGGGGATTTATGGACTAGTATCGGACATATGGGCTAATAACACACTTCTGGACTTGCTCTGGATTGGGCTGGGATATTTTCTCAATTTACAATTGCTCTTTGATAGAAAGCTCTCCCTTGCACACATGTGAGTGTCACTCGGTTTGTTTCTCTAGTCAACCTGGTCTGACACAAATATATACTTAAGTAAGTTTTTATGTGGACTTTAAAGTACAAACTTTGTTCCTGAACACAATGCAATGTTAATACAAAAGGCCAGTTCTGAGATAGTAAATGGATCTTCTGAATATGCTACCTGCCCATCCTCAGGCAAGTTGGAATTTTACAAGCACGCATTGTGTAAACATGAAGTTCAAGCATCTCTATCTCAACAAGGCTCAACAATAGACCTGAAGGGAGGGCTGTATCAGGGCAAAGTCAACCTCCCAGAAGATAGTCAGAGAGAAGGAACTGTCAGGAAAGAAACAGAAAGCAAAACCGAGAGCCCACGCTGCACTTCAAGTGAATTTTAGAAAGCTACCCACCCAACAGACCAAAAACACTACCTCGGAAATATATGATTGATAAAGACCAAAATCATTTGCCACTCTTTAAAAATATATGTCTGTTCTGGGCATATAACAGCACCTCAACTCAGCTAGCCATCCATTTATTCGACTCTAGGAGATATATCAGAGAGGAGACCCACTGGTGCAAATGGTTCAGCACATGTCTGCTAACCAAGGGGATGGTGGGATGAAGGTTGGAATCTACTAGCAGCTTCTAGAAGAAAGTCCTGGGGTTCTCCCTCCATAAATATCACTGCAAAAGAATCCCTTCTGGGGCAGGTGAACTCTGCCACCTGTGGTCACTGCATGTCAGAGTCAACCCAATGGCCTCTAGAGACTACAGTGTTCTACTTTTACAGTTTTATTCTAAATTGCTCTACCTTTTCAGGTCAGTCTCCTCCATGTACTTTCTCTCTTGTCTGTTACCCTCACTGATCAATTCATCTTAGAAAAAAAAATCTCCACTATGCCCTCACTGCCTCCAATTGAATATGGAGCTGGAGAAAGCGTCTATGCTGGCTGTATACGGCTGATGAATTTTGACTCCAGCTGGGTTATGCTCTGGCTTATCAAATTTGCCCTTAATGAGTTCATTTTCATAGTTTCTATAGCAGCTTTTCACTCTCGTTAAGTCCCCACACTCTCCATCTCATTATACTCAGATGATAAGCCAGCTATACAGTTCATAAAGAATAACAGAAATGTGAGTGACTCTGCCAGAGAGCCGTCTCAAATTCCATCTCTAAATGTGTGTGATACAGATGATTCATGAAATACTTTGCTCACATATCTCGTGTAAAGAACCTTATCTGTACATTGAACATTATCATCTTCTGCTTTATATCTATTGCATTAATTTTTGTTTTTGTTTTTCCTAAGCTTAGAAACACACTTAAACCTACTTCATGGAAGAAAGGGAAGAAGAAAGAGAAACAGAGGAATGAAAACCTCCATAGATTTGCTAACAAGTCAATGTACTATTATTGTTCTCATTTCGCTTCATCGTGATAAGCAGGCTTCTGCTATCAGAAACAGCTTTGAAAGACTAGTGCACATTTTCTGCCTTTACATGTGCAATTTTCACTCAGTGTGCCTTACCACAGTGAAACTCAGGACTTGTGCCTGTGACTGATACCAACCCACTAAAATGCCTTTTGCTAAAATCACCAGAATTGGATAATGTCCTGACCTATGCCCTAGCTTTAATGATCACTGTAATTAACCCTGCTACCACCTCCTTGGTTTCCACAGGGCAGAGAGTATGAATTGTTGTGTGGACATGATTGAGAGCCAATATTTTTCAGTCAGTCCTAAAGGCTGCCAGCCTTGAAAGTTAATCTCATAGAAACAGAATGTCCAGGATGCTCACAGCATTGTTCAAACCATTACCTTATAATAATAATAATAATAATAATAATATAAAAAGTCTCATAACAAAAAATAGTAGGATCTTGCAGAGACAGGATGGGAACCACTAGGAGAAAATCAGAAATATGGAACACTTAAATCGTATACGATTCAGGTCTCTGAACTGAGGATCAATAGGATAAATACTTTAATACTTTGTAAAATTGGTCTTCAGATCCTATATATGACTAGGAATATAAGAATTGGTCATTATAACCTGCATATGAAGTAGACAGTAAATTGAGCCCATATTTGAAAAACATTGTGACTGACTCCTTATGAAATTCGGAAGCTATTTTCTGGCAGAGTGAACTCACTCTGACGGACGTGGTAATCTGTACAATGATGTTGGAGACAGCTTCCATAATGGCATGAGATGAGATGCACCACTTAAGTAGAGACTGTTTACATCACTCTTCATTCTGTATATCTGTCCATCTCCCCCTCCACTATGTATACCATTTCTGATTGGATTCCATTTCTTTCCATCCCTCATGAGGTTCCTGTTCCTTACATTCTGTCCTTGGTTTTCACACTTCATTCTTATTAGCAGTCTTCATTTGACATGGCTTCACATAGCTGATGGTTGTCGCCCATCTCTGCCACAGAGTCCTTACTTCATCTTATGTATCTGACACATAGCTATCAGATGGCTTCACAGAATTCTACACTTTAATACAGGCCAAATAGAACTAAAGTCTCTATGCCTGCCCAATTTTTCTCACCTTTCTATTTCAGATATATATTAATATGACCACTAATCGTACACCGTTCTCCATTCTCTCTCTCTTTACTATTAGACACCCCAGGTTTTAGCTTGTACAAGTCAACCCAAAATAAAGACATTTATTTTTTCTATTTTCCCATTCAAGCAACAGCTCTGAGCCTGAGTTGTGGTCAAAGCTGTGAGTACAGTTCAAAGTCACGCCTCGTCTTCTTTTTTCCCTTCCCTAGGGGAGAAAGAGGGACAAATCGTCCTGACGAGCAGATCTCTTCACCTTTTTAGATGAGGGTATCACGCTTAAAACAAAACAAAAAAAAAGGCAGAACTATATCTGGATCAGTAATACCGCATTGCCAGAATACTCCCAGACTGATACACCTGGGCCCTTTGGCTGAAAGAGACACACTTCCAGCTTGCTAAGCTACTGCTCTTAAATTGGATCTTTGTTAAAGTAAACAATCTAATATTCTGAATAATGCACAATTTGTCTGACAAGCTAGAAATCGCAAAGGCATCAGTCCTTATTATATCTCATTCCTTATTTTTAGTCACTTAAATTATGCTGAATCTCCCTTGGAAAAATCTCTCAAATTTCACTCATTTTCTCCAATTGCTCAGACACTGCTTGAGTTCTGGCCATCCAAATCTCTAGCTGAGACCTTTCAAAGACTCATAACTGATGGTCCTTAGACTATGGTCTATTCTCCAACAGCCTACAGCAAAATCTTGCTATAAATAAAATCTTTGATGGTACTCTCCCCTACATCAAAACTTCTGAAGCTTCTCAGTTTCTATTGGCTACAACCCAAATCACTTAGCCTGGTACACACAGGTCTTGGCGACCTTTCTTCTTACAGTCCTATGCACTATGTGCTCCTGCGATATAGATTTATCAAGTATTTCACAGAGGATCTCAACCTTTCCATGGTATGTTGCCTTTGGTCATGGCCTCTCTCCTGATAAAATAGTATTACCCTTTGTAGTGATGGGTGGCTTTGTGTCAGGATTCTCAGCGGGTCAGTTGTTAAGGTTTACTAATGCCCCATGATGGGCCCTAATCCAATGAAACCAACTTCATCGCAGGGTTTTCTGTGAGCAATCGGCTGTAAGAAGATTAGGGTGCAATTAATATCCTTACTCAGACTGCAGCACTGATGCAAGCAGAGGAAGTCTCCTTGGGAGCTTGGCCGACAACATGGAAAAGATCGCTTGCTTTTTCTTGGGTCTGGGTCTTGCAGCTGGTGTATCAATCTCTGGTTCTTTGGACTTGAGCCTAGGGCTGCCTTATTGCCTACAGATCCCAGAAGATATCCTACCTTCTGGCTTTCCCACCTTGGATTCATTCATCTTTCCATTCACAAGCTGGATCTAATGACCTTGAACAGGGCTTGCCGCTTCTACAACTGTGTGAGTCATTTTCTTGATACAAATCTCTATCTCCCTGAATCACTAGTTTTGCTTCTCTAGAGAATCCAGTCTAACACTCCTATCATCTTGGAAGAAAAACACTTAAAGACCCTAAGTTTCAGCATAAATATATCCTCAAAGGAAACTCTTAGCCAATTCTCAATAGAGATCATTGCTGTATTATGTGTGCGACATCATAACATGTTTCCACTATGATAGGTGCAGTGAGAAACACTATTTCAAGTGTAATAATTATGGGAGGATTCCAAGTTGAGTGTAAGAGAAGCTATTGCCTTTCTATATTTTCATATGTTTGAAATGCTTCTTTGTTGTTAGGTTGCTATCAGGTGCCATCGAGTTGATTCTGACTCCGTGACATTATGCACAGCAGCATGAATCACTGCCTGGTCTTGGGCATCCTCACAATTGTTGCTGCTTAAGCTACCACATGTCAATACACATAATTTAGTGTTTGCATTTTCACTGACTCTACCAACCATGAAGCTCTTCTCCAGGGACTACTCCCTCCTGAAAACACATCCACGTCAGGAGATGAAGCCTCACCATTCTCAGTTCATTTACTTTTCTAAGACAGACTTATGTGTTCTTTTGACAGCATATTGAATGTTCTTCCTCTGCACCATAATTATTACACTTTTTTGATTAAAAACAGACAAGCACTTAGCTAAGACAGTCGAGACAGTGGCAGAAGACTTTGAGGCTAACTGGCTGGTTCTGTTTTTCTGTTCTGGCTCTGCTGCTCACCACTTACATTACCCTGAGCAAATATCTTCCTCTTTCTGTGCTTCAGTTTCCTCCTATGTAAAATGCTGTGTTAGACAGGGTTCTCTAGAGAGATAAAACCAAATTGCTGATAATTTAATATATCTATTTATAAAGATAATTAGATATATAACAAGAAATGAACTGTTAAATCATATACAGATAAATATATAATACAAGAAATGAACAGTTAAATTATAAAGCAGTACAAATGGCTCAGTGCAACTCACCCCCGTGAGAGAGTTGTGAGACACTAGCAGTCCTTCAAGTCTAGTCTGCTGCCAGGTCTTCCTCTATATATAGAGAGAGCTAAGCTATCTCAGCACAGCAGCCAATCACAAGGCAGGTCACCAACTGTCAGCCAGGTCACCAACTGCCAGTCCCCAGCTCCAGAAATGTCATAAAGGGACCTCAACTTACAGCGACACAGTTCACAGGCTAGGCGTCCCACAGGTAGTGTAGCCTGAAAATTGAGGCACAGAACAAGCAAGGCAGCCACACACTGGTCCGATAATCAAAGAGTGAAAGACAAGAAAGGTGAGACACACCGAGCCATTTATCTCTCTGCCCTTCAGTTAATCCCACTTGTGTTTATCAGCCAGGCTGGCACAATAAACTATCTCAAATGCAGACAAAAATAACTTTTACCTCAATAGAGTGTCTCCTGATAAAATAAATAAATAAATGAAGTGTCATATACAAAGAAACAAGCCAATAAAAAAGCCTGCCACCGTCAAGTTGATGCTGACTCATGGTGACTGTATGAATTACAGAGTAGAATTGTTCCATAGGGTTTTCTTGCCTGTCATCTTTACACATGCAGATCACCATGCCTTTCCCAAAGCACTTCTGGGTGGGTTTGAACCACCAACATTTAGATAAGTAGACAAAACAAAATCTCTTGCACCATCTATGGACTTTGGGACTAACATATTCAGCACTAAAAAAGAGCTCTTCATTATTATGATTTCCAAAACATAACAGTACAAGAAAAGTTAGGAGAGCCCTGGAATAGATGAGTAAATTGCAGGGACGACCGGTTTTTTACATCTCTGTTCATCTTTACTTCTAAAAACCAAACTCACTGCCATAGAGAGATCTATAGGACAGAACAGAACTGCCCCTCTATGGGCATACAAGACTATACATCTTTATAGGAGCAGAAAGTCTTATCTTTCTCCTATAAAGGGGCTGATAGTTTCAAACTGCTAACCTTGTGGTTAGAAGCCCAATTCACAACCCACTGTGCCACCAGGACTCCTGCACCATCACCTAATAAGACAAATTTGTACAACTTGCTGACTGTACACAGCCTTTTGAGTTCCAGAGATTATAGAGTGTATTAAGACGCAGCACATCTACAGCATACCTACTGAAGGCTAGACTCCAATGTCTACTTCTGTACTGGACTTACTCCCTTATCTACGAACAACTATGGGCTCAGTCAGGCACAGGAACAATTGTGAGGATGGACCAGGCCTGGGCAGTGGTTCCTTTTGTTGGGCACAGAGTCACTGTGGGTCGAAACCAATCCAACGGCACCTAACAACGACAACGAACAGTTAGTGCCACTTGTCCTGGGCAAACTCATCCATATTTCCCCGACAAATGTTCTGTATATTGTTCTGCAGCTAGGCCACCCAATCAATTGTTTTCATTTTTCTACCAAGTCACTTAGGCATTTCCTGATTTATAATGTATTTGTCCTATTTTTTTATTAGAGTCTCACATCAAGACTCTATCCACATTGTAACTTCTACACATACCTGGAAAGGCCTACCCACCAGTGCCCTACCTACTTCCTGCACCAGAGCAGAGACAGGGTTATGGCTCAGAGAAACCAGACACTGGTCATCATTGGGTTGGCAAGAGGTCATTCAAGGCAGGAAATGAGCCTGAGTTGGATACGTGAATAAAAGGGAGAACTGAGATGTGTGGGGACAAAAATGTGTACTAACAGTACAGCAATCCTGTACATAAAGGAGCTAAAAGGAGATGAAGATACCAATGATATGCTTTACCAAGTCTACCCAGAGCTGGCCTACGTCCTAAATGTTTCAGTACAAACATCAAAACTCTGGTTGTGCATTTGCAGGGTAAGCTTACATTTATGCTGCTTTAGTCTGACCACAAGCATTATACATTTGCTTAAGTATCACTGTTTCTAAATATATTCTGACAGCAAGCACTGCTATAAAGGAGAAGAAAATTTGTGATATTTGTAGTTTTACAAAGATCTGACAGGCTTCTTTAATAATTAAGAAGCTGCTCTACTGATCTAATTGCAAAATATTTCTGCAATGAGAGAACTAGACTAAAAACTAGGTGATCACAAATGCCCCTTCCTATTCTACATTTCTCAGGTGCGTGTGTGTGTGTGTGTGTGTGTGTGTGTGTGTGTCCTTATAAACTCGAGACCCAGCCAAATTAAAATGTTCAAATCTCCACAATATTTTATTATAGAAAGAAAGTTGATTTTGTGTCTTCTTTTAATGAGAGTTGGCGGCCGCTCTGTTGGGTAAGTTTTGGACTGCAAACTTTAGGATCGGCAAGTGAAGCCCACGAGTCACTCTGCAGGAGAGACACGAGGCTTCTTGCTCCCATAAACATGGACAGCCTCAGAAACCCTATAAATGGGGTCCCATGAGTCAAAATTGATGGCAGAGGGGTTGTTTTTTATTTAATCATAGTAATATGTTTCAAGGAATATGGAAACCAGAAGGAAATAGTGGTTCTTTGTAAGTTATAATCATTTCCCCTTCTTCCACCTGGTCAAAGAGTTAGAAGGTTTTCCTGTTCCGTTTTTTTTTTCCCCCGATCTCCATCATAAAACTCTGGAGCCTTTCCACACACACTCACCTAACAGTACCTTGCTATACCTCCTTCGTCAGAATGTTCTGACCACCTCAAGGAAACTTGAATGCTGACTTTGTTCCTGTTGCAACTATGTGACACTCTGTTATTTAGTGGATTTCCACTGGCTACAAGTATCAGAAGGTCAAAACGGAAAGATCCTTGGGATCAGAAACCCTGTATCTTCATCGTTCCAACACCAATATCAGGCATGTATGTGTCCAATGAATTTTTAATAAAATCTATTTTAGAGTCTCCATGAAAATACATTTGTGTAACTCAGAATCATCTTAAAACCAATCTCACGCATAATTACTGTGCTAATCAAAATCACATTAAATTGAAAAAAGTGTGATATTTTTCTTAACATGTTTGAAAATGCATCCACCCAGGAGATTACGATATTGAACATTGATTGAGGCCCCGTTCTGTGCTTGGGAGACATGAAGGCTTCAGAGATACTGTAAGAGACAGGCCCAAGAAGAAAACAGACTGAAGAAAGTTGTTACAAAAAACCCTTGCTTTGTTGCTGTTGTTGTTGTCTTTGCGAGTTGTTGCGGAGGTGAACTCTTCCATAGGGTGTTCAGAGCCTTGACCTATAAGAAGCAGAGCATCCCCAGGCCTGCCTTCCTAGGCACCTGGGGGTAAGTTTGAACCACCAAACTTTTGGTGAACAGTCCAGTGCTCAATTTCCACTTTTGTGCCACTCAGGGACCCTCTTAGGGCCTAACGATCATTTAATTCTTTCTAATTGTCACCTTGAAAGAGTTCCGTCATATGCCTTGAGTCTAGCAAATGCACAATAATATCAGAGTAATGATGGACACAGAATCTATCAGCCTATTGCTCTTTGAGTTGAAGAAAGTTATCTTGATTATTACAGCTTCTTGAATTGGCAGGTCACAGATTCATGAGGTGCCCAGAGACTATACAACTCTTTATGATCTCATTTTTACAACTTCATCTTACTTCTCTCCCATTCCAATGATCAATTTTACTCTCCAGCAAAATCAATGTGTATACATAAGCACACTAACCTCATTTAAGCTTCTGTACCTTTATATACAATCATGACTTTGTTTTCCCCAGGAAGCCACCCAAGTCCACCCTCTCAAAGGTCAGTCAGTGCTTTGTTCACGCTACCTCTTCCCATTTTACAAACTTCTCCTCTTCCATGGATTACTTGGATTTATGTATTTAAAGTGCCTTTCTTTTAGACATTAAGAAAACTAAGAATCACATCTTCTATTTTCAGAATCTAGCATAGTGTCTAGAAATAAATTAATTGCTGCATGAACTGATTAGTTGGATGATCTTTAATTCAAAAATATAAAGAAGTGCTAAAAATATTGCAATTGACCCTATAAAATTAGCAAATTTGGGGTAACAATGATCAGAAATCAATCTGAGAGTAAAATTGTATGTAATTTTATTTGATAACTAAGAAATCTGAACTGTGAATTATATACCCTGGTAACATTACTCTTTATATTTTCTTTTACTGTTACTTAAAAAGCAGAATAGTTATATTCTATTATATCAATTAATAACTATTAAGATAAATTTTATAAAAGACTAACATTGATTAGATCCAGGTCCAGAAAAGTAAGAGGCCTCTCACATCCAGCCCCCAAACCTGCTACACAGCCTGGTGGGGATATAATAGATATACAGACCAACAGAACAGAATAGAGAACCTAGAAGTAAATCTATCTACCTGCATACAGACAACCAATTTTTGACAAAGGGTTGAAATACATTAAAAGGAGAAGTGATAGTCTCTTTAGCAAATGGTGCTGACAAAATTGGATTTCCATTTGCAGGAGCCTGAAACAAGACTCATATCTCATTTCACCACAAAACTGAACGCAAAATTGATTAAGGGCCTAAATGTAATCGTAGAATTATAAAGATCATCAATGAGAAGATAGGGACATGGCAGACACCCAGTATCAAAACCAGTGACAAGCACACGCACAGGAGCAGACACAACTGATGGCCAAGGCCTCTTAAAAGCGAGGCCCGTACGTGCAAAAGACGTCACTGAACGATGTGAACGGCCATCTTCCTGAAGTGACTAAACTACTGCATTGATCGAAATGTGAATTATATACACAGAGAAAACTGTTAAAGCAGCCAAAATCTTTCAAAGAAGCCCCAAAAGATTAAAAACATACAGAATGGAAGAAAAAAAATGGCATTGCTATATCTAACAAGAGACTAGTTTCTAAAAGTTACCAAAAAGTGCACCAAGTCAAAAAGAAAAAGATGAATAATCCAATTTGAGAATGTCAGAGGACATAAATAGTGAGACCACCAAACAAAACACCTCGGTGACCACCCAACACATGAAGAAAGGTTCACAACAGCTGGTTACTCGAGATACAATTCAAAATCACCATGAAATACCACCAAACACTGGCACTGTGCGATGTTCCTGCTGGGTGCCATCGACTCATTTCTGCCTCATACCAACGCTGTGGACCACAGAGTGACACTGCCCAGTCCTGCACCCTCCTCACCATGGCTCTGTTCGAACTCTCTGCTGCAGCCACTGGGTCAATCCATCTTGTCAGGGCATTTCTCCTTTGTGTTGTTCCTTCACTTTACCAGGCATGGTGTCCTTCTCCAGGGACGGGTCTCTGCTGACAGGATGTCCAAAGTACAGGAGATGGAGTCTCGCCATCCTTGCCTCCAAGAGTATTCCGGCTTTACTTCTTCTAAAACATACCTGTTCTTTTATTAGCGAAGGTTTTTTGTTTTGTTTTTTAAAAGCAAAACAAAACATAAAATGACAAATGCAGGAGAGGATGTGGAGAGATTAGAACCCTCATACACTGCTGGTGGGACTGTAATAATTTGCAATCACTGTGGACAGCTGTGGGATATTTCCTCGGCAACTGGAAATAGAAATACAGTTTTGTCTCTGCCATCCCATTACTGGTATAGGTCCTATCGAAGTAGAAGCAATGGCGTAAAGAGTTATGTGCACATCAACGTTTATCATAGCACTATTCACATTCAATAGCAAAAAGAGAGAAATAACCTAAATGTTCATCAGTGGAAGAATGGATACATAAATTTGACACATACACAGAGTAGAGTACTACCCATCTTAAAGAATAATGCCAAAAAATGTGCAATACCTCATGACATGGGTAAATGTGGAGAACATTATGCTGAGGGAAGTTAATCACTCAAAAACAAATACTTATGATAACCCTCTAAGAAAAAAAATCAAGATAAAGGTTTTGCATACAGAAGAAACAGCTTGAGGTTACAGGGTGGAGGGTGTGGGGACTGGCAGAGGAAGGGAAAGCAAAGGCCTAAAGAAGCAGTTCTGTGGGTCACATCCTCTTTGGGGGTTGAATGACCCTTTCACAGGGGTTGCCTAACACTATCCGAAAACACATTATTTCCAATGGTCTTAGGAACTGAGACAATGCTCCTCTATCTGTCTCCAGGCAGGTCCACCCACATGCAGATACGCCCACTTAGGAGTACCCAGCGTGAAGACTGGTACCCATGCTACACCAGGCTTTAAGACAAAATTTAATTTATTTGTCAATAGAAATATATATTTCACAATATATAATTATATACTGTTTTTGCGATTAATCACTATGCTCAATTTGTAACACTGAAAATACATCCTGCATATCAGATATTTATATTATGATATTCTTAACAGTATCAAAATGACAGTTGTAAAGTAGCAACAAAAATAATTTGAGGGTAGGGGGTCCCCACCACATGAGGACCTGTATGAAAGGGTGGCAGCATGAGGCAGGTTGGGAACCACTGCTGTGGAGTGGGATCCCCATAGAGCTCCATTCCGTCAGTGAGGCAGATGGACAAAGACCGTTCACACTCAGCAACCAGCAGAAAGGAGCCCTGGCGGCACAGCAGTAAAATAATCGGTTGCTAACCCAAAATTTGCTGGTGGAACCCGCCAGTCACGCCACGGGGATCTGTTTCTGGGAGGACCGCAGTCGAGAAAACTTTGTGGGACAACTCTGTTCTCTGGGGTCACAATGAGCTAGCATCTACTTGAAGGCAGACAAGAACAGCCAAACACAGAAGTTGAAAAAATAATATGGTGTCTTTAGCCCAGCAACTAATCAAAACAGCAATATGTGTTGAGAACCAATAATCTAGAAGACAAAGAAATCTTTTAGCCATTAAGTAATTATTCCTGAAAAGCAAGGTGGGGGGAAGGAGTTGAATGAAAAAGGAAGGAGAGGCAGAGGAAGCCATGCATAATAATATTCTTTAGGTCCCATGTGCCTCTTTGTGTTTACATTTCTCTTTCTTAAACAATCTACATTAGAGACAGCTGGCAGGCACCAAATTTAAGTTTTCATTGACTTTTTGAGCACTCAGATAGAATCCTTGAGGTGGAGGTCATGTGATTTGTTCTCACCAATCAACCATTATTAGCTCAACAAGAAGGCAGCTTTAGGACTGGGGCATTTAAGAGTGTGCCTCTCTATTCTTTATTTCTGGCAGAATGCAGATTTAGTGTAAGACTCCAAGGATCTTCAGCCAGGATTCTCAAGTGGTGATTTTGATTCATTACAAAGACATTTCTGGTTGCCCTAACCCGGGAGATGCTAGTGGTAACTGATACATAAAGCGCAAGGGTGCTACTAAATATACTACAATGCACAGCATAGCCCTCATATAACAAAAACAAGCTCCCAGGTCCCCATAGGGATGAGTTTGAGAGCCTCTGTGCTAGGGGACAATATCAGCACTGCACAGAAGATGCCGAGGGGTCCTCCTGGGGCCTCACACCCCAAGGCTTACCTGCCAGCACCATATGACTAGAAAGTGAAGGAAGTCACTGAGATTTCAGGGAACCCATCCCTGAGGAATAACATTGCCTTATCTAGAATTGAGCTCTGGTGCAGCGGTTTGAAACTTGTGGGCCACAACCCCTTTGGGGGTCAAAGGACCCTTTCACAGGGGTCGTCCAATTCATAACAGTAGCAAATTGACAGTTATGAAGAGCAACGGAAATAATTTCATGCTTGGGGGTCAGCACAACATGAGGAACTGTACTGAAAGGTCATGGCAGTTGGAAGGTTGAGAACCACTGGACTAGAGGATCTCCAGGTGTTAAGGTGGGGGAAAGGATAACAGAATTCCACAAGAGGAAAAAATGGGGTGGGATAGGAAAAGGCAAGCTTTCAGGAGGCTTGATAAGTCTTTTAAGTTGCTGAACACAACAATGCTGGTCTGAAATGTAAAGCCTCACTTAATTCCCAGTAAAGAGTTTCTTTAGAAATAAAGAAAGTGTGCTACTTTAAAAAAATGAGATGTCGGTACTGCACAAAATGAAACCAATTTAATCTGCTCAAATAGCAAAAACTGCCTTTGACAAATGTCTTTACAATTTATCTTCCCAGGAACCGAACCATGGATATTTTGGAGCTCTTCATTGAACACAAGAGATTCAGAGAATTCAAGCCTCTTATCCAGGAAAGTTTTCAGGGTTTAGCCCTACATTTACTTGATCCCAGAGCCCTAAATCTTAGTCATTACTACTGAGCTGACTGAAATGACACGCTGCTCACAAGTTGCTGGAATGGACCAGACAACTAAACAAAACTGCAAATCCGGTGAATCCAGTGCACTTGCAGTGCCTTGAGTTTCCTTCTACCTTCTACCTTCTATCATTTTAAAATTCAGCACCTTGTTTTCCTCTTCTATAGTAGTTGTCTGTCTAGACAAATGTATTAATCAATCATCATTAACTAGACATTTGGGACTAGGGCCAATCTTCAAGTAAAAGATTGAATTAGTTTATTGTGCCAACCTGGCAGATAAACACATGTGGGCTTAATTGAAGGGTGGAGAGATAAATGGCTCACTGAGCCTCGCCTTTCTAGTCTCTCGGTTCTCTTGCTTTCTGATGGTCGGACCAGGGTGCAGCTGCCTTAGCCAGTTCCCTGCTTTAGCTGGCCAGGCGCACTTCCTGCAAGACATCCCTGAGGAGAAGCTACATGGACCTACCTGATGCAGCCCTGGGTACTGGAGTACCCGTGTGGAGACCCCTGCCAGCGCTGAGATGCTTACACATTCACTGACTCGGCTTTCCTCCTGCAGTTGGCATCATTGCGTCTGTTTTTTGAGATGGAGGAGGACTTTGTGGATTGGTGTTGGACATATGGGTTAATGTTGGACTTGTGGACTTGGGCAGCACTGGG
>NW_022103898.1:53843327-53846768 GCF_000313985.2 Echinops telfairi
AGGCCCAGCACAAGCCTAAACAGATGTTTTAATGACCCAAAACCCAACAGCAAACTTACTCCAGTTGGGGCATTATTTCCAAGTAAACACATAGGATTTCTGCCAGATGTTCCACTAACAAAATCAATTATTGTACATTATCTCTGTCCATTCTTGCTATTGGCAACTATTATCCTACATAGGGATTTTGGCAAGTCACTGGAAACTAAATACACATAACAGACTTGGGCACATTTATTGGAACACTAAAAAGGGCTAAGCTATTATTATTTTTTCTTCAAAATAGATGAAATTGTGTAAATAAGTTTTCACTTTTCTCCTTCGTGACAAGACTTTCAATAAAATAGACAAACTAATTCTTCCTTGCCTCAACTTCCCCATGGACAATGGGAATGATTACGTAAAATGCCTGTGATTGTAAATGTGATATAATATTCATCACACCTCTGGTAAAGATAAGGATTTCTTAGACAGCCGCTTAAGTTGTTGTTTTTCAACGAGCATGGAAATTTGGTAACACTGTCTTTTTACTATTTCATTAGGCATGGGCACGAATTACACATGCTAAAACTAAGATTATATATTATGCAAAAATTAGTTCATCCAAAGATGAACATTACAAAATTTGAATACGGTAAAGAGAAAAGCCTCAGAGCTGAAATGATGAACACCGAGTTGGCGGAGGGCTGTGGGGGACGGTGAGAGCCCAACCCCCATCTGCAGCGTGTCTGCCCAGACTGAGCCACTGGCACATCTGCTCTAGCCACAGGCTGGGGTCTTGATCAGCCTTCCTCTCAGGCTGAGACCACTGTCATCTTGATGATGCTGATCGAACTCGATACTTGACCCTATAGATGAGACCTGACTTTGTTCTGGGTACAAATAGCTCCTACTTGTTCCATGACAGAAATGTCTTCCCTGGCTTTTTCAGTGTTGATGGGAATGTTTGCCTGCTTATGCTTTGCTTGTATTTTTGTCTTTATACTATTGTGTTTTTCTCCAGACCACCTTAGTGCAATTGTGTTTATTATTGTTATCTGTTGGGTCTCCAAGCTGTGAAGCAGGAGGATGGAGATATAGTGATAATAGCACATCAGGAGTTCTAGGGAACACAGGGTGTGGGGGTGTTAGGGAGGGAAAGGGGATTTCTGGATTAAATAATGAAGGCAGAAGGGGGAGGGAGCACTAGAATGGATTGTGGTTGCATAACTCATTTTAAAGGCAATTTAACCATGGGAGGAGGGATGCTCTAAATTGATGTGGTAATGATAGTACAATTTTCCTTGATATGAGTGAAAATCTGAACTACTGAATTGTATGACATGCAAGTTATGTGCCAATAAAACTACTGGGAAAAAATAGTCCAATGTGCTTGACACAATGGATGGATGGATGGATTGTGATAAGAGTTGTACGAGCCCCCAATAAAAAGATTTTTTAAATAGTTCAGAAATTATTAACTAATCACTGTGTACCAAAAGCTGTGCAATGTATAAGTTCCATATATTTAGGATTACAAAGATGAAAGACTGCAGAGACAGTAGAGAGGGATTGAGACTGAGAAACGGCATCAGAAAAAAAAAAAACAACAGCATTAGACATTTGACTATTTCATAAGCTGTAAACACCTAATGCAAACCCTCCCCTTCTCCAACAACAACAAAGAAGACCGACTTTTTCTTTTTTTGAGAGAGAGAGAGAGGAAGAGGGATGAGAGTAGAGAAGGAGATAAAGAAAAATAGAGCTCTTAGACCCTCACCTGTATAATTAGATTTTGTGTCAACATGGCTGGGCCAGGATTCTAAGTGGTTGGGCAGTTAGCGCAGGTCCAGGGCCAATGGGCAAAATGAGAGCGGCACCACGGGCTATTACTCCTAGCGACCCATAGCCATATTTTGCTTCCTGTCCCTGTGACCCTGTGCTCCTCTAGTCTAGAAGTCTGCGAATAAAAGGGAGGAATACTCCCACCAGGAAAGACAACACTGATTCCACTGCCTTGGAAGATAGGAAGGCCTCCTGGCCACTTTGGGCTCCTCACAACTCTGGATCAACAGGCAAACAAGGGATTTTTTTTTTTGATTGAGTGATAAGAATGATCCTATTTACCAAAGGGAAATTGGATTGGTAATAAAGGTCAAGAAGAATATATCTGGAAGACGGGAGATTCCTTAGGAAGTCTCTCAATCCCGCCATGTCCTGTGATTAAATTCAATGGTAAACTACAACAATGCAATTTCAACATGACTACTAATGGCCCAGATCCTTCAGGCATGAAAATGTGGGTTACCCTCCCAGGCAAGGAGCCACAACCATCTGAGGTGCTTGGTGAAAGCAAAGGATATATGAAGTGGGTGGGAGGAAAGCTCTACAGACCAGTTGTGGTCAGGTGAGCCACTGCAGAAATGAGGACTGTAAATGTAACGAGTATTTCCTCCTGTATGCAGGCATTAAATAATTGTGTTTAGTTAACCTATAAAATATAAGATACAGACAACACTGGAAACACAGTGCAGGAATTGTGTACAATCTGACCCCATCACACTGGGGCGAAACACTACAGGCCTGTAACAGAGCAGCAAGGAGAGCAAAGTGATGAAATCCCCAGGGAATACCAAAAATAGACTTTGGAGACAGAGAGTGGCACCCCATCAGACTCGACTGGAAAACACTCATAAAGGCCAACAAACAGACCTTGAACTATTTATAGGCCGTTCCACTTTTGTCAGTAGCTTTCTTTATGTTGTTGTTTTGCTTTTGTTTCTTTTGTTGTTGTTGTTGTTGTTGTTTTGCCGGCCTTGACTTCCTTTGTTGTTTTGTTTGGCTTTGTCTGGTTATTAATGTCTCTGCATATCTATCTGGATAAGATAGGCGAGATAAACAATTCAGAGATGAAAAGAATGGGACCAATGGTTTCGGGGGATACTGGAGAAGGGGAGGTGGGAGAAAGGAAGGGGGGGGAACAACCCAGGGACAAGAGAACAACAAGTGAACTAAAATCAATGGAGATAAGGGCATAGGAGGCCTAGTGGGGCTCAATCAAGGGGAATGTAACAGTGAGGAATTACTAGGCAATGTAACAGTGAGGAATTACTAAACCCAAGTGAAGGCAGAACATGATAGTGGGACAAGAGGAAAGTAAAAATAAATAGAAGAAAGAACCAGGAGGCGAAGGACATTTATAGAGGTCTGAATATAAGCATACATATGTAAATATATTTATATATAACAAGAGGGGAATAGAACTATACACTCATATCTATAAGTTAAGAATTAAGGTTGCAGATGGATATTGGGCCTCCACTCAAACACTCCCTCAACACAAGAACACTTTGTTCTAATAATCCAGCATTCTGTAATGCTCACCTGCCCCACATGATCGCTGAAGACAAAATGGATGCATAAGCAAATGTGGTGAAGAAAGCTGATGGTGCCCAGCTATCA
>NW_022103898.1:53848202-53860367 GCF_000313985.2 Echinops telfairi
AGATAGATAGATGATAGATATAAAGAAAGGAGAAGGCAACTGTGTTAGAACAAGATATAATCAGCTTCATATTGTTTAAAACCTGAGGTAGAAAATCTATACACATATTATAGTGTTAATTAGTGCTAATAGTTTTTGCATAACAATACTATTGCATTTTCAAAGGATCTATTATATTTTACAACTATGATCATTACTAGACACCCAGGGGCGATCTGGTTTTCTCTTTCTTTCTCTGAGATGTTGTATAAAAGCTGGTTTCCAACCTTGTTCCCGGCTGAAAAAAAGCGGGGCTGTTCACATGGCAGAGCACCAAGCCCTTTAACACAAAGACTGGTGCCATTTAGAAGCTCAGTTTTTACCACCTCCATCTGCTGCCCAGAAGAAAGAGATGCCAATTGTCTAGGCCACTGGGAAAGGATATTTGGAGAATTCCTCTGGCATTCCCCGAGGTCTCTAGCCTTTCTATTCAAATGTCAGCATGTTCTTCTTATTCAAAAGGCTTTGCTAAACCAAAACATGGCATTGGCATGAAATGGTTCCACAAAGTAGGGCAAATTGAGAATATCTACTACATGAACAACCTGGATGATCAACTTCCAGAAAAAAAAAACACCAAAAGCTCATCTAGCCAAAATATTGAGAGGAATTCAGCAACTGAGCATATGTGAACAGATACAAAGCATGTGGCAGCACCAACTAAGGTATCAAACCAAAAGAAGAAGACTCATTAGCCTATGGGATAGGATCAGATTATCTTCATTAAAGGAGGTAACGAAATAAATCTCCCCGGGGCTTTACTATATTATAAGAAGGATACAGGGAACATGACTGGACCACTAAGGAAATCAAAGGGCTGCCCCCAAGTCAATTCTGACTCAGAGCAAACGGACATGACTGAGCAGAATTGCCCCACGGGGTTTCCACGGCTGCAAGTCTTCAGGGAGCAGCTTTCTTCCACAGAGCAGGTGGAACTTCAAACTGCTGACCTTTTGATTAGCAGACGTATGCTTAACCACTGTGACACCAGGGTGCTTTTCTTATGTATATGATACTTAATATGTATTAAAGGGGGTGGTAAGCATACTTGGAACACTGTGGAAAGTGTTCAAGTGTTCATAATTGGAACACTATTGGTAAGATACAAGGCACGGAGCTGTTTTGGTCAAAGCTTCAGAATACCATAAAGGGAGCCCCTTCTATTTGGCCATGATATTGTTCTGATGAGACCAAAGCACGACCAATTTCTCACTCTGAGATTGCTCATAAAGTCCTCAGATCTTATATACTTGCATATCCATAAAAATATAACAGTTTGAAACTACTGTATTTTCTCTCAGGGACTGATTTCAAATAAAAGCATCATTCAGCATGAACAAAGGCCCTAACTAGTGACTAGCTGGAAAGTAGACATTGCCCCATCAGCCCCGAAGCCAGCGCCCAGGCCCATGTTGACTTTCACTAAGCTTCCTAATGACAGGCAGCAGCTGGCCTACAATTTTCTGATCAGAAACCTGGGAGGGAAGCCCAGTGAGCTCGGCAGGATCCAACGCTGGTTTCAGAGCCAGAGAGTGCAAAACACCACAGGGTCTGCCCATCAAGTGGCCCAGAACTTCTCATTTCTAACAAAGCAGCAATCACCACTGAATTCTATATCACATGCAAGGAACCTCTTACTTTAATAGAATGAAAATATATTTCCCGATTCAAAAACAACCTCGAAAGCATATAACATTATATTTATTTTACTAAATGTTAGATGGAATTTCCCATTTCTAAACAAGTGGAAATAATATCACTACAACACATGTACTGAAACGTGCACTCTCACATATATGGATAAACAGATATACGTATACAGAGAGATACGAAACCAAAACTGCACTGCTACCAAGTTGGTCCCACTCACAGCAACCCCGCATAGCGTTTTAAGGCTGCAAGTCTTGACCGGAGTCAACAACCTCATCTTTCTAACATGGAACAGTTAGCATTTCTGAATACCCAACTCTGAGGTTAACAGACTAATCCTTATTAATCCTTATTAACACACAGTGCCACTAGAGCGCAGACACAGGCCCATAAAGATGCAAAAACATGTATACAAATATGTACACATACCTAAGCTTATACAAATAGAAATGTGCATATATCTTATGTGTATATTGCATTGCCTCCTTTTGCATTCATTTTTAGATATGTAAATCTTATATAAGTTGCTATATATCTAAATGGTCCTGAGACCAACTGACCAAACTCTTACGTAAAGGGTTCTCTTATCATTTCTTTCATCCACACTGACAGGTTCTATAGTTTTATGAGATTAGTTATTCTCTAAGAACTAGTTTCTTCCATCTGTTTATAATAGACATTGTTGACCTTACACCTTATATACTTTCCAGAAATGTCTTCAACTTCAGTGTTTGCACAAAGTACTAAATGAAGAAATATCATAAGTATTCCTCCTGCTGTAAAATCTCCCCACCCCCTGAAATCATCCTAAAATCCACAAAGGAAGTCTGATACAATGTATCCTGTTATCTACAAAAGTAAATAAAATAAATGAAGTTATTTTATTTCTATTCCAGATATAATGTTCCCAAACTGAAAACAATTCATTAAAGGATTGCACTAAGAAGACATTGTTACAGAGCATAGAATTTATATAAAACAACAGTGCATGAGGGTGGGGGGATTACTAATCTCATCTGCTTTCTGTCTTCTGCTAAAAAGTTTCAGTTGAATAATTACTAGCTGCATTTCATAGGATTTGCTTCTCCTATATTTCAAGGGCCATCTGACTTCATTGCTACTGTACAATGGAATCTACATGATTTATCACCCTTAGTCATCACAGACACCTAATGAGGTTGGCATTATTATTACTGCCATCTTCCAGATGAATAATCTGAAGCTAAAATGATTATACTAGTTGCACAGGAGAAAATGGGTTATCTTGACACTGGAACCCAGATCTATAGGTCTTTAAAGCCTTTTCTCTAAATCACTATTTACTTCTATCACTATATAGTTGATCGCAAGAAGGGTAAACTCTTCCTACAGGAAAGAAATTAGGAAATGTGTATCTAATTGTCCAGCATTTAGATCCTGTATTGTCAGGCTCTGTTCACCAGGCTGCTTTGGCTTGGATGGTCTGGATGCTCTTCTCACACGATTAGAAGTTCAGGTTCCTCCCTGCTGGACTGGATTGCTGAAAGCTTCCGTTTGTCATGCAAGTCTGAATGCACTCCTTAGCGGACTCCAACCAGTCCTTTATTCGCAGGTTTTGCTTTGTTGTGTCCAGTTCTCTAACACCCCATCACTCCAGCCCTGCTGTCCAACAGCCAGAGAAGCAGCTAAAACTCCATTCTAAAGGGAGTTGAAACTTTATAGAATCATACTTATCTTTTTCTCCACAGGAAACAAAACAACATTTTCATATTTAAATTATTAGTTTTTATTCCAGAAAAATAAGGAAGAGTGGTCTTTTCAGAATTCAGGATAAAATTTTGTATGAATTACTTTCTTTGTAAGTTACTAAAATAGTATCTTCAATAGACTATAAATCATGATCAACTACTCATTCAACAAAGACACTAAATAGTCTGCACTGAACGCAATGCAAAGAACTAAAGATACCAAGATTCTCAGGACTTGAGATTTGAGGGCACTACATGCTTGCTGTTATCATATGCATAAAGACCTACACAAAGAACGACCATAAAGAATTGCAGTATGAGGCGCGAAGCAATCACCAGTGGCTGAATGTTCCAAAAGAGCAGTTTAACTCAATTCAATTGCTCTATTGTGTTGTTTCTATTCTATTACTAATGAAATATAACAGTAAATAGTTCTTTATTGTTCTTATAACATTAAGATAAGCTTTTCTGAAAGCATTAATTTTGAGAATGATTGGTATATACAGCATTAATATTCTAAATGAATATGGAAATAATAAAAAAATAAAACAAACACAACTGACAAGGTTTTTTAAAAATCAAATGAAAATCTACCGATTACAATCGAAACTATTATATATATTTTGATCAGTGCTCTGACATAAACCATCTGTGTTACAGGAGAGCGCTGTTCTGAGTCTCAGATGTCTTCAAAGTGAAATCAGTCATCTCTAAAGTTTTCTTGGTACCAACCATTAGTAATCTCACCTGCTTGCCAGGTGATTAGTCCACACAAAGACAACTTGGAAGAAAGGCTTGCCAATTAACTGCTTAAAATCAGCCGCTGACCATTGAAAACCCGTATTGCACAGTTCCGTGCTGCCACACAAGAAGTCACCATAAGCTGAAGTCAACTCAGAGGCAACAGATACTGGTAAGCTGGTTTCTAAGTTTTATATTAGACCAACCACTTAGACGTCAGTCTGATGAGATTAACATACCTGGCACAGTATTCATGTACCTTATTTGTATGACTGTTTAAAACTCCACGTTAGTATTGAATATTTAAAGAGCACAGTCATCTCATCAAGTTTTTCTGTGGTTCCATTGGCTTTACCTTCTTTGAAATATGGTCTGATAGTATTTTACTGACTGAGGCTTTCTCCGTCTCTGGGGCAAACCCCGCCTGGGGCAACAGCAAAAACAAAAAGTAAATGATGTGTTTGGTGACTGATTTACATGTTATTTTTTCGAGCTTTAATTAAATGGGTGTCCAACAAAAAATTAGGGAACAGATGGCTCTGTCGATCTTACTACCATTTGCCAAGGAGAGAAGGCATATATGTGATAGATGAGTTGAGCTACAATATAAATGGATATAATTGTGATTTTAAAATATTTGTGAAAATGATGGAAAACACCATGTTATTCTTAAAATAAATATTATCAGATTCATTTTGAACCTAATGCTTTTGCCCTGACACTAATTTGTTGGCTCACCTTGTTTTAGGCTATCAAGTTTGAAAGAACATTTTGTCTCCCAGGAGATCATTGAAAATATTTTGAAAGTCTGCATGACCTGTTTAGTAATAAAAATTTATTATACAAATAATTTACTACAGATAAAAATGTATGACAATTCAACTTATGTATAATTCCTTATATATATAAATATAATTCAAAAATTATTATCCTAATCATTGCTCATTTTTATTGCTTCTCTGGGTGGGAGCTTCCAGTTACCTCATGCAAGTGAAAATAACAAAAAAGATTTTATTTTGATAACTGGACTAACTGACCTATAAGAGCCTTTCAATCCCTAAATTCTCCTCCAGGTTTGGCCCATTAAAAGGTCCTTCCTTTTTATCACGCAATGACCATCTCCAATGCTAATGTTTGCATTCAGAAGACGGCAAAATGTGTCACAACTGTTCAACTCCTCTTTTACTGCATGACCTCTGCCTTTGAGCCTCCTAGCTTTTCTCTCTCTAGTTCATTCTAATCAGGACAATAGGTCAGCAATATTGTCCAGAGAACTTTCTGTAAGGATGGAGATGTTCTGTCTACACTGTCCAATACGGTAGTCATGACCCATATTTGATGGTTAGGCACAGTAAATATGGCTAGTGCAACTGAAGAAATGGATTTGAACTGAGTTTAATTTTAATAAATATAAATTTAAACAGCTATATGTAAGGAATGGCTATTGTATCTGAACAGTTAGGGCATTTAAATATTTTCTAATCTGTTTTCTACTTTGAAAATTTTAATTGTGCTATCATTTACTTTCTCTAGGAAATAACCCTAAATTTCTACAAGAGCTCGATATGACATTAAGAAAAATTTAAAAGCACTTCAGTTAATCAACGTTCTATTAGAATTAAGTCTTCTTCTATAAAAGCTTCTTTTTGTTTGTAAACAAGAGTATGAAAAGCCCATTATCACTGAAAAAAGATAACACCACAGTATGTGTTAATGAGCGCCTATCTTTCCCGAATATTAGGAAACATCTCGTCATATAAAGCCGGAATTTTCATCTTTGTATCTACAAAAATACCCAAAGAAACGTCTTTCTAGGCAAAATCTTAATCTTTTGGGCATATTGGTATTTCAGTTTACAGTTTTTATGAAATCAAATGCATATAGTTATACAAAGGGTTGATGGCCAGAATAAATTATATCAAAGCAAATTTTTGAGGATAGATATTTATAATATTTCAGAAAATGAACAAAATGACTGACCCCTTGCACTTCCAGTATTAGAATGCCTCATTGGAGATTAATTTGCTTTTGTTTCGTATTTTCTTTAGCTCTCTTCCTGAGATTTGTCGGAAAATTATCTTTTGCATCATTGGATTTAACAGCCTACAGGAGCCCTGGTGGCTAGTGATTATGCATTGGGCTGAGATCTGCAAGGTCAGAGGTTTGAAACTACGAGCCACCCCATACGAGAAAGACTAAGCTTTCTACTTCTGTTAAGAGTTAAAGTTTTGAACACTCACAGGGGTAGTTTTAGTCTGCCCTATACAGACAGTATGACTGAGCATGGATTTACTTGATGTTAGTGAGTTTTGGTTTGGCTTTGTTTTTTAGTTTCTGGGTCTTAGACGAGAATACTACTACCAGGGAAGTAAAGTGAATGTAATCAAACACAGTGTGTTTTATAATAAAGAATAAGAAAAGAGAATAACTAAGCAAAATCTAAGAGTGAATACTGAAAGACGAAAGCCCAGGAACCAATTTCTGTGCAGTGTCCTTAAGATCAGTTACTATCAGGGAAATGGTTATATATGTGACCCAAAAAGAAAGAATATTAAGCATTGCAACCCCAGTTGCCCCAAAACAGTCCAGCTTAGCCCTAGGAACCTGGATTATCTTCTGTCAGAGAACATCATGGACCAGCAGTGGATGAGCATCAGTAGTCAGACTGTTCAGAAACACCTGTCATTGCCATCTGGTAGCAAGAAATACCAGCATGGACCAAAGGGAATAGAGGTTATCTGTATTTAGATGTGTATAAGCAGGTCTGAGCCCACCTCTTTTAACTGTACCATCCCCAGAATTTTGGAATAAACATCAAGCAGTAGATAATAGAATTGGGGTTAATGTGGTAGGTGGGGAGCACACAATTCTTTCTAAAACAGACATTAAAATTAACTGTCCATTTACCGTAGATTTCAAAACAAAGCAAATCATATCTCTAAATTTTCATGCATGATATTTATAGGTTAGTTCTAAATATTACATAAAGGTCATGTCATACTGCAAAAATCTCAATTCCTACAAATGCCATCATTTCTTCCCCTTACATATGATGAACAGATTTATTAAATAAAGAGTTAAATTATTTGTTATGCGAACTGTAAAATGTACACAGTTGTCAATCCGCAGAACCAGTGGAACAGGCAGGAGGTTACATGACTGGAAGTTTCCCTCTCCTCTTACAGGGAGAAATGAAATATCACATCTGTGAACAGAGAGTGCACATGGGCACTTCTCTCGACAAGATCTTGTCCTGAGTTAGGGTCTCCCTATTACTTAATGCAACAGTACACTAGTCTGTAAGGTCGAGAATTGTTGGCACAGCCTCCACAACAAGCAACAGCAGCAAAAGAGACACTTTATAGTGCAAGATCAATATTCCCTTCTGCAGTTTTATCTACATTGCATCCCAGTTTGATAAGTGCCTATTAAACATTTGGTGAATGTGTCCCTGTTTATGGACCCATATAATCTTTTCCGTTGTGTTTTTTTTCCAATGGCAAAGACATTATCATATGCAAGGTATCCAATACAGTAGTAATCAATTCAGGTAATGACCCTGAGCTAGTGTAGGCAGTCTGTAAACAAGCAAGCAACAACACAGGAAATTCAAAGCTGAAATGACTGTTATGAAGGAAATTAACATGGTGTTATGATGGAGTGTGTCAAGAACAATTTATCGGAAGAAATTACCTTAATACCAGATGAATAAGAGAAGCCAGCTATGCAAAAAGCAACAAAGTAGAGCAATGAGTATTCCCGGCTGAGGGAGCAGCACTGTAAAAGCCTTCAGGCGAGACCATGTGTGAGTGGATCACAGCAGGGCGAATAAAAGCAGTGGTCAATATGGCCAGAACGGAAGGAGCAAAGTCAAGGGTGGCAGGAGCTCAGGTTGCAGGGGAGATGGGGCAGGCCTGTCAAGGGCCTTGCTTCCTGGGATAAGGGAAGGGATTCTCATGGTAGTCTACATATGCTGAAAATTCACTGACGAGTTTTAGAAAGGAAAGAGCTGGATACAGTGTGTATTTTAAAAATCATTATTAAGTTCCTATATACCGTATATACTCAAGTATAAGCTGAGTTTCTCAGCATGTTTCTTATGGAGTTTTTGTGGTAAAATTAGGTGCCTCAGTGGCTATTCAGGTTGGTTTATACTCGCGTATATATGGTACTCTTCTCATTCACTGCTATCTCTTCAATGCCAACTCACAGTGACCCTACAGAGCAGGGTAGAACTGCCGGCCCCTGTGGATTCCTGTGTCTGTAACCCTTTACGGGAGTAGAAAGCCTCATCTTTCTCCCAAAGAGCAGATGGTGGTTTCAAACTGCTGACCTCTCAGTTAGCAGCTCAATACACAACCACTAGGTCACCAGGGATCCTTATACTCCAAGGAGCATATGTTTAGCTGAACCACTAAGTCTGTGCACAGTAATGGGGATGAAAAATGCTGTAAACTGGAAAGTGCTAAAGAAATATAAGGTTTATTTTTATTTATTATAGACGTGTTTTTCCCTCATAGCAATGTGGGAATCATTATGATCAGTTTACAAATTATAAAAATATTTCACCAAAGCCAGCCAAAACATTAATTATGAAGTGTACAACATTTTTACCAGCGATCCCAAAATCATTTTCCACTGTTAATTAGAAAATAACATGTAGATACAAGGTGTTGTTTATCTGTTATATGCAAACAATACAATTTGTCAATACCAGCAGCTGTGAAAAACAGAGGCCCTTCTCGCTGAGATAGCAGGAGGCAAAATTACCACACTGTACCTAACAATGCCACTGAGTCACGTAACCCAGTGCAAGTTTAAAAACACAAACCTTCATGAAAACTACAAAGCATAAAACTAACAACACCAGCAAAATTTGAAAAGCAGGCAGGAGGATCGAATGACTTCAGTTCAATTTTTAAAGGCAGCTTTGCCTCAGAAATGAATGTGCGCATTTTGATGAGTACAGCACTGCTACAAGCATGTGTGAGAACACAAACAATGGAAAAAAGGTGACGCCAGCAACAGCAGCACCATTTAAAAATATACATGGATGTGGAACACAAAAAGTGCGATTTCTACACATCACTCCTCTCACTTCATTTTGCACCAGTCAACAAATTTAATAATGTAAAGTAGAGCCAAAGGGAATGTCTCTACCTGATTTTCTTGAGAATCCCTCACGTATAAAATAGGCCTTGAAACGGCTGGGCCCTCACTTGTGGGCAGGGTCCTGCTTGCTCTTCATTTCCACCACAGGGAACACTGCCGTCCGTGAAGGAGGTCCAGTGGAACATCCTGCCGCCCCACAGGAGAGCCGGTGGCACACAGGCGAGGGTCTTTTCCCGTGTGTCTCTGGCACAGCCGAGAGGCCAAGAAGCCAAGCTCTGGGGTTCTCTGGTGGCCGATGAACTGGCAAAACTGAGAAGCTGAGCTCCACATAGCGCTACCTGTGCGAACGGACGATCATCATTCTCTGGATTGCCTATCCAAAGCCAATGTAATCTATATTTCTTACAATACGCTTTCCTCACAACCAAAGGGACGTTCTTAATGTGATTCTATAGAATCTTTAGTAAGCTAGAGGGGGAATCCTGAGTCTAAGTTTACACATACGGCAAGTGTAATAATATTAAATCACATTTAATGATAATAAATGTGGACGCTCACTTTACACATCTTTTCAAAAGGCATAGTCAGTGGAGACAAACAACAAAAACACCTAAAGCATTCTCAGTCTCTTGCAGCATGAGCATTTGATAGAAAACCTAGAAAATTTTAACAACTGAAATTTAAAAAGTCAATGTTTTATAAAGAAAATATTTGATAATATCCATCACAGAGGAAATGTGCTAAACACAAGAGGATGAACGTTAAAAATGAAATCATACCCCACTAAGTAAAATTAAAAATCTACAACCTGGTAAGCTCTATGACCTTGGAACGTCTTTGTCTCTACAATGGACGCAACCAATATCTGGCCAACAGCTTCCCAGGGTGGGTGTGAAGGTGGAAGGAATGTAAGGGAAAGGGTTCTTGGACTGCTGTTCAATTATCCGTGAAGAGCCTAATACATTTTTTTGTAGAATGAGACAGGTGATCTGTGTAAAGGAGAAAAAACAAACAAAACACAAATAAAGTCACTGGCATTCCTGTTCACAGAAGCTCTGTGAAGCACACATGGCTAGCAAAGTTAGGTGCTAAACAAAAAATTGGTGTCTTCAGTCCACCCTGAGACACCTCAAAGCAAAGGGCTGGTGACTGACCTCAAAAAACCCCGTTCTTAACAACCTTACGGAGTACTGCTCCCCTGAGGGGGATGCTGTCAACACAGGAAAGTCCTACGAATGCTCACTTCCACAAAGAGCCAATGGACAATCGGGAAATACACAAACACACTCAGAATTCAGCTGAAATGGTCTCTCTTTCCAATAGGTTTCCTATTGAAAATTGCTAAACTGCTTCTCAAAGCAAAATGCTATGTTAAAAACCCAAAATGTAACACACATAAAAGCAGATTTGCTCCTTGAATGAGTCAAAAGTTCATCCCTAAGTCTGAAACAATTACTGAAAGACAGTAAGCAGAACCTCTTGAATGCATTACAGAAAATTCTACACTTGATCTTAGTCAAAAGGCCGAGAAACGATATACAGAATATTCTTAGACAAGAACTATACTCGTTGGGCACTAAGAAACTGCTTTGCTATTATTATAAAATGCACACAAATAATTTATTCTACCCTACAGCACAGCCATTCCTTTTCTAATCAATGTGTGGTATATCTACATTTAAAGATGAGCTATACTTAGCACTACCTCCACTTCTCTGAAGAAGCTGTCATCCAGGAAACTGGCAGGCTGAGCCATGGCTTAAGATGAGGTATTAACATGAAATCCAGCATAAAGTCAGAAGGAAATCCAGGTCCACAGCAAAATTCCAGCTGGGACTCGAATAAAGAATGCAGAGCTTCGGTTTACTAGTTCTACTTCCTTTTTTTTTCTTTTATTTTGTGTCCCCATTCTCAAATAATGCAGCCCTTTATCTTTTATGGAAATTGCTGCTCAGAGTGATTTAATTATTTAGGATGTGCAGAAGGGGGAAAGAATCATAAACGGCTACTAGGCATTGACCTACACTGAAAGGTGCAGGGGATGAGCAAGGTGTAATGCCATGCCCTTCCACTCACCTGCTGGGCTCCGCCCCTAAAAGAGGGGCCATGTCTAGTCCCTTAGTTCATTCCCATAGCAACCAGTTATGGAGAGGTTCCTAAATTACAGCATTGCTGAAAATGTCTTACAGGAGATTAAGTCCAAAAGTATTACTACAAAATCATGGAAACTTCTATTAAGTGCAAAATATCAAAATGTAAAGTTAGTGTTTCACACATCCTCCATCTAGGTCTACACATTTCTGAAGTTAGGTTTTCATCTCTCTAAACGTTCCCTAAAAATCCTGAACTCTTTGATTTACATAAATCATGTTGAAATGGCATCCCTGAGGAACTCAAACTGGGTTCCTTTAAAATGCTATTTGAGTTTGGGGAACAAGACTATGCCCAAGGAGCAAGATCGGGGCTGTATGATGGATGGGGTAAGGTGTCCCAAAGAAATTCTCAGGAATAGCCCGGGTTACCCCTCAAAGAATGAGCACGTGTACTGTCATGTTGAATTTTCCTCAGCATAATTTCCCTGGCCTTTTTCTCATAAGTGCAGGTTTCAATTTCCTTAAAATTAAATTCTTGATTATATACCCTGTGATCACTCTATGTCTTGGAGAAAATCTATTAAGATTAATCCTTTGAAGTTCCAAAAAACAGTAACCAAAACCTTCTGAGCTGACCTCTCTGCCTTGAATTTAACTGAATCAACAGAACCCCTCAGAAGCCATTTTTCGCTTGGATCCTTTTTTGAAGATTCAACCCTGTGCAGTGTAGAGAAGTATTCTACCCTGTGCAGCGTAGAGAAGTGTTCTACCCTGTGGACTGTAGAGAAGTGTTCTACCCTGTG
>NW_022103898.1:53865659-53868691 GCF_000313985.2 Echinops telfairi
TGTAGAGAAGTGTTCTTCCCTGTGGACTGTAGAGAAGTGTTCTGGAGAGAACTTGTCTGCAGCCAACCACTACTTACAAAGGCATGTTGGAATAGACCCCTGTATGTGAGCCCCAGACTCAAACTCACTGTCAGCGAGTCAATTCAAACTCATAACAACCCTGTAGAAGGAGCCCCAGGATCCTAGTGGGTTCTACACTGGCCTGATAACCTCAAGGTCAGCAGTTAAAAACCAGCAACTGCTCCTCAAGAAAAAGAAGAGACTTTCTATCCCCATAAAGGTTTACAGGCTCAGAAACCCAGTGGGCAAGTGGTCTTGTAAACCTTCAGAAGTCTATCTGAAGACTGGAAGATGACCGGAGGGGTTTCCAAGTACATATCTGAGAAAACAGTTATTTAGAACATTTCTGTGCCAAATGAGTCCGATTTATCGATGCCATCATGACAGCATTCCAGGTGAGGTGACTGGGAGACAGGTGTTTATAACCTGATGTTACAAAACTTGATGAGGGGAGGGCAAAATGTCAATTGGTATCACACTTCAGTGTGTCACAATTGCACTCCTACTTGGGAGGGTGTTGACACTCATATTTGCTCTTATACATTAATTCCAGATTGGATAATGGCATTGCCAAATTGGTTGCTCAATGTATTTTAAAATTAAAAGTTTGGATAATCAGCAACCACATAAGAACTAGTCAATTTTGCTGAAACCCCTAGCACAGTCCATCCATGCTAACAATGAAGCCCTAGAATCTGGGGATGACCACGCAGTGTACTTTTGCTTCAACAGCCTCATCCTTCCCAGGGTTCCTTTCACCTACCTTTTATACTCTAACAGAAAAACTCAAGCTAATGTACTCAAATGAAGCACTACTTACTGATGCAATTCTTCAGAAATATACTAAGGTAGAAGAGTTGACTCTACTCTGCCTATGCCTTCTCTTTGTGGTAACTTTTCTTCATATTTTCTCCTGGAAAGATATGTTTAATCACTTTCCAGCATAAACAATTTCACGTAGTTCTCCACAAATTTGAGAATATTCATACTACAAATCTTGGCTCTTAACTGATGCTCTTTTATCATCACAGCAGGGGAAAAAAGCAACCATGATAAATGAAAAGAATCAACACACTAAAAACGAAATCAGAAAATATTAGACTAGCTTTAAGTTAATGAATTAGTTTGACCCTACAGAGCACTGTTGAACAGAAGCGAGTAGAATTTTCAGTACATTAGAGTGTACTGAAAGGGGTTGTAGGCAGATGTGTAGACTTGGTCCTTACCTCTGATGGAAGTCAACTGAGAATGAACAAAAATGGTCTATGTGGGTGAACACTGATGGGGCATCATTCACTGTCACTAGCTGATGTTTTCTCTAGCCCCAGGTCAAACTTATCACATTGACAGCCCTTAATGGACTTTCTCCATATAAGCATCCCCTTTCTCTATCAATTGATACAATAGTTTGTCTCAAGTTGCATAACTCTCCATGTCCCAAGCACTTGCCCCATCACTACACTAAAGATGGGCTAAAATAACTGCAATCTCTTATAAAGAAAGACATAATGGATTGAAATGTCTCTTGAGGTTTTTTTCATGGTAAAGTGAAAATAACACTGACTGAATATAAAAAATACATGAGTTTATTAGTGGAAAAACTAGGATAGAGTAATTATTAGACATTTCTCAAAAAGTAACCCCACTACCCACTGCCACTGAATCAGAATCATTGCAGCCCTACATAGGGCATCTGGGGCTGTGTATTAGTCTGGGTACTTTGGAGAAACAAATCATAAGATAGAGAGTTTGTTTGTTTGACCTCTCCCTCATAGAAGGTTTCCTTCTTTGTCTAGCCAGAGGTTAGATAAAGCCACACTGTTTACTGGGTTGTTTCTGGGAGGTAGGAAAATAGAAAGTTTGTAAGTCCACTTGCTTCAGTCATTAAAATTTGATCTTTAAATGGGTTTAGGCCATAGCTATAAAAAGCGTTGAAAATATATGCCCCACCCAGTGCTTTGGAGTTCTCAGGAACCAGTAGTCTTTGTCAGCAGCTGGAAAAAATCTGGAACCATGAAGAAAACTCCTCTCCGGGACTGAATGTTAAAGGGAGCCTGTGAGCAGGCTGAAATGCTTAGTAGGTGACCACCTGGATCTATTTGAGTGGAAATGGGAGAAATGCAGCAATAAAGAGACAGGTTGAGTTTGGCCACTGACACCTGTGGACTTGGTTTACAGGGGAAAAAGAAGAAGACGAGAGTGGGTTGACTGGTCTAAGGTTCATGACCTAGCCCGAGGGGGCTAGGCTTGAGTTGGTGAGAGCCCATGGTCTAAGGAAAGGCGACCAATGGGCACCCTGTGGAGGTTGAGTGAGGCTGCCCATGTTGAGTTGATGACCAGAACCCGACCAGCTGGAGACTTTTGAGCCTGTGAACTGGTGCATATTGTTGCTGACTTTATGGATGGCCTGTCCGGATTTGACTTTGCTTATGGATGCAGACTTCACAAGGTTCCAACTGTAATGAAGACTTCATGTCGAAAAACATGACTGTCTTCTCAGAGAACTGGGTTGCTATAAGTGGGCAGTATATAAACTGGATAACTAAAATTGGGGGAGATAAAGGCATGAAGTGGTTGGCTTACAAACTTTCATAGGTAGGGGAAAAAATTCACAGGATTATAGGGTTAAGGTATAGGTGTTAATTGCAATTGTGAAGCTAAGAATTATATACAGGTGCCAGGTTGGCAAGGGGTGGATTGAGTTAGTTAATTGTGCCAGCCTGGCCGATAATCACATGTGGGGTTAATTGAAAGGCGTAGGGATAAATGGGTGGTAAGACTCGCCTTTCTAGTTCTCCTTGCTTTGTGATGGTCGCACCAGGGTGCAGCTGCCTTAGCAGTTCCCTACTTCAGCTTGCAAGATTAACTTCCTACAAGACATCCCCAAGGAGAAGCTACATGGACCTATCCCGATGCAGCCCTGGGTGCTGAAGCAGCCGTGTGGAGACCCCTGCTAGTGCTGAGATGCTTAT
>NW_022103898.1:53868791-53903494 GCF_000313985.2 Echinops telfairi
TCCTGCAGTCGGCATCATTGCCTCTGTTTTGTGAGGTGGAGGACTTTGTGGACTGATGTTGGGTTAATGGGTTAATGTTGGACTTGTGGGCTTGGTCAGCATTGGGTTGGGATGTTTACGTGATGCACATTTTCTTTACATAAAACTCTCTCTTATACATGAGTTGCTGTGGATTTGTTACTCCAAAGTACCCAGACTAATACAGGCTGTAAACATTTACGGAAGCAGATAGCTTAATTTTTGTTCTGCTGAATGACTGGTGGGTTTGAACCACTAACTTTGTGGATAGCAGTCCAAGTGCTTACCCAACAGTGCCACCAGAACTCCTATCATCAAACTAAGGACCTCTGAATATATGAAATAAGTTGGCATGTCCCTTTCTGGCTTAGAGAATAGAGCAACAAAATAATTCTAACAATTGAACAAATGTGTAATATATTTATACGGAAATAATCCAAAGCCATGATTTCAAATTCTATATCCAGCTATCTCTAGTAATACCTAGTAAATTATTGACTATGACACATGCTTTGGTTTAATACACAAAATAATCACGGAGCAGTAATATATTATCCCAAGGCTGTCTAAATTTGAAACTGCTGCAATTAGACTGGCAGTAAAACATACTGAGCTCTGCCTTTCAGTTCAAGGTCACAGTTAATTATATATCCATGACATTTGTACCTATAGGGTTTTCACAATTCTAGGAGCTTCTGCAGAAATAATTCCACAAAGCAGTAATAGTGCTAGAAAGTGATATACTAACCTCATTGGCATCAAAGTGTGAACCTGAGTCAAAAGGTTACTTTTCCAAAAGTAAGGCACCTCATTATAAGCATTTAAGAATTTTGAGATGTCATAAAATATTTCCCATCTGGGACATTCCAGAAACTGAGTGCCAAGAGCAGGATATGGGCCAAAACTAACTGAAGGTGATAAAAATCACAGCGATCAAAAAGGCAATTGAATTCCACCTAGACCGACGCATATCCATGTTGATTTGCAATTCTTTGTGCTTCCTTCAACTTCTGTTATGATCCATATCTCTAGTTATTCATTATGTCAGACAGGGTATATGATTATGATACCATTTAACTTTCAATTATGTTTTTTTTTGTTCAGATGTAATAAAGTGACATTACCCAAAATGAGTCCAAAAAGCCAGACACACTTATGAATTGTTGAATTTTAATTGAGTGTACATATTCTTGAAGACCAGATGATTGTTTCTTCAGAACCAAAATATCTGGGTTGGAGTGGGGCACACGCAGCTTCCCTCTTTGTAGGAAGATATTTTCTGACTAAACCGTACGGGAACAAGCACCCATGTGCCCTATAGTAACTGTTCTATACAGGATCTCTCCCCTCACATTCACCCACTCACTTCACTATAACACATACTGAACCAAAATTGCTCAGTACCCTGAGTTTCTACTTATAATTCTCATTCACAATCTCATTAGCTCATTAGCCTAATAGTTTCTAGTTAGAAGTATAGAATAAATAAGCGTAGAAATAAAACATTTTTAACAAGAAAAGCAAATCAATTATTTGTAGACTTAATATGAGATTCATTGTTGAGTGTTTTATAAATTAGGTGCCTTCAGTAAACCCAGTTGGATCCATCTTGCTTTGAATGTCTATCAGTATTAAAGACTGTGAAAAGCACACATTTTTTTCAGTAACCTGACCCCTCTTCCCAACCCACACCTAAAACTGCTTCACTTCTGCATCAAGTCATGAGTTATGATCAATTCCATTTATTTTACTAGTCAATTCATTGTGACGGACTGGAAATATTTGAAGTAATAACATGAATTATTTTATAATCATTACTGGCAATTGTGAGGTGGCAGAGCCATTTCCAGATAGGGTCTACAGAGATTTCAAGATGCTACACTTCATTTTTATCCTTAATAACACACTCACAAAAGTGGCAATGGAACTAAGCATTCTTGTTAACATTTCACAAATCCAAATCTTAAGAAATCTCTGTTTCTGGTTTATTTCACTGTTTGGCAACACTCCCATGAGAAGCCACCCCTTTGTCCCATTAGAACATCGTTTACCTTTTTGAAACTGGTCATTGAAAATATCCAATCCTGTCCCACCTCTTCAACAAGCAGAATGTGAGGCTACAGTAAGATTTAAATCCTCTGGCCCTACACCACCAAGGCATTCTTTTTAATTTTCCCACAGGATTAGGGCTCTCTATGGGGTTGTCTGAAGTCTACTACTATTAGTACATTCTTTATAAGCTGAATAGTTCTTTGTGTATCAGTCTAAGAAACTCAGACTTACTTAAATTCCACACAAGAAAATTGCAGAATTGCTTTTAGAATCTCTTCAGCTTGTAAACCCTTTTGTGTTTCAAGAGAATATCTCTTATTCAGGAAGTGGAATGACTGCACCTGTCAAATGGATCTTGGCTAAAAGAAGGGAATACCAGAAAAGGAGGGGATACCAGAAATATTTTCCTTGTATTTTATGGGCTTTGCATAGGAATTCAACTGTGTGGATCATAACAAACTCTGGATGGCCTTGAGAACAATTGGAATTCAGAACACTTCTGCACTCATGTGCAACTTGTACATGGATTAAGAGGTCACATACAGAACAAAGGAATACTGCATCGTTTCACATCAGTAAAGGTGTGCCCCAAGGATGCATCATCTCACTGTATTTGTTCACTATGTATGCTGAGCATATGCATTCATGCTGAAGAAGAATTCAGCATCAGAACTGGAGGACATTTTACATATAATTTGCAGACGACACAACCTTGCTTGCTGAAAGTGAGGAGGGCTTGAAACACTTGATGAAAATCAGGATTACAGCCCTCTGTATGGAACACAATTCAAAGTAAAGAAGACCAATGTCCTCACAATTAGATGAATTGTTAACACCATGATAAATGAAGAAAAGTTTGAAGTTGTCAAAAATTTTATCTTGATTGGATCCACTATCAATGCTCACGGAAGCAGAAGTCAAGAGATCAAACAATACATCGCATTGGATAAATGTGTTGCACAAGACCTCTATAGAGTATTGGAAAGCAAGGACTATGGTGCTCCTGACCCAAGGTATGGTATTTTCAGTGAACTCATATGTCTGTCAACTTTGGACATTGCATACGGAAGACCAAAGAACTGATGTATTATGGTGCTAGTGAAGGATATTTCAAGAACCACGAACTGCCACCGAACAAACAATTCTACCTTGGCAGAGAAGGATGGCCAGAGTGCTCCTAAGAGGCAAAGTTGGAGAGACTTTGCCTGATATACTGTGGACGTGTTGTCAGGAGAGACAACTCCCTGGAGAAGGAAATCATGTTTGGTGGAGTAGAGGGGAAGTGAAAAACAGGAAGGCTCTGGATAAGATAGGTTAACACAGAGGCTACAACAATGGGTTCAAACATAAGAACAACTGTGAAGATACCACAGTACCGAGCAGTGTATCGCTCTGTTGTACTTAGGGTCAATATGGGGAAGAATGGACGTGATAACTCCTAACAACAAACACCTGCCAAGGTGCTTTCTTACTGCTAGAGCATCAGACCCTCTAACCAAGATGAAAAACTCACTGCCACAGAGTTGGAGAGGATATAGCCTCCAGAGGACAGGACAGAACTGCCCCTGTGGGAGTCCAGGAGAGGTTGTGAAGAGATGGGGAGCTAATCACAAGGAATATCAAAAAGAAGAAAATGTTCTAAAACTAATTATTAAGTTTATTGTACAACTCTTTTAATATAGATAAACTACTGAACTGTATGATATATGAATTACATGCCAGTAAAACTTAAATAAAATGAAATTCTCAGGGCATGGATATCATAAAATAAATAGTAAGAGAGAAACACACAACAACAGCCCCAAACCCATCACTGTCAAGTTGATCCCAACTCATAGTAACTCAACAGGACAGAGTTGGATTGACAGTTTCCAATGCTGTAACTCTGTACAGAAGCCGATTTCCAAACTGCTCCCCTACAGAGCAGCTGTTGAGTTTGTACCACTGACGATTCCTTCGATTAGCTGAGCATGTAACCACTGTAGTAGGAGGGCTCCTAACCAAGATTACAACTGTATACTAATAGCAATTACTAATTTATTACTTGCCTCCATTGTCACTAAATCAACCCAGCAGATCCATTACCATCAGAGCTGGTGACATTTTAAAAATGTAGATGTAGAAAAATGATTAAATGGCTTGAAATTAAAAATATACCCCAAAATCTCTTCTAAAGTAATACCCTTAGTGGCAGCAGGAGGGAAAAAATGAGGGGGCCTTTGTAATACCAACATCTTTTGGCAACACACTTATTTGTGTGTGTATTCACATCAAAGTGAAAATTTATTTCAAGCATCTTGGATATTATGGTAGTTGGTATTTTGAGATTTTTCTTATACTTGGCATAAATAATCCCTCAGTGTCTTCTGTGACTGATGGCAGGGGATTAATATAACGCCTATTCAAATGGCATTGATCACACACCGAACAAAAATAATAATAGCCAGTTGACTGCACAGCCTCTTCTAACCATCTGACCTTCAAAACCGTGAAATAGCTAGCTGCACTGTGGGTGCACAAAGTGACTAGCAAACAAAATGTCCCAGATAGATGGCAAAACAAACCTTAATAGAGCCCCACAGGTCCAGGTCTAACTAAAAATCTCCTTTTCATTATCTCATTATTCCTTGCTTTTGTGCCTTAGCCACTGGGTCCCCACACACCTTTCTGTCCTAACTGAGTCAATGAAAGTGCTGCAAAAGATAATGTATTTCCTTCTGAGTGGGGCTTTCTCTCCTGGGTGCTATCGCTGACCCTTCTGATAAGTGATCTCTCAATGGTTCTCAACACAGCACAGCACTTTATCAGGTAAGAGTTTCTAAGAAGGTAGAAAAATGAAGTCTAAATGCAATTCTCAGTATTTATAAAGCTCTCAAAACCTTTTATTAAATATTAGCACAGTCCTCTTTTGGTATTTTCCATGAGTTTCTTCCAAATCACACATGACAAGTGAAACCAATAAAGCTTATCATAATCTTAAGCATTCCTACCCAGCTGTGTAAGTAATTAAGGTGTAAGTTGTGGCCAAATAAATGATACTGGCAACCTATGTCTTCTAATGACAGCAAGGTATTCTCTTTTTAAGACCCCGACTTGCCCTGTTACACCAGAGGTGCCCCATTACTTAACACCATCCTCTAGCTCAGAATTACTCCAAAGAAGGCAGGCCAGCAGATTACTAACATAAAGCCAACAGTAAGAGAAAACAGTCAAGTCACTGGCCAACCCACCGCATGGGCAAATTCAGAGGACTATACAATAAAATCACTGACCCATACTGGAATTCAAACCCACAGCAACACCACAGCTGTACGGCAGGGGGTTTTTTGCCTTCATAAATAGGGTTATTCTATCTCATCAAGCCAATTCATCTTTAATGCACTAAATTCTTCATAATCATAAAGAAAAGGTACCAAACAAGAGGACATTTGTTTGCATTACCTTCTTCTGGTCTTCTAGCTTGTGACTCACTGTATTCTTCCCATGTCTGTTCATTTCTGAAGATAAATCCATCACATTCAGTTCTTGCTCTTCAAAGTGGGATCTTTTCAAAAAAGCAGCAAACTAATCCAAGATGCAATCACTTGAAAAACACTTGCATGCCACATTTCTCATCAGACACCCTCTCTGACCTTCATCGACTCCAAGGAATGAATAAAATATCCATTGAGTGAATGGAAAAAATAAATTTTGCAATATACTCCTGAGACCTTCCAAATAAACATATCGTTCTTATATGCTGACGTCTCAAAAGAGAAATGTTTATCCACAGGAATTTTACCTCCAACTGCTATCTTTTTCTTTCTTCACAGTTTTCCATTTTAATAAAAAGTACAGTTTCTGTACACCTAGAATTTAAAGAAAAGCACACAGTTAATTCCTCCTGCCATCCATTACAGTAAAATCAATAGAATAAAATTATCTAAAATTATTTCGTAAAAAAAATTAAGAATGGATATTTTAATTAAGAATAATGCCAAAAAAAGGCATTTTTTCACTTCAGTGGCATTTAAAGTATCAATTGTACACCTAAAATAAACAGAATATGAAGTACAGACATTATAACATATTAAAGTAAGTTAAAAAAGCAATGGAAATACATTAAATATGTACATATGGTCAATTGTTCCACTTATTTGTTTCACCCTCTATAGATTCACAGAATTTTAGAGAAGAGCTTAATATGACCAGACATTCTGCTAGATCCTTTGATGCTTTTTATAATCAATTTTATGTCAACTTTAAAGGTTATCTGCAATACGGTATAATTTACCATCTTAAAATGAAAAAAAAGTGAAGCTTGTATAACATGAGGAATGGGTAATTAACAATAGCGAATTCAGATCTCCTTGACTCGCACATCCTTATTTGTCCAAGACACTCTCCTCATAGTTGGTCCACAAGCACACCACAAGAGTCTGTCACGTGTCTGGCTGAATTAAAGATGCATAGGCTTTCTCTCTGAATGGGGCCATCTAATTTATCTGTTTCCAAACCCAGGCGAAAAGAGAATCATCTGGGATTGATCTGAAATATACAGGTTCTACCCCAATCCTGCCAATTCCAAAACTGTAGTGTTTGGAAACCTGTATTCTTCTAGTGACTTCCAATGTAGGAGAACCGCAACTCAGTTGGAACTTCCTCCTAATGCAAAGCATCCCCAGCTTCTCAGTATACTGGAATCCCCAGGGAACCTTGCAAAATATGCTGGTGTCCCCTTCCCACTATGTTAATATATCACTTCCATAACATAAATCGCCAACCACTATTGACTACATTATACAAGAAAAAATCGTCTCCAAAGACAACCTATTCCACTTTGGGCTACTTTTCGTTATTAGTCAGTTCTTTCTAATTTGCAAGAAATCTTCCTCATCTGTATTACTTAATTTCTACCCATTGGTAATTATTTATATACTCTGCAGACATGAATGTGCACTAAAAACCAAGCTCCCGTTTTATATGACATTTCATAAAGTATCACCTTAACCAGTTAACCATCCCTCCCACATACCCTTTACACACCGCTATCAAGTAGATTTTGACTCAGTGACTCTATATAAGGTATCTGAAACGGTAAAGTTCTATGAGAGTTGACCACTTATTGTTCTCCAGAGAGGACTGAGGGGCTTGACTTGTCTACCTAGTAGTTGGTAGCCCAACACTAACCCCCAGGGCGATCAGCACTCCTAACCATTCATCGTACCTTCAATAATTCATAGACACCTGGTCATTTTCTCAAGAAACTTTGCTTTGTTCATGGCCCATAAACTGTGCTATCTAGAACTGGGTAAAAGGATTACAACTTGAATTTAACTCCAGGTTTCAAAAACATGTCAGATCAAGCATAAAAACAGATGATAAAGCAATTCAAATCACCACCCATCAGTGCTGAAATATTACTTATTCACTGAAGGCTACCTGTTCCCATAAAGATTTAAAAACCTTAGACACCCACTATAGGGTATCGATACGTTGGATTCATGTAATGGCAGTGGGTTTGGTGTGTCTTGGGGGGCCATGGGGGCACAAGAGAATTTGTGGTATTAAAAGGTCAACTTAGATGCAATGTGGAAAATAGATAGGAAGGGGTAAACTTAGAGCAGATAAATCTTTTATCTGTGGCTAGATCAATCCAGGAAAAATAACGTAGAACCCTATATTTCAGGAGCTCTAAGACAGAAAGAATAATGAAGCTGTATAAAAGAGTATTTAAAAGATGCAGTTGATGAAATTTATGATTGATTAAATGTAATCATGAGTGTGTGATTCAAAAATGCATGAGGGTATGGACAACATTATTATATATTATATATATTATATATAATACTAAATAATAGTGTATATTTTATATATAATATATAGTATACATTATATCTATAATATATAGTATATATACTACTGTATAGTATAATATATAATATAGCAAATCATAAACCACTTAAAGAGATTAAGACAAAAGGATTCATAAAACAAAATTATAGATATAATACAAAAAATTATAAGTCAATCTTATGGATGCAAACATATGCAAAAATCTTAAACAAATCTTAACAAATTGAGCCCGGTATTTAGAAAAAGGATCAGATATCAAGTCCAAGTTGACTTTATACCAAGAAAAAAGATTGCTTTAACATGCAGAATTAATTAATGTAACTCACTATACACTTTATCCCAAGAAAAAAAATAGCTTTAACCTGAAGAATTAATTAGTATAACTCTTTAACCAAGGAGAAAAAGGATAAGTTCATCTATATGGCACATAACTATTGTTTGATGAATTAAGGCTTGGCTCATAAAAATAAACAAAGGCAAAAAACAAAAGCACACTTGGAGAAGGAAAAATATAAGAAGGTTTTCAAAATCTTCCATAATCTTATAAAGCATATCTATAAAACATCTACAGAGAACATCAAATTTATAGTCAAAGTTAAATCTTTCCATTTGAAGATAGAGTTGAATCAGAATGCATGAATTGTTGAATATAAAACTATGATCTGTTCTGATAAATCTTAAACTACTTCACAATGAAAAAATTTTTTAAAGAAAAAACCTTTCCATTTGAGATCAAGAACAACACATAAATATCTGCCAGCATGCCTTGTACTCGGTGCTGTAATTAATGCCCTAGTCACACAGGGAGACAAGAAAATATTGGATAGAATAGAAGGCAGATAAGCAGGCAGACAAGAAGAAATAAAACTGGTTTTATTTGTATGTTATGATGATATAGAAAATACTAAAGAATTAAACAATACATTACTAAAATTAACAAGTCATTTTGCAACCCAATATGTAAATCATTTATAGTTCTCTAAAATAACAAACATTAAAAATATAAATTTTTTAAAATATCATTTACATTATCTTTGAAATTTTCAAGTACATAGAATTAAATCTCCCATAAGAGTAAAATTTTACAAAAGCAGTAAAATAAACAATGGGACTGACAGTTCTGGGGGGACACAGTTGAGGAGGAGGCCTAGGGAGCCAACAAACCCAGGCACAGCCAAAAATAAGTGATCTAAAATCAATGATGAGTAGGGTGGAGGATGCCTAGTGGGGCTTAATAAAGTGCAATGTAGCGAAGGGGAATTACTTAAACCCGATTGAAGGCCCAACATGATAGTGGGACAAAAGTAAATTAAAAGGAAATAGAGGGAAGAGCTAGGAGGCAAAGGACATTTATAGAGGTATAAATACAGTCACGTACATATGTAAACATATTTATATATAATGATAGGGAATTAGATCTATGTACATATACTTATACGTGAAGTACTGAGGTAGTAGGCAAACATTGGGCCTCTACTCAAGTACTCCCTCAACACAAGAACACTTTGTTCTAATAACCTGGCATTCCGTGATGCTCACCTTCCAGACATGATCGCTGAAGACAAAATGGGTGCGTAAGCAAATGTGGTGAAGAAAGCTGATGGTGCCCAGCTATCAAAAGATATAGCATCTGGGGTCTTAAAGGCCTGAAGATAAACAAATGGCAATCTAGCTGAGAAGCAACAAAGCCCACATGGAAGAAGCACACCAGCCTGGGAATTTATGAGGTGTTAATGGGATCAGGTATCAGGCATCAAAGACCCAGAACAAAAGATCATATCGATGTGAATGAATGAAATACAGAATAGAGACCCAAAGCCCATCTGTAGGCAATTGGACATCCACTGGGAAGGGTCACAAGAAAGAGTTGAGCCTGTCAGGGTGCAGTATATCACCGATGAAACACACACCTTTCCTCTACTTCTTTAATGCTTCCTCCCCAACCCCAACCAATATTCTGACCTCAGTTCTACCTTACAAATCCACCTAAACCAGAGCATGTACACTGGTACAGATAAAAACTCACAACACAGGGAATCCAGGGCAGATAAAGCCTTCATGACCAATAATGAGAGTAGCGATACCAGAAGGGTAGGGCAAAAGTAAGGGGCGAAAGGGGAACCAATCACAATGATCTACATATAGCACCCTCCCCGGGGGAACAAACAACAGAAAAGTAAGTGAAGGGAGACAGTGGATGATATAAGACATGAAAAAAAATTATAGATTATGAAGGATTCATAAGGGAGAAAGGGGGTAAAGGGTAGGAAATGAGCTGATACCAAGGGCTCACATAGAAGAAAATGTTTTGAAAGTGATGATGGCAACATATGTACAAATGTGCTTGACACAATGGATGTATGTGTGGATTGTGATAAGACCTGTAAGAGCCCCCAATAAAATTTCTTTTCTAAAAAAAAAACAACTTTTGCTAAAGCAGTAAAATAAAATAAAAATCAAACGGGACTCTAAACAGAAAATTATGGCATATTCATGGAGTAAAAAATTCAGTTCTTAAGGGATGCCAAATCACAGTAAAATATTTACAGATTTAGTGTATTACCAATCAATATGTCTAAACTCCTTTTGGAAAAATTGAGATGACTCTACAATATACATAAAAAAACAAGAAATTCCAAAACACTCAAAAGGAACAGTAGGAATAATTTACTTTACAATGTTAAAACAAACTATAAAACAATAGAAAATAAAACGTATATAGAAGCTTTAAATCAGAATTCACTTGATGGCAATGGTTTTTTATGTTTTGAGTGTTTTTTGGAGGTTTTTGGTTTTATTTTAATTGCGGGCTCTTACAGCTCTTATCACAATCCATACATATATCCATTGTGTCAAACACATCTGTACATATGTTCTCATCATCTTTTTCTAAATATTTTCTTTCTGCTTGAGCCCTTGGTATTTACTCCTCATTTTTTTCCTCCCTCGTCCAAGTCCCCTTGATAATTTATAAATTATTCATTTTTTTATGTCATATACTGACCACTGTCTCCCTTTCCCCACTTTTCTGCTGTCTCTCCCCCTGGAATGGGGACCATACATCAATTATTGTGATCGGCTCCCCCTTCCCTTGCCCTCCTAGTAACACTGCTTCCCTTATTGGTCCTGAGGGGTTCATCTGTTCTGGATTCCCTGTGTTGCAAGCTCTTATCTGTACCAGTGTACATGCTCTGGTCTAGCCAGATTTGTTAGAAAAGTGTGGTCATGATAGGTGGGTGAGTGGGGGGCGGGCAGGGAAGCATTAAAGAACTAGAGGAAGGTTGTGTGTTTCATTGGTGCTATACTGCACCCTGAGTGGCTCATCTGTTCCTTATGGCCCTTCTGACAAGGGGTGCCTAATTGACTACTGATGGACTTGGGTCTCCACTCTGCTTTTCCCCTCATTCCCATTGATGTTTTTTTTGTTTGGTTTTGGGTCTTTGATGCTTGAGGTGAATGTCACAGAGGTGAACAAAGTGTTCTTGCATTGAGGGAGTACTTGAGTGGAGGCCCAATGACCATCTGCTGCCGTAATACCTTATAAATAAATATATGTACATAGATCTATTCCCCTATCATTATATATAAATGTATTTACATATATACATGTCTATATTTAGACCTCTATATATGTCCTTGGCCTCCCAGTTCTTTCCTCTATTTCTTTTGACTTTCCTCCTGTCCCACTATCATGTTCAGCCTTCATTCGGGTTTTGGTAATTCCTCTCGGCTACATTGCTCTTGATTGAGCAAACCCCCACCCCACCCCCCAAGCATTCTATGGTCTCCTCGCCATCAATTTAGGTCACTTACTCTTTCCTTGTCTCTGGGTTTGTTGGCAACCCCCTTCTTTTCCCCCACCTACCTCTTTCCCATGTCGTCCCCCACCCCACTCTCAAGGAACCATCAGGAACCATCAGTCCTACTGTTCTCTCCTCCTGACTGCTTATCTGGAGGGGTTTGTTTAATGGCTGCAAGCTAAGTGTGCAAACCAACTGGTTATTTTATTGGTGCAAATAACATACTTCACAAAATCTGACACCCAGAAACACATCCTCACACATGCCACTTGATTTATAAAAGGTATAATTGCAAAACTATGCAGAAATAAAAATGCACTTTCTGTTATTCAAATTCCATAAAGTGGATTATACATCTTCATTTGCTTCTCTTTCTTTGAAGATCATATCTTTTATATTGTTCTATGATATTGCACGTCTCAGTTCTTTCTGTTACTAATGTACTCAATTTATATTTTCCTGTGTAGGGAGAGGGAACTAAGCTCATGTGTCCAAATTCATGTAAATGAACAAAACAGAGCTCCCTTCAACACTGAGATTTTAATTATCTTGAACTCTACATCCTAAGGCAGCCTATCTGGACTCTTCATGTTTACAAATGAAGACTACAAAGACATTCACTTTATGTCACATATTTTTTCCCAGGCCCTATGACCTCTATTCAAGCCAAGAGAGTAAAAATCCCTCTGGCTGAATTGTTGACACAGCAACAAATCACAGATCTGAAAACAACTGAAAAATGATGGGAAATTTCTTTAACAATCTCAACTATTGAAAAAGAATTTTAACTATTAAACAGAGATGGTTTGGTCATTTTTTCACTTTAAACTCTGACCTTAATTTGTCAAACCATCTCTGTGTGATTAAGTGAATTAATGTCTTCAATTAAAGGAAAGGAGCCAAATCCCAATGGAAGGATGAAGAAGTTTCTCGAGTTGAAAAGGGCCTTGAGGCTAGAAGTTCCACTTCCTCTCCCACCCATGCATCCCAGACAAAGTACGGTGATGTTAGATATAAAGAGGGATTCTACAGAGTAGCGATACCAGGAGGGTGGAGTAAGGGTGAGGTAAAGGGGGAACTGATTACAAGGATCTACATGTAACCTCCTCCCTGGGGGATGGACAACAGAAAAATGCATGAAGGGAGACATTAGGCCGTGTAAACTATGATAAAAAAATTATTTATAAATTATCAAGGGTTCATGAAGGGGAGGGGAGTGGGGAGGGAGGGGAAAATATTAGGAGCTGACACCAAGGGCTCAAGTAGAAAGCAAATATTTTGAGAATGATGAGGGCAACAAATGTACAAATGTGTTTGACACATGGATGTATGTATGGGCTGTCATAAGAGTTGTACGAGCCCCCAATAAAATGATTTATTAAATAAATAAAATTAAAAATTACAAAAGAATATATGCTGTGCGCTACTATTAAGTGAAAATCTAAAACATGCAAATTAATGCTAAATATTAGTATACATTCTGAAAAATACTGAATTATAAAATGTGTATGAAATAATAAATGCCTCAAAAGTGAGAAAAATACAAAGATAACTGCTACTACTATTTCAATTAAAACACCACACTGTTTATCCACAATACCATAGCAGCACAAAAACATTAATAAAAATGTAAGGAGAGGAAAAGTAACTATTATTTGAATATAATATTGTTAGCTATATAAAAATTAATGAAACTACTTAGAATAGTCAAGGCCCTAGCAAAATAAATCTTTACGCAAAAAAATAGTAAAAAGAAAGACAGCAAAGAAAGATGGGAGGAAGAAAGGAGATATACTTCCAAAACAGACTCCATTAGTAAAAGATACAGAATATAATGGCTTTGGCGTAAAACTTATACCCAGAATGCTCTTTAGGAACAAGGATGGTGAGACATTGGCTTACTTACTTTGATATGCGATCAAAAAGGAATGATTGTTGAAAATGGGCATCATGCTTGGTAAAGCAAAAGGTCAGTAAAAATGCACAAAATCCTCAAGAAGATGGATTAACACAACAGGGAAAACAATGATCTTAAGCACAGGGATCGTCATGGAGATGGCATATCGCACAGGAAAGGGCAACAGCTCTGGATCTCTGTAAGGTGGCTCTGCATTGCGGTCCACCTGATGGCACCCAACAAGAACACCAAAGACCTCGACAACAAGAGGCTACAAAGCGATGAAAGCCCTGAAGGCAAGCCAGCCAGTGCAAATGAACAAATAGAAACAGGAAACTAATATGAGAAAATATGGACCAAAAAAGCATATGAAAATCAGTAACTCTTATCAAACTAAGTATTGACAAGGATATAATAAGACAAGAAGTTTTGCAAACTGCTGAGGAGAGTGTAGCAAGGGCAAGAACTATAGTGAATAATTGAACAAAATCTGTAAAGTTCAATGTCAACTGACCCTCCAACACAATTCAGATCCTAGGAGAAAACCACACACTATGCAAAGCTTGAATATTTATCATAGCATTCTCTGCCCGGTAAAAATATCATAAATATTCGAAACACTGGTCATCAGAAGTTAAATAAACATATTATGGTATGTATTTGTACAATGGTATGTTTTACAATTTTTTAATGTATGAATTAGATCTCCTCACATCCACATGGACCAATCCCAGAAACATACTCATGCAGCAAATAACAAGTTGTACACGGATTTGCAGAGTATGATATCATTTATCCCACATTTAAAAACTTGTAAAACAATATAAACAGCATGTATTCAAATATAATGAAAGTATTACATGATAAATGCGTATTACATGAGCAATCATTAGTCATGAAAATGATTGTTTCTAGAGTGAGGCACGAAAAGGGAAGAGTATAAAAAGAAATGTATAGTGATGTAAGAGTTTATCGCTTTTCAAAAATTGTGAAGCAAAGTGTTTAATGTTACAAACTAGATGCTTACTGAATACCCAAAGGTTTGTCATTACTCACTATATTTTTCCTAACCATCAAAATTGTTCTGCTTAAAAGTAAGTAAAAGACTAAAAAATGTAAAGTAAGAAAATATAAATTATTTTTAATTGGTTAATCAATAGTAAAAGCAACTACCACTGAAAAAGCTCACAATAGGAGGTCCTAGAGAGGAGGAGGATGGTGGTAGATGTGGAATAAAAGGCAAAGTAATCAAGAAAAGTGAGCATCCTTCAAGTCAGAAACTGAATTCATTCCCCCAAGACTCAGCCAAACAACAGACAGTTGTAGAATGTGGAGAATATATACAGAAGGTATGCACTTCCTCACACCATCAACCACATGAGATCAAGCAGGCAGCACTGCACAGGGAGAAAGCTCAAAAGGCAGGAAGAAATAGGACATGGGAAGTATGCTGTTTCTTTGTAGGGACTTCGATCCATGATATAAAACAAAAGTGTAGGAACTGTTGAATGGAAAACCAATTTGATCCATAATCTTTCAATCAACTCAATAAACAAGTAACCAACTATTGAACAATGGCAAGTAGTTTCCTTCATGGGCAGAACCTCCTTTCAGGTGTCATTCATCAGGGAGTATCCTATTGTTTGTTCCATGAATTGGAGCAGACTCTTGTAATTTACTGAGCCAAGGGTAACGTTAAACACCCTGAAGTGCATGGTACACTTAACAATGAAGACAAAGTGTCAATAGGTTGTCCACTGACAGGCGCAGGCACCATGCCGAGCTGATTTGGAGTAACACCCGACTATAATATTAGCTGAAGACCTTCACCTCTTCCTTAGAACCATTTCACTAATAACACCACCACCCCGTGTCCTCTGTATCAGATATCATTCTAAAACAAGGTGGAAAAAAGATGAATAAAGCTCAACCCCACCACCACCACACTACAACCTGAGTTCCCTGCTAATCTCCTCACCTCAGGAGAAAAGCTCCCTCGGTTAACCCCAGTGAACTGCTACGCTCCACCTGACTCTGGGGCACACAATTAAATAGAACCTTCGTCTTATGGGCTTTTCATAAATGCATAAACACACAAATGTTTCTGATTTTGTGGTTTCATGGAGAGTTTTGTGATTTGCCCACTAGAAAATCAACACAAATAAACATAAATTTGTGTGTAGGGGAGGGGGTTTCATTAAACAGCAATGAAATCATTTAAAACAAAACAAGCTTTTCTCCTATATAGCAAGTAATTCAGATGCGGGGGGGCAGTTGTATTAAAAATATGACCTTGTATTGTGCGTCTAAAATTCCATCTTTCCAACTTCTGATACAAAGGAGAAATAAAAACAGCAGGGAAAACACTGTGTGCTCTTTAGCATGGATGTTCGGCTTCATTTCTGTAGACTGGAAGAGGGTAGGCTATTTGCCTCTATCAGATAAATTGGCTCTGCGGTCCACATTTAAAAGAACATACACTGGTTTTCAGCAGGAAGTTTGAACTTGATTAGTTCAAGATAAAAGGATGCAAGTAAGGTTGACTATCATTCTGAGCCAATAATTGCATGTGTAATGGAGACAGAACAGTATAAAACATTCATATTCTTAGGTACTAATGATACATAGAGAAAAAAGCTTGCATCTTTCAGCTAAATTTGTTTATTGTCTGAAAACTCAATGTAGTAATTCAAAGCCAAGTGACAGGAAATTACAGTTTCCTGGCTGACATCAATTCCATCTTCAGTAATAATTCTAAAATGGAGTTTCTGAGCCCTGCAGAGAGGAAAAAGCGCGCGCGCGCGCACACACACACACACACACACACACACACACACACACACACACAATTTCCAATAACTCAGGTCAGAACCCAGATGCTATGGCATACATGTGGATAAAATTATGATGCAGGCATACAAGCATGCAGAGCCTTATTATGTAATTTTAATCAAACCTTTTATTTGATCAGGTTCCTGCATTTGGTCTGTACATGACTTGCTTATTTAGACAATATTGGCTCTCATATGTGAGATTTGAAACACATGGCTGTTTATTGCTGCAACAACAAATAGAAAGTCATTTTTTTCGGAACAATCCAAAAACTAACTAAGCTGAAAATTAGTGACCTGAGAAAAGTTTTGTTTAAATCAAATTGCCTTGGAAGGAATATTATCTGTACAAGGGCTAGAGGAATGGCCATATTCTCTCCACATGCTCACTTCCCCATCATATGGATCTCTAGTTCAAACCTTCCTGAAAGCAGACTATGAAATACCAAGAATATCTATTGTCTACCAACTGCAAGACCTTAGTTATGCAAAAAGCCTCAAAACAAAGGGCGTCCTTTCCTGTAGCTCTGGTGGCAATAGCTGGCCCTTTGACTAGGCAGGTGGTAAAAGCAGGCAGAAAGCACAGGGCACCTGCAGATCCTGACACTGCAAAAGTAAAAGGGGTTTTGTGCTCTTCCTGCGAGTGCACAGGGTGAGCTGAAAGGCAGGGCTGGTGAAACAGCTTGAACTGTGCCCCGAGAACAACCTAGAATATGAGAGAAGAGATTTAAGGAGCCTTGTTTCTGGGTAAGTATCTTCCAAGTAGTTCATTAGAATATGACCTCTTTAAACTCTTATGAAAGAAAAAACGAATCTGGCTAGCTAGCTCATATTATTTCTTTCTCCCGCCCCCTTCTCCCTCATTACCCTCTATCCTAAATAATGAAGAAATCATGGCCCCATGAAGAACATAATAGAATGATTGTTTTCAGTAAATATCCTTCCCCCTGCCCCACAGATTCGGGTTTTCCATGAGATTTGTTTTGCCCAAGATAGCATTAGTAGATTGATACAAGCAGAGGTTTAAAATTGGCTGGCCTCTTGCTATCAGGTGATCCTCCATTTGAAGAACATACCTTGGATAGCCATTGGTCCATGAAGAAAAATATATATAAAGACCTAGTTCCAACCCATATCATGATGTCAAGTTCCCACATTTCCAGCTGAGGCTATAACTAATCCATAACAAATAATGAATGTTCACTGTTGTAAGCTATTGAAGTTTGAGAGGAGAGGAGAGGTTAGAGAGCTAAAGAAATGGTATAGATCTTTATTAGATAGTAAGATATGATGTCATAATTAAATAACATGTTCTTGTTAGGTTCTGCTGAGTCAGTTCCAACCCATAGTCAATCGATGTACCACCGAATGAAACACTGTGCCATCCTCACAATTATTCTTATGTTCAAGGACATTGATGCAGCCACTGTGTCAATCCATGTTATTAAGGGCCTCCCGCCTTTTCCTGGGCCCTCTTCTTTGCCAAGAGTGATGTCCTTCTCCAGGGATTGGTCTCTCCTGACATGCCCCAAGTATGTAAGATCAAGTCTCATCATTTGGCTGTACTTCTTCCAGTATAGATTAGTTTTTGTTTTGGTAGTCCATGGTACTTTCAATATTCTTCGACAGCACCAAAAGTCAAATATATTAATTCATATTCAATCTTCTTTATTTGATGTCCAACTTTCAAATACATATCAGAGAAATAATTTAGACTTCACAAATTCATAATGGAAAGTTTTGAAAATTTTGGCTCATAATAATTTCGATGCGATGTTTTGATCTTCAAAATAAAAGTGAGATATACAATCTAAAAATCCATTGAAAATGTTAATGTGCAGAGATTTTTATATTTTATTAAATTTCTCTCATTTTCTTTGGCAGGATTCTTCTTTATCTTTATCAGTACATTATGACATACAAATATTTTGAGCAGAAGCATGTTCTGTGTATTTAAAATGAAAAGGTAGTTCTAGCCCTTAGGATTTGTTACCATTTTATAGTTCAGTGGTCTTTCTATGATGTCCAGTCTCTGTGAACACTAACTCAATATAGCTAAGAAGGCAAAGCAATATGTTGAATATCAAGAGCTCTAGGTTGAGTATAGAACCCTAAATCTGGTCAGGATCTAAAGTTATGGACATGTTCTACTAGAGTTGTTGATGATCTATTTGGAAGAAAGAAAGCAGAGAGAGCAAACAGCGCTCAGTGGAGAGTTCTTCCTTTCCATAATACAATCTGCGAAGGATGGGGAGAAAAGACCCTTTGAGAAAAGTGAGGAGAATTTTGCACACAAATCCTGATTTGCACATTTTTTTCTGGATACAACAAGGTATTACTATAGTTCACTATTCAAAGCTGTAGAAGAGACTGTGTTCTATGTTTCCCACACCATTTTATCTTGCTGTGCATGTAGAAGGATAGAATTCCTTAATCATTGATTTTTATTGCATTTCTTAGTCCTTCCCATTAGCAAACGGAGGTGTCATCTTTAGAAAGAGAAAGTTACACACTCAGATTCCTGATAACCTTTGTCATCCACGCAACGGAAATGGAAACTGCCTAAAACCCTGAGCTCCTATCAGAAGAGAGTCAGCAAACAGAGCTAAGTGACCCACACCAGACTGGTTTACAGTCTAAGAAAGAAGTGAAAAACAGATGCTTGTGCTAGGTTGGTCTTCGAACTGTCTAATCTCCTCACATTACCACAGTTATCCTGACCAATGTAATAGTAATTCTGTGGTGCTATTCCCCATAGAATTGCCCTGTATTTTTATGGGTTCTTGCTGGAATGTTACCATAACACATTATAAACCCATGAATCTTGTTTCCTTATGTGATCAGTGAAATTGGGTTGAACTAATAAAATGTGAATATTTCAAAAAAATTTTAAGAGCTCTCACTTTCATCAGCACATCAATATGCTACTGTACAGGGGAGCTCAGAAAAAATTAGGCTGTTTCATAAAACGGATCAATTTATAGATGGACTAGGCAATTTAAACTAAATCACACTCTCAGTATGGGAACTTTTATATAAAGTTAAGTTTTCAATATGCTAATAATCTTATGTCTCAAGTGTTAAAAAATGTAAAACAAAGATATGCTGTGCTGTGTAAAAAGGAGTTTCAAACAGTTAATGGGAAAATTCTATTATCTTTTCATTCCATTTAGCCATGTACTTCCTGAAGCCCCCTCATACACATACTCATGTTTACTTCAATTTAGTAAAATTCATTAGAAATATGCAGTCAAATGGGTTATATTCACATTCACTCTAGTAGCCCTTTGTATTATGCATTCTTTAAGTACATAGACAAGACAGTCTTTTAAAAAAATTCTTCAACAGTAAGTTTCTTAGTATGCAATTTAATAAATGATTTTAGATAAAGAACTAAAGAGGAAGTGAGGAAGAAAATGAAGAATACATTAGAAACCAAATAAATCTAAAACTAGACATTATGTAAAAGGAATAATAATCCTGCTTTTCTTTCTGAAAATCTGCATCTCATAGGCAAAAGAGCAGAAAAGTCTGCATCATAATTATAACCTAAAACATTTAAAAGTACTTGAATCACCATTAATCTATTTTCACTAATCCAAAATTTATACTTTAAAAATTAGCTTTTTATTGAAATTAATTTTAATTTAACATCAAAAAATATTTTTCAGAGCAAGTCCATAGTATAACCAAGCTTTCATCACAAACTAGCTGTTTCAAAACTCTTCAGTTACCAAAAAAAGTGTTTCTCATGCTGTGACGAGCCATGGATGTAGCTGTGACTCATTGATCTGATATACAACAAACCAATGACCAGTCTCAACCTTTCCTCACCAACACTCCTAAGTGTGAGTCCATTATTCCCATCACGATGTCAAATCACTCCTTTGGAGGCCTACCTCTTTTCATAAACACTCTATTTTAGCAAGCATGATGCCCGTCATTAGGGATTTATCCTTTCTTAATGACATAAGGTCATAAAAACAAATCTAGTTTAATTCATCCAAGACAGATTTTTTTCATTCTGCTGGACGTCCATGGTATACTTAATATTATTTGACCATACAATGATGTGTTAATTATAAATGCTCTTCATTTATTCATAAAGGCACATTAGGTATTCATTCATTAAATGAATATGCATTGAAGGCCTACTCTATGAGAAGCTATCAGGAACAAACTCATGGATTATTAGGAACAATAAAATGACATTTCCTTAAACCTATTCTAGCACAGAGACTTTTGAAAATGGAAAGATAATTCTGATGCCAATTACCTAGATGAGTATAATTTCATCGTGTATTTTGTAGCACAGTTTTGTAAGTGAAAGGTCCAAGAAAGTATTCTTGACGAATGGTTACTCTTCAGGCTGGTCACAGTAAAACAAAAGGGAATGTAATCATGTTCATAAGATGAAAATCCCATCCAAGTAAAAGTAAACAGAGGAAAGAAATAGAAGGTGAAGGTCATTTATAGAGGTATAAATACAGGCAGGTACGTATGTAAATATATTTATATATAAAATGATAGGTACATAGATCGATGTACATGTATGTTAAATAATAAGATAGCGGACGGATGTTGGGCCTCCACTCAAGTACTCCCTCAACAAAAGAACACTTTGTTTTTAAAACCTGGCATTCTGTGATGCTCACCTTCCTGACATGATTGCTGAAGATAAAATGGATACAGGAGCAAATGTAGTGAAGAAAGCTGATGGTGCCCGGCTATCAAAAGATATGGCATCTGAGGTCATAAAGGCTTGAAGATAAACTAGTGGCCATCTAGCAGAGAAGCAACAAAGCGCACATGGAAGAAGCGCACCAGCCTGTGTGATCACGAGGTATCGGTGGGATCAGGTATCAGGCATCAGAAGACCCAAACCAAGCAATCATATTGATGAGAAATGGGGGGGTGGGGGGCGGAGGGGATGCAGAGAGGAGACCCAAAGCCCATATGTAGACAATTGGACATCCCATCACAGAAGGGTCACAAGGAAGGGACAAGCCAGCCAGGGTGCAGTAAAGCACAGACGAAACACAGCATTCCCCTAGTTCAGTGGTTCTCAACCTTCCTAATGCTATGTCTCTTTTAATACAGTTCCTCGTGTGGTGACCCCCTCAACCATAAAGTTATTTCCATTGCTACTTCATAACTAATTTTGCAACTGCTATGAATTGTAATGTAAATATCTGATATGCAGGGTGTATTTTCATTTTTACAAAGTGAACATAATTTAAGCATAGTGATGAATCACAAGAATAGTATGTAATAATATATTGTGAAATATTTATTTCTTATTCAAAAGAAATGAAATTTGTCTTGAAACATGGTGTACCACGGGTAATAGTCTGACTATAACAACAGTAAACTATATTGCTACATTTTACGATGGTATGCATAAAAAGCCAACATCATTGAGAAGGCTGAGGTAGTTTCTTTCTCACCAGATCAGAAATTCTTGGAGCAGTCTTTGCAAGAGCACAAGAGCACATCTTCCACAACAAATCTACTTCTGTATTTAGACTTGATAACCAACAAACTGGAAGACCCTGTTTCACAAAGATATGTTGTTGGAAATGGAAGAAAAAGGCGCAACACAGTCTCAGACAGAACAGGATATGACTGCAAACAGTTGATCCACAATTTTGTAACTGGCATGGTAGAGAAATCAGTTCTTGCTGCATCGCTGTTAGTAAGTTCAATGAAGTCCTTGAACTTCTGCTGTCTCAGGAACATCTTCAACTTTGACTGTGAATGGGCTTCTGGCAAGTGCAAATGGGGTGTCGGGTAGATTTGGAAAGTATGATGACATTTCACCTGCAAGCATGTGTTCTTCCGCAGAAATTATCATCATCCTTTTGTCTGGTTCAATGTCATGTTCCTCAAAGAAAGCAGATAAGGTAGGCAACACGTAAATTTTATTTTCATCCAATTTTTTTTTGCCAGAGCTGAAGTTTCATTTGGAATGATCGGATCTTTTCAGACTAATCGAGGCATGTTGCATTTGGTCATTGCTGTGATAAATTTAACTCATTCAAGATGGCAAAGATGGCAACCAAGTAAGCTAATTTCTACAGTTCACTTTAATCGCTGAAAAGTGCTTCTAACTGCAGTCTTGCTTTCTGATTTTAAAAAAATGTTTTGAGATCATCACAAAGATCAAAAACACATTTTAAAACTTTTCCTCTCAACAACCATCTCCCTTCAATATGAAATAGCAGAGCATTATTCGGTGCATCCAACTTGTTGCACAGTTGTGAAAACAGTCGACTATTTAAAGTGCTCGCCTTTACACAACTTATGACACTTTTCATTACTTCTAGTAACTCTTGCCGCAGCATCTTCATTGCTAATATTTGTCAATGAATCATACAGTGAGTTCCAATGACTTTTGGTGACTCATTCAGTACCAAACGTTGAAATCCAGATCAACATCCTAGCACAGCTGGAACATCACCTGTGCAAACACCACAAACCTTTTCCCAAGAGATCTTATGCTCTTTCAGAAATGAACCAACTGTGTCAAATACATCATGTACACTCAATTTTGTAACAAATTCGTCTCTGATCTAACTCACAATGTCTTTGGCCGCTGACATCAGTAAATCCTCAGCAATGGTGTGAGGTCTCATAGCTCTGGCGATTCTGAGTGCCACCAAATATGAAGCTTCAATGGCTGCTACGTTTTGTTTGTGGTACTTGCCACAAGTGTCAAGCCTGGCTTTCTTGAATCCATCAGCTTTGCTTCTAAAAGAGTTGGTATCCTTGCCAGCAAAGTTCGGATGCTTGCTATCAAAATGGTGTTTTAATTTGTTTGGCTTCATATAATCAGCTGATAGAACTTCACAACAAATAAGACATTGTGGTTTCTCAATCCTGCTGTAATTATTGAGGTAAAACCATACTGTAAAAAATCCCCACTATATTTTCTTTTCTTAATGTTCTTCTCTACATGATCCATTGTCATGGATTGGTTTGCTAATGAAAATAATATATAATAATAGCGTTAATTATACAAAAGATGATACATGGCATAGTTCAGTCAATACAGTTCATCAAAGTTCCTTAATTTACCATTCTCTGTGTTGTTGTTTTTTACATGCCTGTTACTATCACAAAGGGGCTGTACTTACATCAACCACAGCTGAATATAAAAAGACAGATCAGATTCCAGCTTAAGTTTCCACGGTATATATGTATATTTTTGGGGGGGGTAGTTGATGATTTTGCAATACATGACTTAACATTGATTCAGTAATTATAATTCATGAAGTGTCACTTTACCTCCAATACCGCTGCCTTCAACACAGTAGCTGCTTTTAACAGAGAGCTGCTTGCTACACAGCAGCTGCTTTCTACACAGTAGCTACTTTCTACACGTGTGACTGGTCTGTATAAGTACATTATGGTGCCAACCTTGTCACATACACCTGTATTTGTACAGGGTGCATGTGATGTAGTTGACGCAATGATGTCATCATGCTGGGTACTTGTAAGTGGGCCTATCTGCATGTGGGTGTACCCGCCTAGAGACGGATAAAGGAGCTGTGGCTCGATTCCTACAAACATCGGAAATATGTGTTTTTCAGTGGTCTTAGGAGACCCCTGTGAAAGGGTCGTTCGACCTCAAAAGGGGTCACAACCCACAGGTTGAGAACCACTGCTCTAGTTCTTTAATGCTTCCTCCCCCTCACTATCAGGTCCCCAATTCTACCTTACAAATCTGGGTAGACCAGAGCATGTACATGGGTACAGATAAGAGCTCTTGAACAGAGGGAATCCAGGGCAGATAAACCCCTCAGGAACAATAATGGGAGTAGCAACACCATGAGTTTAAGGGAAGGTCTGGGAGAACGAGGGAACCCATTACAATGATTTGATGTAAAACTGCCCCCAATCCCACCCCAGGGAGACTATAACAGAAATGTGGGTGAAGGAAGACAGCAGTCCATGTAACATATGAAAATAATAATAATTTGTAAATTATTATCAATGATTCAAGAGGGAGCAAAGGTTGTGGAGGGAAGAAAAATATGAGGAGCTGATACCAAGGGCTCAAGTAGAAAGAAACGTTTTGAAAAGGATGATGGCAACATATGTACAAATGTGCATGACACAAATAAATTAACTAAATTAAGAAAAAGAGATGATATCTCATCCTATTTATACAATGGAGGCACTGGGGAGGGTGGATACCACAGTATTATACTCCATTTTTTTTCTTTTTTTAACTTTCTCATTTTTGTAATACATCTTTTCATTGGGGGCTCTTACAGCTCTTATAACAACCACACATCCATTCTATCAAGCACATTTGTACATATGTTGCCACCATTATTTCCAAAATGTTTTCTTTCTACTGGAGCCCTTGGTATTAGCTTCTCTTTGTTCCTCTCCCCCACCCTCCCACCCTCGTGAACACTTGGTAATTTATAAATTATTTTCATTTTCATAATTTACACCATCCGCTGTTTCTTTGCTTTGTTGGTCTTAGGAAATCATTCTGTCTCAGTTGACAACAAGCCTAAGCGTTTGTAACTGTTTTACAACTGGTTGCTTAAGATGAAGGACATGACAAAGTCAGAAGGTAGGGAGAAAAGACTGCAACAGTAAACACAAGGTGAAGCCACTAGGTGGCGGAACATTGGAGAGATTACAACAAATAGCTGAAATAAAAAGTGTATTGAAAAATATGGCTGTGGAGTTGATCCATGTGCGTCAGAATAGAATAGAATTGTGGTCCGTAAGGGTTTCACTAGATGGTTGTTCGGAATGAGGTCCTTACGCCTCTCTTCTGAGTAGACTCCAACCTCCAAACTTTCAGTGAGCAGCTAAGCAATATAATGGTTTCCACCACACGTACACTTACATTAAATACTTGCCTATTCCCTAAACATGATTGAGGCATATGAAATTACAGCTTCTGGCTCTAAAAAGTAAGGAATAAGAACTTCCCAATAAAGCAAAGAAAAGAAGGAAAGGGTTTTCCAGGCTTATTTAGGGAGCAGGAGTGAGCCACATCAATTCGTGCACAAGTTATTATACATTCATTAAAAATGAAGCCATCATTTGCCTTACTAAGTAAGTCAAGTTATAAAGAGCAACTAGTGCAATACATTAAAATAAATTTAAAAAAATGAAGAATAACAAATATCACAGGCTACCTTGGTCCTATTTTCAGGAGGAAGACACTGGATCAATGGGCAGCTTATCTTACTTACTTTAAAAACCAACATTTGGTTGTTAAAGACAGTAAGCTAAACACTAAGGAAATAGCTTTACCTACTTCCATTCATAAACGCAAACATGTACTCTATTTAAATAAATTATTTCAACACATTCGTTCACATGGTAGACTACTGTGTGCACCCAACCAAAAAAAGTTACCTTACTCTAAAGCACAATATGTCTTTTCTTAAATAGTCTTTTATAGGGGGTAATTTATTATTCAATTTGTTTCGTGATAATACAGAAAAAGATTATTCAGTATGCTTTTAAGGATTAGTGTTCTTCCAGAATCGAAAGGAATGTAGTGAGCCCAAAGGAAGAGAGCTAAATTCTATCTGATCTAAATTCTACTTTAATGATGACGAGATAAAATGGTTTTTTTGTTTTATTTTCTTTGGTCTTGTCTTCTTTTGATCATTGTTGCTGTCGGTAATGGAGAGTTGTTATTCGATTTAATGATCTTCTTTTAAATGGACAGTTTAAAACAAAAAAGTACACCATACAGCACTCATGCACGTCAAGCACTGTGCTCTGTGCTTTATGTGCAGCATCTTCCTGTCCCTTACTAAAAAACTGTGCATTCTGGATTTTTAATCTGCTCATTTACCAACGGAGAAATGCAGGCATAAAAGGTGACATAATCTACTAAAAGGATTATAAGCAGTAAGTGGTGACACCAAGCGGTCTGATTTCAAGTTAAGGGTTGGCTTATTTCAACCATGTGTTCCCCTACCTGGGACAGACTGGAGATTGTGAATACTTGTATTTGATGAGTAAAAGTACCAATAATACCTACTTCACAGATTGCACAAGTATGCTATATATAATTTATAAAGTATCTAAATATCTCTTATTTGATTAGAAGGTCCCATTTAAATAGTAAATTACTATACAATTAATAATAAAATAGCAGCAAATGATGTGTCAGTTGTCACTCCCTCCCTAGGTTACATGTTCTTCCTTTATAAATCTAAAGAACATCTACATTTGAATAAGTCTCTAATTCAAAATGATCTGTTCCCTGTCACTAACGTTGTTCATGGAACAAGCATATCTGTAATTATGAATCTGCATTTTTTCCTATGTAAAATCTCGTCTTTAGCTACAAATCTTATGTCACAGTCTTGCTCCCGGTAAAGTCCTGGGCCTTTTCATTATGCTGTTAGGTGTCTTCAAGTCAGCTCCGACCCACAGCGACCCCACGCACAACAGAAAGAAACACTGCCCGGTCCTGCCCCGTCCTCACAGTTGTTCTAGCCTGACCCCATCGTTACAGTCACTGTGTCAATCCATTATAACTATTGCTATTTGGCCTTCAATTTATTCCTTTCCCTTGATGCATCCAGGGGCTCATCTCCCACTCTTCATCTTAACATCCCATCATCTAAATACTTCCTTTTATCGAAAGCACGCTACCACTGAATCACTTCCAGTTCATATAATCCTGTATTGGCTTCCCAAGGTTGTGGATCTTTATAGATTTACTTTCTGTCATGGACAGGATGGTGAGTGTGAAACACCAATCTAGGGGCTAGCAGTGAATGACGACCCAATGCATTATCAAGGCTCCTCTCTTCTTTGGTTGTTGCTGTTAAGTGCCATCAATTCTGTTCCAACTTACAGCGACCCTCTGCACAACAGAAGGCAACACTGCCCAGTCCTGCGCCATCCTCACAATTGTTCTTATGTCTGAGCCCGTCATTGCAGCCACCGTGTGAAGGGTCTTCCTCTTCTTCCTCGGCCCCTGTGTTTTACTAAGCACGATGTCCTTTTCCAAGGACTGGTCTCTCCTGAAAACATGTCCAAAGCATATGAGAGGAAGTCTCACCATCCTTGCCTTCAAGGAAGATTCTGGCTATACTTCTTCCAAGACATGGTTGTTGTTCTTTTGGCAGTTCGTGGTGCTTGCAATCTTCTTCGCCAGCATGATAATTCAAAAGCATTGATTCTTCATCACCACTTTCACTAGCAAATAAATTAGATAAACTCTGAAGAATTGACAGTCCTGGAACAAGCAAACTTTTCTTTTATTCAAATATTTTAACCATGTCACAAAAATTGCAGTGGCCTTAAGAAGGTCTTTTTGGTTCCAAATAAGTAACTCAGACTAATGAGTAAGTCAGGCAATCCGACAAGTTAGTGGGAAAGGATTTTGGGGCTTATTTTTGGCTATTTAGTATAGTAGGATTTTATTGTTTCTGACTACATAAGACATATTTGTACTAATTTTTCTGCCTCACAGATTAGTAATAGGGATGTCCAAAAAGCTCTTTCAAAATATTGGCAAGACAAAAAGAAAAATCTAACTATCACAAAGCGGCATGTCTACTTCTCAAATGTGGATAGTAATATATTGAAAATTGAATACTTTTTAATTTGAAATTATTTTAAACTAGGAAAACTTCAAAATTAATTGGGTTCCATTGTACCATTCACTCAGTTTCTCCCAGCATCATTACTTTACATACAGATCGTATGATTATCAATCCACGAAAAATCAGTAAAACACTAGTAACTCAAATCACAGCTCTTATTTGAATTGTCACATTTTAATCACTAGTGTATTTTTGTTGCTGCTAGAGGACTGAATTGAGCATTTTGCCTTGTGTCTACTTGTCACATCTCTGTCGTTTCCGCCATTCTGTGACACTTCTTCCATCTATTTCGTAAAAGACCACTCATTTGGGGATTATGTGTGCTTTACTCATGAAGAGTTTTGAGTTATTAGATCTATTTTGAGCAAGAAAAAATATCACAGAAGTGATGTTCTGAGCTTTCCAGTAAGTAATATAAGGATACACAATGTTAATATATAACATGGGCAATATTTCATTCTGTGTACAGAAGGCTGTCATAAGTTGCAGCCACTCAACAGTAAGTAAAAGCAACAACAGCCCCGGGGTGTCTTTCTTGCTCATACTGAAGGTATCTTTCATCACTTCACCTCCTATGGGTCCACACGATGCACTTTTTAAAATCTAGAAATGATAAACACCTTTACAGAGAAAATTTGAGAATATGTCCTATTTCTCTTCATTCTTTTGTTCATTAATTTTAGCATCTACCATGCGTTTTACCTGCAAAAATTGTTAATTTTTTAAAGTAGTTTTATTAGGGGCTCATACAAGTCTTATCACAATCCATACATACATCAATTGTGTAAAGCACATTTGTACATCCATTGTCCTCATCATTCTCAAAACTTTTGCTCTCCACCAACAATTGTTAATTTTATACATACCAAATATAAGCCTTCTATTTTCCTAACTCCAGGGACATTTACTAATGGAAACTATTTGGTACAAAAGAACTGTTCTATTTCTAAACTTTATGAATTCAGTTATTCATTATTGTCAGCATGAGCTTATGGAACTGGTTAGCCTTTGAGTTATAATCCAATATTCACATTATTTATTTTCTGCTCAAATTAAAACAGATTGGTTGGTCATTAGAAACTCCTACAGGTTAGCACCTGAGACTTTTCAAGTTCTCCACCAACACCACTTTGAAGACTTATGTGTTGACAACCAAGATGTTCTTTTCACCTGGAATTTTTCCTATCCTAATTCTGTGACTATTTTTTTCAAGGAATCACAATGCCTTATATTGAAGAATCATATTTAGAAACCAAGACATGCCTTTCAGATAGACTCACAGTTAACTACCTTCTCCTTGTTTGAAGGAGACAGAGTTAGACAGAGCTGGAAAATAGATGTATTAACACATGTGTGCACATATACATATATGGGGTCTTCAAAAAGTTCATAAGAGAAAGAGCAGAACTACTCCTTATGGTTTCCAAGACTGTATATCTTTACAAGAACACAGCCACATTTTTCTCCTGAGGAGCAGTGGCTAGAAAATTTGAACCACTAACCTTTGGTTAGCAGCCCAACACTTAGCAACTATCCCCTTACCCGCTACCAGGGCTCCACCTTCAGCCCCTTAAACGCATATTAAAAGCCATGAGAACGTGCTATCTCTCTACATCTTATCCAAAGTCATGGATTCATTGCTTTCTCTTCTCCTTGCTCTTATTTGTAGCTTCCTTATCTGATAGTGAGAAATTTTACTCTTAGTACCCACAATACATTTACTTATGTTGTCAGCCTTAGTATCCATGTTTAGCACAAGATTGCTAGACAATATCCCCATGAGAAACACCTTTACTATATCTTTTGATAGCTGGGAACCATCAGCTTTATTCACCACATTTGCTTATTCACCCGCAGCCTGTGTGATCACGGGGTGTCGAACGGATCACTGAAGACGAATGGGTGCATAAGCAAATGTGGCGAAGAAAGCTGATGATGCCTGGCTATCAAAAAGTATAGCGTCTGGGGTCTTAAAGGCTTGAAGGTAATCAAGCGGCCATCAAGCTCAGAAGCAACAAAGCCCACATGGAACAAACACACCAGCCTATACGATCACGAGGTGTCGAAGGGATCAGGTATAAAGCATTATCAGAACAAAATATCTTACCATAGTGAATGATGGGGGGAGTGCGGAGTGGAGACCCAAAGCCCATGAGTAGGCCAATGGAGATCCCCTTGTAGAGGGGTCTCAGGGAAGAGACAAACCAGTCAGGGTGCGATGTAACAATGAAAAATACAACTTTCCTCTAGCTCCTAAATGTTTCCTCCCAGCTCCCACTATCATGACACAAATTTTCCCTTGCAAGTCTGGCTAGACCAGAGGATGTACACTGGTACGGATAGGAACTGGAAATACAGGGAATCCAGGGCAGATGAGCCCTACAGGACCAGTGATGTGAGTGGCGATACAGGGAGGGTCGAGGGACAGTGGGTAGGAAAGAGGGAACAGATTACAAGGAACTATATGTAACCTCCTCCATGGGGGACGGACAACTGAAAAGTGGGTGAAGGGAGATGTCAGAGAGGGCAAGATATGACAAAATAACAATTTATAAATTATCAAGGGCTCATGAGGGAGGGGGGTGCAGGGAGGGAGGGGAAAAATGAGGAACTAATGCCAGGGGTTTAAGTGGAGAGGATTAAGAAATGTTTTGAGAATGATGAGGGCAATGAATGTACAAATACGCTTTGAACAATTGATGTGTGTATGGATTGTGATAAGAGTTGTATGAGCCCCTAATAAAATGATTAAAATTTTTAAAAATACATGAAAAAAAGAAAGACCTTTACTAACTAGAGTACAGTATTTGTAAAAATATATTTTTATCTGTAATCTTACAGCATACAGAAAAAAAGATAGTGTTTTTTCAATGAAATTGATACTAACTCTGTTCTTTCTATACACTATTTAATGGGATTATGTCATTATATGCAATAGATTCATTTGTTTCTATTTACATCCACACGCCCTACTTCCACCCTTACATCCCATGTCATCATTAATTTTAATTATTTATTTTCTGGTATGTGACAGATTATCATGCTTCTAAGACCCTGAGATAACAAAAAGTGACGCTCAGGGAAGTGTTACTCTCATCTCAACCTGTAACCCTCCTTCCTTGTGTCCCTCTCATTAATACTCTCAGTAGTGTATGACTTATGTCTCCACATTTCTGTATGACACTGAGCATAAATACTATGTTTTCTTACATCCATTATTCTTTACATGAATGGAAGCATACTACAGAAACTTTTGTGCATGTTGCTTCTTTCAGTTAGCATATTCTGGAAACCAGTCAGGATCCATAGTGGCACAGTGGGTAAGCACGAGCCAGCCAACAGCAAGGTTCATTCAAACTCCCCAACCAACCACTCTGCAGGAGAAAGATGTCACAGTCTGCTTCCACAAGGATGACAGCCTTGCAAACAATATGGAGCGGCTCACGATGTGCTGCCCTATAATGTAGCTTTGAGCAAAAACAGACTAAGTGATAATGGATCTTTGGGGATTCTATATACATAAGTAAATGTATACACATACAAGTACACACATATACTCATAAGTTTTTATATAGACCACATATCAACAAGCTTTACCATTGATTTGAGGACCTAAAGGCATCTGGATATTACAAAGATAAACAAAGTGACAGTCTATACAAGTTCTAGCATTTAATACTGTTTTCTAGCTAGAAAACATTACTAAAAGCAAAAATGAGTTCATGCCATATAATTTAAGGATATTATCTCATCATTGTGAAATTTGGGCAAATGCTGAAATTTACTTTGAATGCACAAAAGCTAGCTATGTCCTATTTGCCATCCAGAATTATTATACAAACCTGCTACTTAAAGAATGTTTTCACTGCTATTGATGTTGGGTTTTAAAATGTCTAGGGTATAAGTAGATGTAAAAGTTTAGGTTAATTCACATTTGAAAAGATAATGCTGTACTTTACATAACTCATTATATTTCAGTTTTATACATGGTTCAGAGACAAAGTATGTACGTCTTTTGTCTTGGGTCACATATTTCTAAGATTAAAGACAAGACCGACACAAATGTGAGAAATAAAATAAAACAAAAATTTTAATTGAAGACATTTAAACCTTGTCAGCTTTTCCTTGAGTGAAATCCGTTATTTTCTGTCCCTTAAAATACTTTTCTTCATGTATTAATTCTCTTTTCCTCACGGAGTATAAGCCAGGAAATGTGTTGTGCTTTGGGGACACACCAGGGAGTATTAAGCAGTGCCTGTTGCTGTTTGGGAGGTGTTGTTGCGTTGGTTGCAACGTAAAACAATCACGTGGACATCAGAGGGAAGCATGGCCTGGTCTGTGCCTTCTCAAAATTGTTGATACATTTGAACCAAATGTTGCAGCCACTGTGACAAACCATGTCATTAAAGGGCATCTTTTTTTAGCTGACCCTCTCTCTAACCAGCATATTGTCCTACTCCAAGTATACTGTGTGTCCTGTTAACATCCAAATTGTCTAAGGCAGTCCCCCCATCCTTGCTTCTGAGTACGCTGGCTTTACATTTTAAGACGGCTCTTGATCTTCTGGCAGTACATGGTATATTCAATATTTTTTGTTAGTACCTAGTTAAATGTAATGCCTCCCCCAACAAAGTGCCTTTACTGGTAATCTAGTTCCATCCCAATTCTTTAAGATAATATTTCGTTACTTTCAAGAACACAGTCAGTCCTTCACTTGCCTCTAACAAGTCATAACCTGATATTACTCAGAAAAAATAGGTATCAGAATCTGTAGCTTGAACTCAAACAAAGCACTGTTTGGCTAATGTGCCAATACTTTTGATTCCATCAGTCCCTAATTCCAGAAATGTTCAATCACATTTTTAGTTTTAGCTTGGAGAAATCTTTTGGCATGTATCAGCTTAGAACAGATTTAACTTTATATGCTGTCTTATGCTCCAGAATCATTCATGGACCATAGAAACCGAGTATGCCCATCAGCCAATCATCAGTGCCTCATTTCAAATCTGTCTGTGGAGCTCTCATACTTTTCCTTTTTGCAGTTTGCCTCACTTTCTAGGTTTTCAGGTTCCCACATATTACCCTAGGCCGATCTCCCCGGAAATCCTTGTATTAGAACAAATGTAAACAAAAAAAGATCATTGCTGTGCAGGGGCAGTGAATTATTTAATTTGGCTCTTCTAGCAAAATCTCTAACTCCCACCAAACACCCGTGTCCAGCATGGGTCTGGTAAGAAGGTGGGGGAAGATACTGCTAAGATTTACTTGTGAGTAAATGCTACCAGGATTCCCTGGAATGTGGCATACAAAATAAACTCTCTGAGAAGCGGAGGAAGGAGCACATGACCAGCCACAGCTAAGAGTGAAGAGCCTCCTCTGACAGGAGGTCCTTGTGCAGTGAACCGCCTGACCCAGAAGAAAACTGGAACATCAGAGGAGCAGCAGCAGAGCCAGGAGCCAGAGCAGTGGTGGCCTTACCAAACCATGGATCAAGTAAAGCTTCTTGCGTTTGCACTGGAGACTGGCTTGTGGAGGGAAGTGCCTCTGGCACTTAATTCAAGGAGGTGGGTTTGCTAACCCAGGAACTTGAGCTGAAGATCTTCATGTTGAGGCTTACAGCTGAGTGGAATGCCCTTGGGACATTTATTAGTCGACCTGAAAGACCTTTGTAACATATCCTGATAAAAAATGCTACCCTAAGAATTTCTCACTGGCATTAAATATGTTAAAATCCTTAATAAACACTTTAATCATGAATTTTGTCTGTTAGTTCTGGGTAGCCAGTGCAGCAAATATTAGAACCTGGATCATTCCAGTACCCCTTGGTACCATTGATTATTCTGCTAGAGTTTGATTTCTGTCATCAGCTGATTCCTTAGAGAGAAAAATACTCAGTTCTATTCTTCGCCACCAAACTTGAGCTTTCCTTGTTGCTTGTTACTAGAAGTCAGTTCCTCTGTGCTGTACTTAATGCCAAACACTAGTAGGAAAAGGCAAACTATGAAAACTCTGCTCTGCCTAGCCATTCTGTTTTTTGGAGGGGTACCTCCTCACGTTTTAGAGAAAGTCTTCCCATCCTTGCCTCTAAGGTACATTCTGGCTGTACATTACCCAGGACAGTTCAGTTTGTTCTTCTGGCAGTCCACAATACTTCCAGAATTCTTCATCAACATTATAGTACAAACACATCTTCTCTTCTCTGTGGTCTTCCTTATTCATTGTCCAACTTTCCAATACATTTGAGGCAATTAATAACCCCATGGTTTTGGTCAGGCACAACTTAGTCTGCAAAATGACATCCTTGCTCTTCAAACTTTTAAGAAATTTTGTGTAGCAGATTTGCCAAAAGCAACACAGCAATTTCTTGACTGCTGCTTCCAATCATCATTGATTGTGAATAGAAGCAAGATGAAATCATTGACAACTTCATTTTCTCTCCAGTTTTCATGATGCTACTCATTGGTCCAGTTGTGAGGATTTTGGTCGTCTTTACATTGAGTTGTAATCCATACTGAAGGTGGCAATCCTTGATCTCCATCAGCACATTATCCAAGTCCTCCTCACTTTTAGTAAACAAGTTTGTGTCATCTGCACATAACAAATTGTTAATGAGTTTTCCTCCAATCTTGATTTCACACTCCTCATATAGTCCAGATTCTTGGAT
>NW_022103898.1:53903594-53907049 GCF_000313985.2 Echinops telfairi
ATCCAAGAATCTGGACTATATGAGGAGTGTGAAATCAAGATTGGAGGAAAACTCATTAACAATTTGTTATGTGCAGATGACACAAACTTGTTTACTAAAAGTGAGGAGGACTTGGATAATGTGCTGATGGAGATCAAGGATTGCCACCTTCAGTATGGATTACAACTCAATGTAAAGACGACCAAAATCCTAACAACTGGACCAATGAGTAGCATCATGAAAACTGGAGAGAAAATGAAGTTGTCAATGATTTCATCTTGCTTCTATTCACAATCAATGATGATTGGAAGCAGCAGTCAAGAAATTGCTGTGTTGCTTTTGGCAAATCTGCTACACAAAATTTCTTAAAAGTTTGAAGAGCAAGGATGTCATTTTGCAGACTAAGTTGTGCCTGACCAAAACCATGGGGTTATTAATTGCCTCAAATGTATTGGAAAGTTGGACAATGAATAAGGAAGACCACAGAGAAGAGAAGATGTGTTTGTACTATAATGTTGATGAAGAATTCTGGAAGTATTGTGGACTGCCAGAAGAACAAACTGAACTGTCCTGGGTAATGTACAGCCAGAATGTACCTTAGAGGCAAGGATGGGAAGACTTTCTCTAAAACGTGAGGAGGTACCCCTCCAAAAAACAGAATGGCTAGGCAGAGCAGAGTTTTCATAGTTTGCCTTTTCCTACTAGTGTTTGGCATTAAGTACAGCACAGAGGAACTGACTTCTAGTAACAAGCAACAAGGAAAGCTCAAGTTTGGTGGCGAAGAATAGAACTGAGTATTTTTCTCTCTAAGGAATCAGCTGATGACAGAAATCAAACTCTAGCAGAATAATCAATGCAACACAAATCACATTCTCTTCTCCGTAATCAATGTTCCTTACCTTCAGAGAGCATAAATTGCATCAAACAGAATTGTACATTTGCTTCCATAATCAGTCTCCAAACATACTTTTCCTTCCTCGACTCTTTGACATCATCTCCCTTTTATCTCCCCCACCCCTCTAAGAAATGATATTACATAGGTATTAACTCCCAAGTTAAAGCAAATTAAAAGAAAGAGAGAAAAAAAGCATAGATCCAAGAACAGGTTTGGGGCTCGCACTAAATCCCTGCTCCAACTTAAGACAACTAGTTCCTACATCAAGGAGCCCTGCTCCATACTAGCTCTCAGAAAGGGGCACAGGAGAGACCAGTGCTATAGCAAAGTATGGGGATGAATTTAGAGGGTGCCCGGCTAGCAGATAAAATGGTGTCTGGGGTCTTAAAGGCTTGTCTCCAAACAGCTGCCATCTAAGGGAGATGTCAACTAAGTCCACATGGAAGTCCACATGGAAGCACACCAGTCACCAAAAGACTAGAATCTATATAATCCGAAGTCAAAGGAGGGATCAGTATCAGACCCTAAATTGTGAGGATCCAGTGTGCAGAAAGTGATGGATGACTTTGGGAGCTCAAGATTCATATGTGGAACTACTCAGGAAATACTCCATCTGAAATTGAGGGATGGGAGGAAAGTAGTCACTAAACAGAAGCTTGGAAGAGAGGAATATAGATCAGAGGTATAAATCTGACCTGAAGAGTTAAAACTTTGTCAGTAGATCCCACCTGATCTGGCTTCCAAAATTTTCTGTAAATTTGGTTTGCATTGTTTGTTTGGGTTTTGTTTGTCCATAGTGGAGTGTATCTCAGAGGTGCTGTGTCAATAGAAGTCACCTTCTTGAAGCTGTGCTATATGCTTTTCCATTTCTCAGTATATGAATCCCGGAATTGATGACTCTATAGGGACAGCAAGTAGAATAAAGGGTTCAGGGGGAACGGGTACAGTGGTGGGGGGTGGGGGTGGGTACAAGGGAGGCGATATCAAGGAATTTAATGTAGAGAAAGAAGGATTGGAACCTGAGTGTGGTAGCAATTGTACAATTCTACTTGATGCGATTGAATTATGGAATGATATTGTATGTCTATTAAATCCCAACTAAAAAAATTAATAACTGAAATTTTAAAAAGCAAACAGAAGACAAAGAAGAAGAAAAGAGAAAGCATAAATTGGAGAAACTATAGGAGCTGAGAGGAAGAAAGGCATGATCTTTGTGATTTAAATTCAATTCTAACTAGGCAAGATTAATTCAATTCAATTCAATCTAGGCAAGTCCATGCAGAGCACAGCAGTTTTGCAGAGGAATGAACTTCAGGAAATCACTAACGAATATTCTGATTAGTCCTCATGAGTTCAATTAACCACCATTAGAGATCCTACTATGTGTCATAATTGTATCTTCTGGATTCGTTTTCAGGCCTACTTGAACAATGGAAAGGTGATGTAGTTGGTATCTTTAATTAAAATCAAAAGGAACTTTTCAAAAAACCTGGAAAAACTCATCGTATTATGTATTTCTTGATGATGAAAATGTGTTTGTGTTACAGCCATGCTCCCTGCTGAATCAAATCATGAAATGAGTGTCTTATGTTGTTTCAGTTTATGTGCCTGCTGTCAGCCTACGCGCTTATCTACTGATCCACCTTCAGAGGCAGATTCAATCATTTACCGGGCACACACAAAAAGTAAGGGGTCAACTATCATCATAGCATGTTGCCCAGTGACAGTCCGAGGTACACATGCCCATAACATGGCAAACAGGTCAGGGGCAGTCAGCTGGTGACTCTAGACTAACATTACCATCACAAACTAAATTCATACCATGCAAAACAATTAGAAAGCCCTGATCCCTACAGCTGTTATAAAATGCAACTGAGAAGGCAGAGTGGGTGTTGTGGGAACATCTGACTTATTTTTGAGCCAAACAATCTCCTAAGTGACAACATGTAGACGAGAAAATGTATTATCTATCAAACACTCATCATAAGAAACAGCAAAAGAGCAAAATGATGTATTAAATGATATAAAAAATCAATAAAAATTCACTGCATCCCGCTTCAAATAAGAACCTCAAAGGACTGTTGCCTGATTCTCTAATAAAAAGGCATATCCCTCTGTGCAGGAGCTGCAGCAATAGTTCATCACCTACAGTTCTTGCTTTTGCAGTAAAACAATGAGGGATTCTTAACACTTTAAAGTAAACATGATTCATGTAATATTTTAGTTAGCATTATATATAACAGCTCACATTGCAGTCATAAATCTCCATATTTTAATAAAACATTATAGTGGGTTATTAGTCAGACCTTGCTATTATTCTTTTGAAGATCTCATTATTCTTACAATATTATGTCTATTTTAAACAAAGACATAATTTTTAAATTATGCCTATTTTTTAAAATTCCTATAATATTATGTCTACATTAAAACCAAAGACCCCTGGTGGCATAATGGTTAGGTGTTGGGCTATTAAACACAAGATCAGGAGTTCAAAAACACCAGCTGCTCCATGGGGAAAACTCTTAGAAACCCACAGGGACAGTTCTACCCTGTCTTACACGGTAGGGATCACAATCAACTA